>NC_041391.1:49484804-49552594 GCF_002162155.2 Triticum dicoccoides
TCTGCCACCGCCCCACACGCCGCCGCCGCCCCACAGCTCCGCCACCGCCCTGCACGCCACCGCTGCCCCGCAGCACCGCCCGGCTCCGTCCGCCACCGCCCCGGCCGCACGCCGCTCCACCGCTCTCTGATGGCGCCGAAGAGGACGCCGAAGGGCAAGTCGGGCTTCTTCGGCATGAGGCAGAAGCCCTCCGGTAACTGGGGTGTGGAGTTCACCAACGCCAGAAGGCGTTGGTGGATCGGCACGTACCCCTCTGCCAACGAGGCCGCGCGTGCCTACGGCGTGGCGGTGTGGCGTGCCGAGAGGCCTCGGTCGCACCTCAACTTTCCAAAGATCGAGAGTCAGGCGGTAGCGGAGATGCTTGTGCCAGAGGGCATCAACATGAAGGAGATCACGAAGAAGAAGAAGAAGAAGAAGAAGACGAAGAAGCCGTCGGTTGTTGTCAGTGCTGGCGAGACCGATGAGGAGGCGATGGCGAGGTTTGCTCGGGAGCATCTGGAGTACGTCCAGGCCGAGCTGGAGCACTACTGAAAGCGTGAGGTGGAGCAGAAGAAGAAGGGGCCGAAGAAGGAGGACGAGGCTGGTCCCTCGACGGTGATCCCCATCGAGTCGTCTTCCGAGGAGGACTGGGCAGACTACTCGGAGGAGGAGGAGGAGGAGGAGGAGGAGGAGGGGTGCGACGACCCGACGAAGGAGGAGTTCTGGGAGCAGTTTCGTAGCTCCGATTAGGAGTAGTTTTTTATGTAGTAGTTTGAATAGGTAGTAGTGTTGAAGTTGATGTATGAAACTATGTTGAATTTGATGTTTGAACTATGTTGAATGGACTAGTAGTATGTCGTTTTACATCTTCATTTTGGACCATCTATTGGAGTTGCTCTTTTGGACCATCAATTTGGACCATCTGTTGGAGTTGAATTTTTTTCGGAGCTCCAAAACGCACTTTTTGACGGTCCAAATTTTACATCTCCGGTTTTGGACCGCCAAATTTTGGACCATCTATTGGAGATGCTCTAAGAAAGCTCGCACAATCGCTTGTGTCATCCTTAATCTATGGCCACTCTAATTTTTCCGGCCAGGCCTTCCCTGTGGTACCGAGCAAGGCATGTTTGCTAGTACGCCTGGAGGAAATGCCTTTGATTAGGGCATCTCCAACAGCGACCAGTAATCCACGGATAGGGGATCAGTCCGTGGATACGGATATAGGAATCGGCCATCCAACGCTGTCCGCATATATTTCGAACACTTTAAAAAAAAACCGGAGGAAATTCATGCAAACACAGTGGATTCCATACAAACCGGACAAAAACGTTTACATTTTGGACATATTTTTTAACTAAAAACTCTACAGCCGGCGCCCGCGACGATGAATATCCACTCCGGCGACATGGATACCCTTGACTAGTCTACTGCCGGCCGCAGCGGATCTCCAATGTCGTCCCCATGTCCGGCAGCTATGAGCCCTACAGGTATATGCTTCAACGCAAAGAGAAGCTCGCCTCCCTACCACTCATCGGAGTGGAACAACCAACTGATGCTTCTGCCAGTGGGGACGTGTTCCTACGCTACACAGGTCAGAGTTGGTTTTGGGTTGGGAACGACGGTGGCCTGCTAGAGGGCAAGACACCGGCTGTGTACGCTGGTGTCACCTTGGTATGGCATTCATGAGACCCAAGCGACAGCTTCTCCTCGACGATGGTGGCGAGCGCAGACGTGTTGGACACCACCTCATCGATGTCCATGTAGCCCGCTTCTTTCTCTATAGGCAGGACGCGGTGACGCGCGTTTTGACATCGGATGACGCGCTCACATGCACGGGAGGGGCGGTACGACATGGCACCATCAATGGCAGCCATGATGCCCGTGCCACCGTGCTCCCTCTCAGTGCTGACCTGGAGCAACTCGCCACTCCTCAGCTCATGACCTGCGGGCTTGACGGGCCACCTAGCCATTGTTTATGCCAGACAACTCTTTTTCCTGCTCATTAGATGCCATGGAGAAAACGGTTCAAGGAGAAAAATGGTGAGTGGAGGTGTGATGCGGTTCTTGCTCGACATCTGACATTGTTTAAATAGCGAGGGGACACGAGGAGTCAACCGCCGTTCTGTTTAATGCCAGCCGGCTCACGAACGGACATGTGGCTGGAGTAATTATCCTGGCACACGCGCGGGTTTAATGGTGGAAGGCGGGCAGTCTGGAGGAATGAGGCAGGATGTGTGTTTAGCCGGCGTGCAGCGGGGCGGTACCCTTGGCGTGCGTGGGGCAGTACCCGGAGGCATGAATGCGGGCAGCTGGCGCAGAGCGGGAACACGTGCGTGCGAGAGAGGAGGGGGTTTGGGTGGGCACGGGTGGTCAGAAGCGCGCGGTCGTGGGTGTTGTCCGGACGCGTGCAAAGCCCCCCTCCCCCATGTGTTGTCTCCTTGCGGGAGAAAGTACGTCCGGACTGCCCTGTGGACCGATACAAGCCCACATTATTTGGCACAACACGTCCGGACCATGTGGTCCGGATGGTTGTGGACGGTTTAATTGAGGGTCGGTGTTGGAGATGACTTAGAGTTTATGAATCCATTGTGTTTTTCTAATCATAAAAAAGCACTTATAATAAGTTATAAGGAAAGACACGTATATATGTTAGGTTCAGACTCCAGCTTTCCTCTTATATATGTTTTTTTTCCTGATCCGACTGATTCCAATAGAGAGCCTAGCGTTGTTTTTCTAGAAACTCGAGGGATAAGGAGACATGCATACACGTTCTTCCAAGCAAATCACATCCATTCTTTTTAACTCATTTTTTCTTGTTTTGATAAAATAATAAATCATTTGTATTTTTTATCTCGAACAGTTGAAGTGTAATTCCTATTGTAATCTAAGGATAATGTTTGGATTTTACTTTCAAATATTTGAAATGGCCATGATGGAATCACATCCATTTATTTTATTATTATTTGAATTTGATCCAAAAGATAAATAATGAGTAGACGTCCTGAAAACTTTTCTGAGAACTTTGCTAATCAAAAGACAAAAAAGGTTTTAAGAACTGAAGCAAACCACGAATTTTACTCTCTATTTTACTAAAGCAAGTGGCTGCTATTTAGGTCTAGTAAGTACCAAATTGACCAACAACCTTTTTTCCAAATTGGAAGGAATGCAGTTCTCAGCTCTCACCATGGTGATTATACAATCTGGATTTTCGAGCTGTAGCTAGTCAACTTATGTTAGTGGCATATGTACCATAGTGTTGGTCACTGGGAATGGACGAAGCCATGAGTGAAGGAACAGGAAATGACAGAAGTACGATTTGTAGAATTTCAAAACTCAAACTATCTAGTTTTATGGAGTGATATGAAATAAGCAAAACCAACTGCTAATAAAAATGTAAAATTAAACGATATATTTAGAAATGTGATTGTGAAGTCATTGTCACAAAATATGACCCCACTAAAAATGAACATTCAACCTTATTTTCAGAAGTTTGCATACAAATTCCATGTAAATTATGGTAGTGCCCATAAACAAATAAACCAAAATCGTGCTTGATCTACCATGAAAGTTACTACCTTGTCTATATTCTTGAAAGCTCAAAAAATGCTGATGCAATGCCACCTCGCTAGATATATACTTTTGTCATGTCCAGAGATTTCCTGCACCATGAACAAAAATGCCACCGCAATAATAGTCGTTCTTTTGCGACAAAAAAATACTGACTTTGGACAGCAATGCCTGCACAACTACTATCTGTACGCCATGCATGCACCCATGTATATCAGTAATACATATTATAAGCTTGTGAACATTGGTTTCAAAGTAGTTATACCAATAGTACGTCATCCAGTGATGGCTAGTCACAGTACCTAGATGCCACTTCGGTGCCTGGTTTCAAAGTGGCAAGTTCATGGCAGGGAAAGCAATCATGTGTCTAGAGTAGAGACTTAAAAAAAGACCCATGCCATGTAGATGGATCAGATAATTATGCCAATCCTGATTTTTCAGTGCAAATCCAGTTCTAAAACTTCCACTTGATCAGTTGCTCCCAAAATGGGCTATACAGTTAACCAAAATGAATTTTGCTCCTAACACCATAGTTTGTTTCCAACGATCACGAGAGCGAGCTTCACCAGAGTGAAGTGGGTTTGATTAAGTACCTGAGCTGGTGTTGTACATGCATATATGTTATGTTCACCGCTCCTACCGGATGCCCGCCGTACTCACCATCCGTTATACACAAGCAGCAAAACTGATCGGATTAGCTATTTCGGTTGTTACTTGTATAGTCTGGTGGAACGATCAGTTCCAGAATTACGCCATGGCGCCATCTTTTATATGCAATATACTGTGAACTGAATTTTCTGTCAGTGAAGTTGACAGAACAGAGTACTACAGGGTAGAGGGGTAGAGCATGCAAGTGGTGATTGTTGTGTGGTTTGTGTGTTAGTTATTTGTGCACCGGGCGTCGAGGTAGCGTTGGCTGGCTATCTGCAGCTCATAGGCGCACGAGCACAGCGGTGGCATGCCCACCACCGCCTCCATTGCCCGCAAGGACGCCACCTAGCCGCCGCCGTATTTGGAGAAGAAGTAACAAGCATGTAAGAGTTTGTCCTTGGACGCTCTATGGATCGACCTGATCGATCACTCGTTTTGTGCATGCACCACCACACATGGCTGAACCGAGCATCCTCCTGGCGGCGCCCAGTGAGACCGTCCTCGCAGTGGCCACGGCTCGATGGTTCGCCCCCGTGCGCACGGTACGTGCCGCAGCCTGCAGTCAAAACAGAGCGCGTAGAGCACTATCGGTGAGATCGAAGGGGAGGAATATCAAAATGGAAACTTAGCTATAGGAGGTGAAGGCAAGGGGAGCTGGTGTGCTGGGAGGGAGACTCCTGGAGCTAGGGAGCACGCCGACGCCATTGCTCAAGATGCAAGTTTGTTTCAATCTTCAATCCTGCTCGCTGTTGATTCTGGTTACAGTAAATTTTAGCTAGATATGGTGTAACCTAAGTGTTATGCCTAGTCTTAATCTATCTATCTATCCAATCTTCTATTCGGCGAGGTGGCTGCGCCTGTGGCAGATGTGGCCGCTGCCATGGCCGGCGCCAGACCTGGTCGATCTCCCTCTTCTGTATTTGAGAAAAAAAAATCTCCCTCTTCTCTTCTGATGAGAAGGGGAAGAGATGGTGAGAGATGAAGTCGACGGCTTTGGGGAGAGGATACGGAAGGACGCCGGTAGTGAGGCGGCATGAGGAAGACAAGGTGGTTGGCAGCGGCGACGCGTGAGGGGAGGGCAAGGGAGGTGTAGTGGTGCATGTTGAGGAGTGGGTGTGCAGCGTGCCCAGTTCTCGAGGGAGGAAAGAGGTCGTCAAGGGAGTGATCTATGGGAGTTTTTTTTCCTTCTGAGCGAGCCTAGTTGGGCTCTCTGCGGCGTCTAGGCCCAATGCACCACATGTCTTCAAATTGGCCACCAGTAGCAGCCCATAGAACAGACAGGGCCAGTTTACAAATTTTAAAACATAAGTTTTTTAGCGCCCATGAAAAACAGAACACATATCTTTCCAAACATAATGAACTATAGGTACCACCAAAAAAAACCATAATGAACTTTAGGTTGTTACAAGAACTCATGCCATCCAACAGCCTCCCTCCAACCCTGCCAACATTGTTGCAGCTGCACTCGCAAGCGTTACCATAGGTGATCATTTGCATGATTTCGCGTAAAACAAAATAAGATCTACAAACGAATAGAAGCTACACATACCTTGGCATGCACACACATTGCAAGCCATACTAAGGTGATAAGTGTTAATAACTTGTACAACATATACAACACTTAAGATAAGTAAAAGCAATTTGGTGAGTCATGGTCTATCAAAGCAAGATGCATTACTACTCTAATCTATCTTAGCAGGTCACACATGATTACAATCCTTGTTGTGTGCAAGTCAAGCTTATCTAGTTTACACGTAACAACTTGTAGAACATTACACAATTGATGTTTGCTAATAACTTCTAGAAAGCTACAACACGTGACATGTAAAAAGAATTTGATGAGTCATGACCTACTAAAGCAAGTTACATTACTAGTCTCATCTATCTTAACAGGTCACACAAGATTACAAACTAAGTTCTGCGCAAGCAATGCTTATCTAGTTTACACATGACAACTTGCAAAACATTACAAACTTAGTTTCAAAAAATTAGGCAATCTAGATTAGTGTTTGAGTTGTAAAGTGAATAAGATGAGTCATGTGTGTTATCACAACTTTTTGGTAGTGGAATGATAGTGCCACCAAACACAACATACCAAATTATGATTTTAGGAAGCATCCAAGCACTTTCCAGACAAGAAAATGCCAATTGTGAAGGAGATGATGCCATGGCAGCTATAAATAGGCCTGTAGCATGATGATCATCCTTCCCCATCCATCATTCTCATAAGTAGAGTGCATCGTTCAAGCCAAGCAAGCAGTGGTCAATACAAATCCACCATGAAGACCTTTCTCATCCTTGCCCTCCTTTCTATCGTGGCGATTGAGGGAGTCCTGGATAAGGGGTATCCGGACAGCCGGACTATATTCATCGTCCGGACTATAGAAGCGTCAAGACACAAGACTCAAGACTTCGGCTCGTGTCTGGATGGGACTCTCCTTTGCGTGGAAAACAAGCTTGGCGACCCGGATATTATGTTTCCTTCCTTGTAACCGAGTCCATGTAAACCCTAGCTCTCCGGTGTCTATATAAACCGGAGAGCATGGTCCTTACAAGGCCGACCACAATTACAATCATACCATCATAGGCTAGCTCTTAGGGTTTAGCCTCTACGATCTCGTGGTAGATCTACTCTTATATTCCACATATCTTCAATATCAATCAAGCAGAAAGTAGGGTTTTACCTCCATCGAGAGGGCCCGAACCTGGGTAAACATTGTGTCCCTTGCTTTCTGTTACCATCATCCTAAGACGCACAAATTGGGACCCCCTACCCGAGATCCGCCGGTTTTGACACCGACATTGGTGCTTCCATTGAGAGTTCCTCTGTGTCGTCGCTTCGAGGCTTGATGGCGTCTTCAATCGTCAACAACACGGTCCAGGGTGAGACTTTTCTCCCCGGACAGATCTTTGTGTTCGGCGGCTTCGCACTGCGGGCCAATTCACTTGGCCAGTTGGAGCAGATCGACAGCCTCGCCCCTGGCCACCAGATCAGGTTTGGAAACTTGAACTACATGACATATATCCGCGGATACTTGATCTTCGACGGATTCGGGCCTGCGCCAGGAGTGCCGGATAGCCACGACGAGCACGGCCTAGACCTGCTGTCGGATAGTGCCCGGGACATTATTCCCGAAGCAGCCTTGGATCTAAATTCAGGACAGGTTGCGGCGCCTATGGACGGAGGGCTGGACCCCGCTCCGCAGGCCGCACGCTTATCGGCGGTGGAGCCGAACACTGGTCCCCCTGTAACCCCGGACCCCCGGACTCATATCCGGCTGTTGGTCCTGGTCCGCTCACTCTCGAGCCAGCCGAGCCAGGTTGGGCTCCGGTAATGGAGTTTACCGCTGCGGACATCTTTCAGCACTCGCCCTTTGGCGACATGCTGAGCTCATTGAAGTCTCTCTCTTGGTCAGGAGACTCTGGGCCGAACTATGTCCGACCCGAGTGGGAAGCAGGCGATGAAGGAATTCGGCGCCCACCCACCACCCACTTCATTGCCACGATCAAAGAATTAGCTGACGTGCTCGATTCCGGAGACATCGATGGTATGGACGACGATGCAGGAGAGGCTCCAGAACACCTGGAGCGCGGGACTACTACCTTGTCACACGACATATACATGGTAGATACGCCCAATAAGGACGGCAACCCGAACGATAAAACACCCAGGCAAAAGCCAAAGAGGCGGTGCAGACGCCGCTCAAAGTCCAGCAATGGCAAAAATAGAGACAAGAGCGCAAGAAGGGTTGATATACCCGCAAACTCTGAAAGCAATAATGACCACATGGACCCAACGATGGAGCAGGACGAGCCAGGTCACGCCAAATCAAGTTCAGAGAAAATACCCGATCACAACGATCCGGAGGGACGAGCTCATGATGCCGCCCCAGAACAGGAAGACAATCTGGACAACGATGCATTCATCATCCCGGACGAACAAGTGGAACGAGACAACCTCCACAGAAAGCTTATGGCCACCGCAAGAAGTCTAGAAAAGCAGAAGCAACGGCTCAAGGCTGCACAGGGAAAGCTAAGTCGCAGATGGAACATGGTGCTAGACACCGAAGAAAGATATGGCGATGACCGCCATACGAAAAGCTATCCGAAGCGCAAGCTGCTGCCAGAATTCGATGATGCGGCCGTTCCGCCAAAAGAAAATTCGACCAAGAAACCAGACGTACCGCCTCACAACCATAACAGAGCGGCCGCGGACACTGCGCACGATCCACGCGGGCATCCGGATAAAAAGACCGGTGCAGCCAGGTCCATATATGGATCTAGAAGACACACCCCAGCACAGAACTATGGTCACCCAAACGTTCATAAAAGCCAGATACCAGTTCGGAATCAACCCCGGACACAACAACAGCCGACTACATGCCACAATGCGTCCAGATACAGAGGGGCTGCTCACCACCTGTGCTTCACCGAAGAAGTACTGGACCATGAATTCCCACAAGACTTTAAACCTGTGAACATAGAAGCATACGCCGGCACGACATACCCAGGGGTCTGGATCGAGGATTTTATCCTACATATTCACATGTCTCATGGGGATGACCTCCACACCATCAAATACCTTCCCCTCAACTTGAAGGGACCAGCTAGACACTGGTTGGAAAGCCTCCCCGAAAACTCAATTGGGAGTTGGGAGGTGAAAGGATCGATATAGTTGACTAGAGGGGGGGGGGGGTGAATAGGAAACTAACAATTTTTAAGCTTTTCTTTACCAATTTAAACTTTGCATCAAAATAGGCTGTCTAGATATGCAACTATGTGAGCAACCTATATGATGGAATAACAACTAGCACATAAGCAAGCAATGGATACAACACAAGTAAGCTTGCAAAAGTAAAGGCATGAAATAACCAAGAGTGGAGCCGGTGGAGACGAGGATGTGTTACCATAGTTCCTTCCTTTTAAGGGGAAGTACGTCTCCGTTAGAGCGGTGTGGAGGCACAATGCTCCCCAAGAAGCCACTAGGGCCACCGTAATCTCCTCATGCCCTCACACAATGCGAGATGCCGTGATTCCACTATTGGTGCCCTTGAAGGCGGCGACCGAACCTTTACAAACAAGGTTGGGGCAATCTCCACAACTTAATTGGAGGCTCCCAACGACAGCACGAAGCTTCACCACAATGGACTATGGCTCCGAGGTGACCTCAACCGTCTAGGGTGCTCAAACACCCAAGAGTAACAAGATCCGCCAGGGATTAGTGGGGGGAATCGAATATCTCTTGGTGGAAGTGTAGATCGGGGCCTTGTCACCCAATCCCGAGAAAATCAACAAGTTTGATTGGCTAGGGAGAGAGATCGGCCGAAAATGGAGCTTGGAGCAACAATGGAGCTTAAGGATGGAAGAGGTGGTCAACTAGAGGTAGGAGACACACCTTTTATAGTGGAGGACAACATCCAACCGTTATCCACTTAGACCAGCCTGCGACATGTGGTACTACTGCTCCAGGAGCGCGTTACTATCACAAGGCCATGCGGTACTTCCGTGGGAGACCATGGTACTACCGCGGCAGCTACAGAGACTATAACACAAGCAGTACTACCGCGAGCGTGGTACTACCGCTCCCACCTGCGGTACTACCGCGAGGCAGGTAAGTCCTAGTCTGGAAATGGCACGGATGAATAAAAATACATCCGTGCCTACTTCCATGGTCAAAGAGACGATGCAAACATCCGTCACGGTACTACCGTGCACAAGGCGCGGTACTACCGTGTGTGTGCAGATGTAAAAAATTACATCCGCCCCTACTACCGTGAAGCAACGGCACTAGGCCAGGGAACCATGGTACTACAGCTTGGGGGGAGCGGTACTACCGTGGGCACCCACGGTACTACCGCCCTCAACGTGTGGTACTACCGTGTGGGCGCGGATGTAAAAAATTACATCCGCGCCTACTACCGCGAGGCAGCGATACTTGGCCAGGGAGCCACGGTACTACGACTCCGAAGGAGCGGTACTACCGTGGGCTCCCGTGATACTACCGCACATGGGCACGGTACTACCGCAAGTGCTTGCGATACTACCGCTCCAGGGAGCAGTACTACCGCAAGCTCAGCAACAGTAGTCCAGACACTCACATAGAGGATAGATGGGGAATGCTCCAAAGTGCAAGGGAAAGGAGGAGACAAGGAAGGAAACGTGTACGTGATGATTCCACCCGAACCTTTCTGACGCGGACCCCCTCTTAATAGTACGGCTCTCCTACGACTCAAATCCACCAAAAAGAAACGTAGAAATACGCCGTCTTCAATAGTCTTCGAGGGGCACCGAACCGTCTTGTGCCTAGCGATGAAGCAACTGAGAAACTCAAGGCACACGATTAGTCCGCTAAAGCATTGTCATCAATCACCAAAACACTTAGGGATAAAAATGCCCTTACAATATCCCCCTTTTTGGTGGATTGATGACAATACGGGATTTTCACAAGGGAAAAAATAATGAGCATAGGCAAGCCCCTCCTCTCTAAAATGTAGACGGGCTCCCCCTAGATGTGTGCAATCTAGATGGATGCTTTGGACTGCACAGCACGCTAGCTAGGATTAACACTCCCCCTATATTTTAGAGACAAGGCATGTAAGACTAACAATCTAAGTAAGTGCATAAACAAAGGTAGCACAATATAACACTAGCTCACTATATGAGGGACAAACTAAACCAAATCAACCGAAACAACCGAAACGAGGTTCAAATGAGACACGCAAACACACGAAACACGACACACGACTCACAAATCCCTACACTCTCTCCTCCTTTGGCATCGAGACGCCAAAAAGGCAGAGAGGACACCTACACACAAGTGGTGGCTCAAGCAGAGAAATCATCCCAACGATCCTCTTCAGACCCGGCAGCAGGAATGGTCTCCTCGACGTCCTCCTTAGAATCAGTCCACTTGTAGCCTTGTTTCTCCATCCACTCAACCTCTGGAGTAATGTGATCCTCAGACCCACCAGACATGTCCTCTCCATACAGCTTCAGAATCTTCTTGTCGTGGTGACTACTCTCCTTGGATGCCATGTGAGTCCTGTACTGCCCCTTAGCTTGTATGCAGAAAAGAGTCTTCATCTTGTCCTTCAGCTTCTTGGCCCACAAGGGCATAGAGGAACTATGGGAAGACCCAGCAGCACGGTCAGCAGCAACATCCTCTGCTTCAGCCTCATCCTCATCAACAACCCTCTTAGCAGCAGTCGCCTCAGCACGAGTAGTAGTGTTGGCCCATTTGGACTTGACACGGAGACTGATGGGATCATGCCAAATCCAGTCAGGAGCAAGGAACTCATCACCAGGGTACTGCTTCGCCCAAGTCTTGGAGATCAACAGAAACATGTATGGTCCATAGATAGGCACCTTGCGGTTGAACACCGCAAACCGAAGCTCACACCACATGATGTGTGAGACATCAAGTGGCTGAGTCTGAGATACGCGAGCCTCCTCGCACAGGAGCATCATATCCACCATATAGGCATGAACCTTGTCCTTGTCACCAATGCGAGGGAACAGAGAGTTGCGGAAGATGCGATACATGATATCCAGAAAAGAGTTGAGCATCCACGTTGACTTGCTATTGGCAAGCACCTTCTCAACATAGAACGGTTGAAGCTTGTCCTTGTTCGCAGACTCAGAATTGGCATGGGGGCGAACACCCACTGGTTAGTTGAGCCCGTCATCACGAACCTGGAGCAGATCCATGAACTCCTTCCAGGTAGTAGTCAACTGACGACCATTGGTCATCCAGATCATCCTCCGCTCCTCCCTAGGGTGAAAGAACACTGAGGCAAAGAACTGACAAATAAGCTCAGGGTCATAGTCAAGATGGAAAGAGATCACATGCTCAATATCAAACTGCTCCACCAAATCCAGAGCTTCTCCAAAGTACTCACGATACATATCCTTCCTCAGGTGATGCATGTCTATCCACCTGACATCCACATAGGTATTTTGCTTGTTCTTGATGACATCCAGATAGGTGAGAGTCTGCTGCTTGTTCCAAAACAACTCACAGCCTCTAACGGTAGCACGAGGAATCACATACGGGTTGAGCTGCCTGAGACGGATGTACTCAGATTGGGGTATCTCGTCCATGCCCTTAGCGGGTTCCTTGTGCTTGCTAGCGGTGGCCTTGACATGGCGCTTGGGGGCAGAGGAGGAGCCCTCTGGTGCATCACTTGATTGCGCAGACGCTTGGAGCCAGTGTCACGACTGGGATTGGAACGACGAGAGCCACCACCTGAGACACAAAATGCAAAACACCCACGACAGGCAAAAAGGATCAATGCAAAGACCACGGCAAAGCACAAGAACCACATAGGAAGTATACGTGAAAGTTTCCATGAGATAGATGGGACCCATGGTAGTACTGCCGGATGCGGCGGTACTAAAATTTTAGTACCGCTCCAAGTCGCAGTAGTACCGGGGTGGGAGCGGTAGTAAAATTTTAGTGTCGTAGCGTGCACGGTAGTACCGCGCCTGACGGGCGGTAGTACCAGACAAGCGGTAGTACCGCATAGGTGGCGCGGTAGTACTACACCGCGTCAGATCCAAACCAAAGTTTGAACCTGAGAAGAACCGTGAAACCACGGCGGTACTACGGTTGATCAAATCTAGCACAGGACAAAAAGACAAGTATAATCCCTACGCGATACTACTCTCCTACAGCCTACTCTTGCATAGATTTAGCCTAAAATCTCAAGAACACACAAGTCTTCCCCACAAACCTAGAGGCAAAGAAAACAACAAAAGCGAGAGGGAGTTGGGAAAAGACCCTTGTCCATGGCAAGAGCACATGGTGGGGAACGATCCCACCGGACGGAATCGCAGGAGAGCAGCCGGAGGCGGAGATCCGGCGAAGGACCCCGGCCCCGTTCTTGAGCGAGGGAGAGAGAGACGAAGTGGGAAACTGATGAATGGGTATGGGGGAGTTGGAACTCCCCCTCCCCGTCCTTATCCCCACGCGTCAAAGATGTCGCGGTAGTACCGCACATCATCACGGTAGTACCGCTTGGGTGGAACTACCGCACTGAAGCAGTAGTACCGCTCTCCCAGGCGGTAGTAAAAAATTACTGCCGCGTGGGGGCGGTAGTACCGAGCTCTCCACACACATAGTACCGTAGCATGCTGCGGTAGTACCGTGAGCTCAAGAAAAAGCAGGTTTCAACACAAAAGTGGTCTTTGCAAGGAAACTTTTAGCACAAGGGACACCACAAGAACACGCACAACCCAAAGGCAGAAAGACAACAAGAAGCAACCACGCAACACACCCTCTCAAAAAGCGAGGGCGGTGGCCGGAGCCACCTATGTTTGAGTCAGTTTGTATGGCACCGCAAAGAATTATCCTTGGGCCCATGACCGAAACTCATCTTTGAAGCACAAGTACCATAAAAAATGGTTAATGTGACAGAGTTGATCGATTTATGCATAATGGGGGAGGGAGGGTTCATTGAGAGAACGGTACTCCCCCTATGTCCATGCCCACACCTAAACTAGACAACAAGTTGAGTGAGGTGGGGTGTGCACGGGCTCAAGTCACATTGCTCGAACCAATGATATTTAGCTCATGCCTTAACTCGCGAAATCGTGCTTCATCAAAGAGCTTCGTGAAAATATCTGCAAGGTTATCATGAGTGTTGACATACTTGAGCTTGATCTCCCCTCGCCTACTGTGATCCCGGATGAAGTGATACCGAATCTCAATATGTTTCGTCTTGAAATGTTGCACCGGGTTGAGAGAAATCTTGATGGCACTTTCATTGTCACACCAAGGAGGCACTTTGTCACAAATGACACCATATTCCTTTAAAGTTTGCCTCATCCATAAGAGTTGTGCACAACAACTACCGGCCGCCACATATTCCGCTTCGGTGGACGAGAGAGACAAACAACTTTGCTTCTTGGAAGACCAACTCACCAAAGAGCAACCAAGAAATTGGCACCCTCCGGAAGTGGACTTCCTATCCACCTTGTCTCCCGCCCAATCGGAATCCGTAAATCCTTCAAGCTTGAAGTTAGCTCCTCTTGGGTACCATAGGCCAAAGTTTGGGGTATGAGCCAAATATCGAAAGATTCGCTTGACCGCCACAAAGTGGCTTTCCTTTGGTGCGGCTTGAAACGGTGCACACATTCCCACACTCAACATGATATCTGGTGATGCACAAAGGTAAAGCAAGGATCCAATCATAGAGTGATATACCTTTTGATTCACCGCTTTACCATTGGGATCAATGTCAAGTTGGCACTTGGTGGGCATTGGAGTAGAGGCCGGATTGACATCACTTAGCTTGAATCTCTTAAGCATGTCTTGAGTGTATTTGGCTTGGTTGATGAAGGTACCTTCTCTTCTTTGTTTGATATCAAAACCAAGGAAGAACTTTAACTCTCCCATCGAAGACATCTTGAACTTAGAGGTCATGAGAGCGGCAAATTCTTCATTGAAAGCATTGTTAGGGGAACCAAAGATAATGTCATCAACATATAGTTGGCACACAAACAACTCCCCTTTGACCTTCTTAGTAAAAAGAGTGGGACCGATTTGCCCAACTTCAAATCCACGATCTTGTAACAACTCGGTAAGGTGGTCATACCACGCACGTGGGGCTTGTTTAAGGCCATAGAGTGCCTTATCGAGTTGATACAGATGATCCGGGAAGTAAGGATCCTCGAACCCGGGGGGTTTCTTGACATAAACCAAGTCATTAATAGGACCATTAAGAAAAGCACTTTTCACATCCATTTGTTGTAACTTAAAGTTGTGATGGGAAGCATAAGCAATCAACAAATGAATGGATTCAAGGCGAGCAACAGGAGCAAAGGTTTCACCGTAGTCGATACCGTCGACTTGGGAGTAGCCTTGTGCTACCAATCTTGCCTTGTTGCGAATGATGTTCCCATGAGCGTCTTGCTTGTTCTTGAAAATCCACTTGGTTCCAATGACATTATGGTTCCCCGACGGCCGTGGCACCAATCTCCACACCTTGTTGTACTCGAAGTTGTTAAGTTCTTCATGCATGGCATTGAGCCAATCTGAATCTTCGAGCGTCTCATAGACCTTTTGGGGTTCAACACAAGAGACAAATGCGTGATGTTCACCATAGTTTGCTAATTATCTACGAGTGCTTACCCCCTTTCTTAGGCTTCCAACCACATTCTCCATAAGATGGCCTTTGGTGGTGAGCTTGGAAGCAATCTTTGCGGCACGACGCTCTAATTCCTCCTCGGATGTGGAGGAAGGAGGATCAACTTGATTATCTTGAGCGCCGTCTTGAGCTTGTTCGAGATCTTGCTCTTGCTCTTGATCTTGAACTTGCTCAAGGGGAAAAACTTGACCTTGGGCATCATTTGGTGGATCACCAACATCTTGAGTTTGATCTTGCCCTTGGTCTTGTTTATGAGGTTGCGGGCCTTCACTTTGTTGTTCAGAAGCGTGTGGGTCTTGGGGAGGTGATGGCTCCACTTGAGTGGAGCATTGTCCTTCTCCTTCGGCCACAAGGGGTTCCTCAATGGGTAGAATATGACCAATACCCATTCTTCTTATGGCTTGGGGAGGAATTTCATCACCTACATCACAAGTACCACTTTGCTCCACTTGGGAGCCATTATTTTCGTCAAACTCCACGTTACACGTCTCCTCAATGAGTCCGGTGGACTTGTTGAGAACACGGTAAGCATGAGAGTTTGTAGCATAACCAACAAATATGCCCTCATAAGCTCTAGCCTCAAATTTATACAAACGGACACCCTTTTTGAGAATGAAACACTTACACCCGAACACCCGGAAGTACTTGAGATTGGGCTTGTTACCGGCGAGGATGTCATAAGGAGTCTTGTTCAAGCCTTTGCGGAGATAGAGCCTATTTGATGCATGACACGCGGTGTTGATGGCTTCGGCCCAAAAGTTGTATGGAGACTTGAACTCCGCCATCATGGTCCTTGCCGCATCCATCAACTTTCGGTTCTTCCTCTCCGCAACACCATTTTGTTGAGGGGTGTATGGAGCTGAATATTGATGCTTGATCCCCTCATCACTAAGGAACTCGTCCAAGGTGTAGTTCTTGAACTCGGTGCCGTTGTCACTTCTTATTGTCAAGATCTTTGCATCATGTTGTCATTGAGCTTCATTTGCAAAGTCGATGACGGTTTGTTGGGTTTCACTCTTCCTCTTGAAGAAATATACCCAAGTATATCTTGAATAATCATCCACAATCACCAAGCTATACTTTATTCCCCCAAGACTATCAAAGGATGGAGGCACAAAGAGGTCCATGTGAAGGAGCTCCAAGGGTCTCTTCGAGTAGATGATAGTCGTGGGAGGGTGAGCCGTCTCATGAAGCTTTCCTTCGATACAAGCACTGCAAGCACGATCTTTGGCAAAACTAACATTTTTTAGTCGACGGACATGGTCCCCCTTGAGAAGACTTTGCAAAGATCTCATATTGACGTGGGCTAAACGGCAATGCCAAAGCCATCCCACATCAACTTTAGCCATTAGGCATGTCGCGGTCTTAGTGGGTCGCTCCGAAAAGTTAATCACATAGAGACCGTTCTCGACATGCCCAACAAAGGCTACTTTAAGAGTCTTGCTCCACAAGAGGGCCACGGTATCAACATCAAAGAAGGTGGCAAAGCCCATGAGTGCGAGTTGACGAACGGAAAGTAAATTGTATGCAAGGGACTCAACAAGCATGACTTTCTTGATCGTTAGATCATGAGAAATGACAACCTTGCCAAGACCCAATACCTTAGAATGTGAGGCATCACCCCACTCGACATTTGTGGGCATAGATGGGATCTTTTGCACGTCCACCACCAAGTCCTTGCTCCCGGTCATATGATTTGTTGCTCCACTATCGAGCAACCATGATCCCCCACCAAAAGCAAACACCTACAAGAGATCAATGCTTGGTTTAAGGTACCCATTGAGTAATGGGTCCTTTGATGTTAGTAACAAGGGTCTTAGGAACCCAAATAGACCATTCAATGTACTCATAAGAAGAACCAACAAATTTAGCATAAACATGCCCATCACTAGCACGGCACAACACATAAGAAGGGTTAAAGTCGCCGGCTTTGTTGGGAGAGGTGACTTTGCCCTTTTTGGCATCACCACTCTTCGCAGTGTTCTTCTTCTCCTTAGGAGCACCCTCTCCCTCCTTCACAAAATTTTTCTTAAGCGGGGGAGGTCGTTTGGTCTTGTCATTCTTCTTCTCGTTCTTCTTCTTGTTCTTGGACTTGGGTGAGAACCCACCTCCCTCCTTTGCCACAACTTCCTTTTGATTGCTCAAAAGGTCATTTAGGTTCTTCTCACCTTGTATGCATGACACAAGGCCTCTCTCGAGTTGTTCCTTCAACTTGGCATTCTCCTCCACAAGATGCACATGCTCACAACACGGGTCAGTAGCATTTGCGTTATCAATTAAGATTAAGTGAGGAAAGGTGGCCTTCTCCTTGGTTAGCTTAACTTGGAGTTGAGCATGAGACTTCTTGAGGTTAGTATGAGCACCCTTCAAGACCTTGTGGGCCTTGTCAAGCACATCAAACTCCTCCTTGAGTCTAGCATGATCAACCCCAAGTTTAGCCTTCTCGGAAGTCAGCACACGAGACACAACAAGAGCATGATCGAGATCTTTCTTTAACTTGGCATGGTCATTGTTTTGTGACTCCTCAAGAGCCAAACGATGCCCACACTCTTCCTCAAGAGCATTAGAGAGATCCGATATCTCATCGGCATAGTCACGACTATGACCTTCCATCTTAGAGATGGTTTCTTCGTGAGCCTCGATCATGTCATTGGCTTCACCAAGTTGTTCCAAGAGAGCAACAAAGTGCTTCTTGGATTTGCCCTTGAGCTTACTCATAAAGGACTCAAAATCATTTACCTCCTCATTAGACCCCTTACCATCATCAATCCCAACCGTCAAAGAAGGATTAGGAATAATGGTGGTTTTGATGTTGGGGGTTACCTTGTTGGTGGCTTTAGCCATGAGGCACTTGGCGGTGATGTTCTCGTTGGGTGAATCGAAGAGAGACACCCGGGGAGTTGTGGCAATGGCAACGGATGCCATGGCCATTGATTCACTATCTTCATCATCATCGTCATCCTCACGGTACTCCTCTTGAACCACCAACCCTTGAGTAGGAGTCTTCTTGGTGAAGTTGTTCTTGTTGGGGAAATACTTGGCTTTGTCTCTCCGGATGAGCTTGCCACCATTGTCTTCCCGCTTCTCGTAAGGACAATCCGCAACAAAATGGCTCACATTGCCACAGTTGAAACTAGTTCTAACTCGTTGCTTGCTCTTGAAGCCACTTGAGTTGTTCTTGTTGAAATTGGGTCTTGAGTTCTTCTTGCTCCAAAATTTCCTTGAAGCGAGAGCCATGTGCTCGTGATAATCATATTTTGTATCTTCGGTATTGCTCTCCTCATCTTCCTCTTCTTCCTCTTCTTCCACAATAACCTTGGCCTTCAAGGCAAGGTTGGGCTTCTTTGCTCTTTGAGACCGGAGCACCGCATTATCGGCGGTCTTGTCCAAGATGCTCATTGCAACGAACTCATCCAACACTTAACTTGAGGTCATGGAGTGGAAGTCCGGCCTTTGACGAATGACGGAGGACATGGACTTGTTGTAGGGCATCATGGCCTTGAGAAACTTGCGTTTGATCCAATTGTCATACGTGTCCTTGCTCCCATGATCTCGGAGCGAGACTGCAAGTTTGGTTACTCTCCGAAAGAGCTCACGAGGTTCTTCATCTTCCTTCACAGCAAACTCATCGGCTTCATCTTGCACTACTTCATAGTTGGAGCGTTGAATGCTCGCGCTTCCCCAATAAAGAGACACAACGCACCGCCACGCGTCTTTGGCCGTGGAGCAGGGTCGAAGATGAGGGAGATCTTTGGGGAGAATTGCTTCTTGGATGATGAAGAGAGCATTCTCATTGAATTGATTATCCATGGCTTCTCGAGGGGTGAAGTTGCTTGGGTCATGTGGATAGAAACCTTCTTCAATGATTCTCCAAAGATTAGTATTCCCATGCTTTAAATGATGCTTGAAGCGATACACCCAAGAATCAAAATCCTCATTTTTCACAATCTTAGGAGGAGGACCGACATGATTTAAATGAGTAGACGGAATCGGTCCACCATAAGTTGGAGGTTCCACATGGGCAAAGATGCCGGAACCATTTTTACCGCTAGTAGAAGGACCCTTTTCACTGTTAGCTTCCCCCTTGTCGGAGGTAGCATCCGTCACCTTGTTAGCGGGATCACCCACTTTCATCAGCGAGGTGGACAATTTAAGTCCTTCTAGAAATTTAGTAAACATGCTTTCAACCTTGGTCCTCGTGGAGTCTTTCAATGTGTCTAGAGCCACATTGAATTCCTCACGAGAGACCGAGGTTCCCCCATCGGCCATAGACGAGGTAGGATTCACACCGGAGTGCTCTTCCACAACGTCTGTGGCGTCAACCATACTCTTCGGACGGCAAAGTCCTTAATAAAGAGATGAAGCTCTGATACCAATTGAAAGGATCAATATAGTTGACTAGAGGGAGGGGTGAATAGGCAACTAACAATTTTTAAGCTTTTCTTTACCAATTTAAACTTTGCATCAAAATAGGTTGTCTAGATATGCAACTATGTGAGCAACCTATATGATGCAATAACCACTAGCACATAAGCATGCAATGGATACAACACAAGTAAGCTTGCAAAAGTAAAGGCACGAAATAACCAAGAGTGGAGCCAGTGGAGACGATGATGTGTTACCGAAGTTCTTTCCTTTTAAGGGGAAGTACGTCTCCGTTAGAGCGGTGTGGAGGCACAATGCTCCCCAAGAAGCCACTAGGGCCACCGTAATCTCCTCACGCCCTCACACAATGCGAAATGTCGTGATTCCACTATTGGTGCCCTTGAAGGCGGCGACCGAACCTTTACAAACAAGGTTGGGGCAATCTCCACAACTTAATTGGAGGCTCCCAACAACAGCACGAAGCTTCACCACAATGGACTATGGCTCCGAGGTGACCTCAACCGTCTAGGGTGCTCAAACACCCAAGAGTAACAAGATCCGTTAGGGATTAGTGGGGGGAATCGAATATCTCTTGGTGGAAGTGTAGATCGGGGCCTTGTCACCCAATCCCGAGCAAATCAACAAGTTTGATTGGCTAGGGAGAGAGATCGGCCGAAAATGGAGCTTGGAGCAACAATGGAGCTTAGGGATGGAAGAGGTGGTCAACTAGAGGTAGGAGACACACATTTTATAGTGGAGGACAACATCCAACCGTTATCCACTTAGACCAGCCTGCGATATGCGGTACTACTGCTCCAGGAGCGCGGTACTACCGCAAGGCCACATGGTACTAGCGTGGGAGACCACGGTACTACCGCGGCAGCTGCAGAGACTATAACACAAGCAGTATTACCGCGAGCGTGATACTACCGCTCCCACCTGCGGTACTACCGCGAGGCAGGTAAGTCCTAGTCTGGAAACGACACGGATGAATAAAAATACATCCGTGCCTACTTCCGTGGTCAAAGAGACGATGCAAACATCCGTCACGGTACTACCGTGCACAAGGCACGGTACTACCGTGTGTGTGCGGATGTAAAAAATTACATCCGCCCCTACTACCGTGAAGCAACGGCACTAGGCCACGGAACCACGGTACTACAGCTCGGGGGGAGCGATACTTTCGTGGGCACCCGCAGTACTACCGCCCTCAACGTGCGGTGCTACCGTGTTGGCGCGCATGTAAAAAATTACATCCGCGCCTACTACCGCGAGGCAGCGGTACTTGGCCAGGGAGCCACGGTACTACGACTCTAAAGGAGCGGTACTACCGTGGGCTCCCACGGTACTACCGCGCATGGGCACGGTACTACCGCAAGTGCCTGCGGTACTACCGCTCCAGGGAGCAGTACTACCGCAAGCTCAGCAACAGTAGTCCGGACACTCACATAGAGGATATACGGGGAATGCTCCAAAGTGCAAGGGAAAGGAGGAGACAAGGAAGGAAACGTGTACGTGATGATTCCACCCGAACCTTTCCGACGCGGACCCCCTCTTAATAGTACGGCTCTCCTACGACTCAAATCCACCAAAAAGAAACGTAGAAAAACACCGTCTTCAATAGTCTTCGAGGGGCACCAAACCGTCTTGTGCCCAGCGATGAAGCAACTGAGAAACTCAAGGCACACGATTAGTCTGCCAATGCATTGTCATCAATCACCAAAACACTTAGGGATAAAAATGCCCTTACAGGAGGAACTCGAAAACGCTTTCAGGGCCAATTTTCAAGGGACTTATGTCTGGCCTCCGGATGCAGACGATCTAAGTCACATAATCCAACAGCCCGGAGAGTCCGCCCGCAAGCTTTGGAACAGATTCCTCACTAAGAAGAATCAAATTGTCGACTGTCCGGACGCCGAAGCCTTAGCGGCTTTCAAACACAGCATCCGTGACGAATGGCTCGCCGGCACCTCGTCCAAGAAAAGCCTGCCTTTACGGGCCAACCAGCTATCCTCACCCGCGTAAAAGCGGGTCATAAGGCTTGTTAAGGCTGCCATTGTCCTGATTCAGGGGCTCTCGACCTGATCAGCAAAAGAATCCATTGAAAGGCAGTAAAGACGGACCGCCCGGTCTGAACAGAGTCTTGGACAGACTATGCCAAATTCATGGCACCCCGGAGAAACCTGCAAACCACACCCATAGAGAGTGCTGGGTTTTCAAGCAGGCCGGCAAATTAAATGCCGAACACAAGGGGAGGGACACACCAAGCGAAGAAGAGGATGAACCCCACCAGCCGAACACCGGGGTACAGAAAAAATTCCCGCCAGAGGTTAAAACAGTCAACATGATCCACGCGACTCGCACATCCACGAGAGGGCATAAAACGCTCGCCCATAGAAGCACACGATGTAGAGCCCGTCGTACCCACGTCTCACTACTGGATGTCTCGTCCGATCACATTCGATCGCACGGATGACCGAACTAGTATTCGGCACGGAGGATCACAGGCCTTGGTGCTTGACCCACTAATCGACGGATACCGTCTCCCCCGCGTCCTCATGGACAGCGGCAGTGGTCCCAATTGAATATACGAGGATACTGTCCGCAGAAAGGGGATAGACCCATCCAGAATTAAACAAAGCAACATCACCTTTGAAGGGGTGATACCAGGCGTTGCAGCCTGCGCTAGGGGCTCCGTCGTGCTGGAAGTAACATTCGGCTCCCCAGGCAACGCCAGAAGCGAAGAGATGCTCTTCAATATCGCACCCTTCCAAAGCAGCTATCACGCATTGCTAGGAAGAACGACCTTCGCCTGCTTCAACGCACTGCCGCACTATGGACACCTTACACTCAAGATGCCCGGTCCCCGAGGCGTCATCACCGTTAGCAGAATCATAAAGCGCCATTCACACGCAGAGGAATACGCAACGGCCCTGGCGGCCGGACTATAAGCGGCCTCCAGTTTTTAGAAAACATGATTGGTCATTATGACCACAGACACGGTTAGACGAGTCCGTTAGCCCGGATAAATTCAAACAGGGCACTGTATATATAATCCCGTAAGGGAAACCAGGCGCTGTTTATATTTAATACAGCCCCACGCTTGGCTCGACCTTATTGGCAGGCCAATAGTTTACACTCTTATTATTAATCGCATACTTACGATGCAGCCTCCTGTGAGTTTTTCTTTTTTACAGACAACGTTTGCGCGATACCCTTCCAGGATACGGCACAATAGAGACAAAGGCGTAGACGTGCAACAGGGCCTTGTGCAACAGGTTTCTTTTTAGATTAAGCCCCTGTGTAATCCTTTTCTACTGCCTCTTGTTGTTTAACCATCCCATGGGTTCTCTACCCACAGAGGATACTGCCGTTTTTGGCATTTGGCCACGGCAGACTAAAATGCACGTACCTAGAAATAAAGGGCTTAAAATAGGCTCTTGTCAGCATATCTTCTTTTACAAAAGACCGAATACCCTCGGGAGTGTTCGGCGTCACGAGTTTGACCATATATGCATCAGCTCCGAATCATGTCTTAGGTCAAAATGTTGGGTTTGCCCGGCTCCTGGGTAGGCCGCCTTATGTTCCGCTATCATCCGGCTAAGGCAGGCCAAAGGAGAACTACTGCGATTGTGCCCTGGTTATTCCGGATGAGTGCCTCAGTAGAGAAAGCCGAAAACTGACCGTCATGATGCAGCGAGAGACTGTTCAACCACTCGAAGACTCACCGGAATCCCTAAAGATTCCTTTGCCTTAACGAAGGGCCGTTTTTCGACCATGTACACATGCGCCCATATTTGGATGCACGTAGAGGTACCAAGGGCTACATAGTCCCCACCATTAGACTCCCATGGCTAAGCGAAAGTGTTACAGCTATATAGTCCGATTGCCTAGTTCGGCGTGCGATCACCTCCTTAACGGACCAAGACGTTGGATCAAGTGTGCTTATGCATATTTTTTCGCCAACACCCCCGCATTGTCCGCGAGGGGGCTGAAGCCAACGACTGCTATCTTTCAGACTACTTATACATATAAGAATAGCCGCAAAGGGAGGACAATCATACTTCCGGGCAAAAGTATAAACATAGCCTCATAATTAAACTAAACATTGTTTTCTACAATGATTCGACTTATCACTCGAATAAAACACTCTTCGAGCACTGCGCCTCTATCAGGTGGGCACCTTCTGTGACTTGCGCCAAGTAGTGCTCGGCCGGATGTTGGCCTCCCGCCGGATCCTGGCTCGCTATTACAGTGGCCTCCATATCCGTCCAGTAGGCTTTAACGCGGGCTAGAGACATCCGCGCACATTCTATGCACGCCGACCTTCTCAGGGCGTCAATCCAGGACACCGCTCCAAGGAATTGTTGCACTAAACCAAAGTAGCTATCCGGCTTAGGCCCCTTCGGCCAAAGATGGTCTATTACAGACCGCATTGCCAGTCCGGACAGCCTGTGGATCTCCGCCATAGCAGCCACCTTCTCATTCAGTGGCAGCGGGCGAGTGGGAGCATTAAACTGCGACCAGAAAAGCTTCTCCACTTCTTCATCGCCTTGACCCTCGAAGAACTTGGCAGCGTCAGCTGTACTATTCGCCAAGTCCGCATATGCGTCCGCAGGACTCATGCGACCCGCCAGGGGAGCATACTTCGGATCCAAGAGCTTCGTCCGCAGCAAGTACGAGCCCCCAGCCACGATTTTGTCAGCTTGTTGGAGCTCCTCCCGCATACTCCGGATCTCGGTCCGCATCTCCTTGGCGGCATTACGTGCCTTGTCCAGCTCGGCCGAACTAGCCTTATTCTCCTTTTCAAGGAGTGCGTACCGGTCGGCGGCATTTTTTAACTCTTCAGCCTTTTCGTCTATCTTTTCCTCTCTTCGGCGACGAGCAGCCTATTCGGCTCTCAACTCTTCGACCGCCTTTAGGGCAGCCGCATTGCTAGCCCGAGCTTGTTCCTTGGCTTGAGCAAGTTCCGCCCTCAGGGCCTCCACGGCAGCAGCACCATCTGCAGTGCACACGTATTGCATTAATATTATGCCTTTTGGCATCTTCCTATACATTATAATAAAAACCAAGCACATACCCTGGGACTCCTCCAGCCGTTTATTCACCAGCGTGATATCGGCATCGATTGATCCGATTTGCCTCCTTAGCTCGGCAACTTCAACAGACTGGTCGGCTGCCGGATCCTTGTATACCTGCGCACTTGTACGGCGCAACCATTAGTATATGATCCACCGTTTGCCGCCTATGGCGGGCAACCAGAGTCTCAGGGGCTACTATCTATAGGGAGCACACCTAGCGCGTGCTTCATAACCAAAAAGTTGTGCATTTTTTCACTACATACCTCAAAGCCTTTGAGCAGGCTTGTATATGCCTCATTCAAGCCGCCGGTAGAGGATGAAATCTTCGTGAGCACCGTGCTCATTAAAGAGCGGTGCTCCTCCGAGAGTGCGGCTCGCTCTAGACGGCCCGTCAGTACGTCCGGCCGGACATTAAATTGCGCCGGACCCTTCTCCTCACCCCCCGTGGGAGCCAAACGCTGCGGGCTTAGGGCGGCTGACGTACTAGCCTCCGGCTTCGGCAGATCCAGACTCCTCCGTGACGACACCTCCGTGTCGCCCGCTTCATGAGGCGGAGAGCTGGGTGGAGTCTCGCTCTCCATCATCTCCGGACGAAGGTCCCCCGAAGACGAACTCTGTTGAGAAGAGCTACTCGCCGGACTACAAAAGACGAAGTCCTGGTTATGGATCTCAGAGTAACGCTACACCTTCGAATTGATGAATAACTTACGGATCGGTCGAGGGCTGGCCCGTTGGTGGGCATGACGTGGTGAGGGCGCCCGTCGCGGCAGAACCCCTTGGAGATGTTTTCTTCCCTTGCTTGGGCGTCTCCGCCTCCAAATCTTCGGAGGCGGCCCTTTTCCTCCCGCGTGGGGAGGAGGCTTTGACCTCCCCTTCCAGGCTATCCTCCATAGGAGGGGTAGCGACTTCCCCGTTCTGGATGCGCAGCGCGTGAAGTTCAACTTCACTGCCCTTCCCTTCGCCTTTCCCTGTAGGAATTTTGCTGAGCGCCCGATCCAGCATCTTTGCAATGGTTGGACCAGGCGGGCCTTCAGGAAGTGGCGCCGGACACCTGATTCTCTTGGCCTTGGCGAGCCATTCCTGGCCGCCGAGGGATTGTCAGAATAACAATTATGATAGATATAAATGAAGTGTCCGGCTTTAAGGTTACTTACTTGGGCATCTAGGCGATTGCTGCTTAGGCCCGCATCCTCGGTGGTGTCCGGACACTTTACTTGTGGTCCGAAGAATAATTTACAGATCCCTTCGAGTTTCAGGCCGAAGAAGTGCTTAATAGTCCACGGACCCTCCGGATTAAACTCCCACATCCGGAGAGGTCGACATTTGCATGGCAACATCCGCCGGACTATCATCACCTGCATTATGCTGACAACATTTATGTCCCTCTCAATAAGCTCCCGGATACGATTCTGCAATTCTGGCACATCGCCAGCAGGCCCATAATTCCGTCCTTCGTTGGTCCAAGACGCTAACTGTGACAGAGGGCCCGAGCGGAACTCGGGGGCAGATACCCAATTTGTGCCTCTGGGAGCAGTGACATAGAACCATCTCCGTTGCCATACATCAGACACTTCCGGAAAAGAACCCTCTGGCCATGGGGCATCGGCGTTCCTGCTTCTTATGGCGCCTCCGCACTCCGCATGTCACCCCTCGATCATCTTCGACTTCACATTGAAGGTCTTTAGCCATAAGCCGAAGTGTGGGTTGACGTGGAGAAAAGCTTCGCACACGATAATGAAAGACGAGATATGGAGGATGGCGTCTGGAGCCAGATCATGGAAATCCAAGCCATATTATAACATGAGCCCCCTCACAAAGGGGTCGAGGGTGAGGCCTATGCCTCGGAGGAAGTGAGGAGTAAACACGACGCTCTCATTGGGCTCCGGCATGGGGATGACTTGCCCCGGAGCATGAAGCCTATGCTGGATATCAGCAGTCAGGTATCCGACCTCCCTAAGCTTCGCAATATCCTCCTCCTGAATCGAGGAGGCCACCCACCGGCCAGCTGCGTCGGATCCGGACATACTGGAGGATCTGGGGGGCTGGAGCTTAGGTTTTTTGGCGATGGAGCTTGAGGTATGAGAAGGAGCGGAGAGGTGGAGATGAGGCGTAGGCCTCAACCCCTTTATAAAAGGGATGAATACCAAGAGTCCTCAGCGTGGCCGCTTGAGACTTGTCTAAGACACGGAATTATACCAACCATCGCCGTGGGGTCGCATATGCCCATATTGATGAAGGATCCCATATTAAGAGGGACACGATCTCTGCTTTGACAGGACATGCCGATAAAACTGCCTCGCAACGCGAGTCGAGGTGGAGCAGGAAGCACTGGTTCGTGTTGGACCAGGTCATGATGCAAGGGCACAATGTATGAAGATTGCCAGCAGAACGGATTTATGCTAAGGGTATGTGAAGATCATCTTGCAGATCCGGACACGACCTACGTGTTCGATAATCACCTTGGAGTATTCGGAGGAGGAACCCTCCTTGCAATGCCGAAGACAAGACTGCACGCCGGACTCATCATCATTGAAGCCTGGTTCAGGGGCTACTGAGGGAGTCCTGGATAAGGGGGTATCCGGACAGCCGGACTATATTCATCGTCCGGACTATAGAAGCGTCAAGACACAGGACTCAAGACTTCGGCTCGTGTCCGGATGGGACTCTCCTTTGCATGGAAGACAAGCTTCGCAATCCGGATATTATGTTTCCTTCCTTGTAACCGAATCCATGTAAACCCTAGCTCTCCGGTGTCTATATAAACCGGATAGCATGGTCCTTAGAAGGCCGATCACAATTACAATCATACCATCATAGGCTAGCTCTTAGGGTTTAGCCTCTACGATCTCGTGGTAGATCTACTCTTGTATTCCACATATCTTCAATATCAATCAAGCAGGAAGTAGGGTTTTACCTCCATCGAGAGCGCCCGAACCTGGGTAAACATTGTGTCCCTTGCTTCCTGTTACCATCAGCCTAAGACGCACAGATCGGGACCCCCTACCCGAGATTCGCCGGTTTTGACACCGACAGCGACCACCGCCACAACTGCAGTTAGAGTTCCAGTGCCACAATTGCAGCCACAAAATCCATCTCAGCAACAACCACAAGAGCAAGTTCCATTGGTGCAACAACAACAATTTCTAGGGCAGCAACAACAACAATTTCCAGGGCAGCAATAACCATTTCGACCACAACAGCCATATCCACAGCCGCAACCATTTCCTCCACAACTACCATGTCCGCAGCCGCAACCATTTCCACCACACCAATCATATCCACAACCACAACCACAGTATCCGCAACCACAACAAACAATTTCGCAGCAACAAGCACAACAACAACAATGACAACAACAACAACAAATCCTTCAACAAATTCTACAACAACAACTGATTCCATGCAGGGATGTCGTCTTGCAACAACCCCGAGCTGTCACGGTGCCAAGTCATCCACAATGTCGTTCATGCTATTATTCTCCATCAACAACAACAACAAAAACAACAACAACAACAACAACCATCGAGCCAGGTCTTCTACCAGCAGCCTCAGCAATAATATCCATCAGGCCAGGGCTCCTTCCATCCATCTCAGCAAAACCCACAGGCCCATGGCTTTGTCCAACCTCAGCAACTGCCGCAGTTTGAGGAAATAAGGAACCTAGCGCTGCAGACACTACCAGCAATGTGCAATGTCTACATCCCTCCATATTGCTCGACCACCATTGCGCCATTTGGCATCGTGAGTACTAACTGAGAAGAGAAGAACTCTAGTACTAGATATATGAAACACCGTTTTCTTAGACCATGGTTTGGTCGTTGTAGCGGTGAAGAATAAAGTGACATGCACTATCATGTAAGAACCCGAACTAGACTATTTCAAACTTGGAAATAAAAGACAAACACAGGTCTTGTCTGCATATGATTGTTTGTATGAGTTCCATTCATGTGCCCGTTCACAAGTTCACCCCTAATTATATATATTAAGCATTAAGTAGATGTTTATGTGCATTAATCTAAAGATAACAAAATGAATCTGAAACTTGAATTAAATTGAAGTATTTTCTTGGACTTTCAAATTGAGCATTGATAGTGAGGTCTATCCACATCCTTGGCTTGCCCTTGATCAATTTTTTCCAAAGAAGCATTCAATTCATCAGTCAATTACATTGATTTTTGTGGCTTGTACTTCTCCTCAACATGAGTATCTTCATTACGGCTACTCCAATTCTCCCACATAACTGAAGCATTAATAGCGCTCTTCCTTGCATCAAGGAAATATGGATCGAAGATATATCTTGACCATGTTTTTGGGTGCAACCTTGGGAGTTTTATGTCAAAATATTCTCAAGAAGAATCCAAGAATAAACTTGCATGCTCACGTGTGATAAGGGCATTAGAAGTAACATTTCCTCAGCAAGGACACACATAGGGCACACACATAACCCCATCACATGCCTTTTTAATTATGCATATGAAGGTAGGATGTTTTTAATTACTCTGCACCAAAGTACTCTTAGCTTGGATTGTACCTTAAGCTTTCATTGCCTTTTCAATTTTTCTTCCACATTAGATGAACTAGATAGTCCAGCTACCACACGATACCTTGTGTTCATCACGGCTCTATACAACAATTGAACAGAAGAAATGTCATTTCTTTACCATACCCATGACCAAATGTTCTCTGCTACTCTCTCCGTCCGAAAATACTGCCATCCATGTCGACAACAATGAGACATATAGGACCGCTATGCCTCTGTCGAAGGAGGTGGTGGAGCGATCCGGAGATTATGCTGCCATCCATGTTAAGTAAAAACCTCACTGGCCACTTGCTCCAATCGCATACACACCACCATAAACAACGGTTGGTACTCAGTTCGGTGTAGCATACACCATGTAGGAAGCGAGTGCTTACTCCTAGTTACTGAATTATGTACACCAAATAAACCCATTTACACGTAGTTAATGACCAAAAAAAGGTGATGCTTGCTACGCAGATGTGTAGTACAAATTAAGAAGTGCAAGATAAAAAGATGCCGGTCCTTGATTCGTTGTTGATCCTCAGCATGCCATCATCAACTTGTAGTTAATTATCATACAAATTGGCTCTTTCATAGAGTTGGAGGCTAGCTCCTTTGATCAGCACGCGCTTAAACACAAAGAACACGTATATGTATTCTCTCCGGAGTTCAACTCTTGATTGGCCAGCAAAAATGGTCCGACCGGGTAGAGGAAAGGCATGTTTGCTAGTACGCCTGGAGGAAATGCCATTGATTAGGGCATCTCCAACGGCGACCAGTAAATTTTCTCCCACATTCGTCCACGGACAGGGGATCAGTCCGTGGATACGGATATAGGAATCGGCCAACCAACGCTGTCCGCATATATTTCGAACACTTCTTTAAAAAAATCGGATGAAATTCATGCAAACACAGTGGATTCCATACAAACCGGACAAAAACGTTTACATTTTGGACATATTTTTAACTAAAAGCTCTATAGACGGCGCTGGCGACGACGAATATCCTCCAGCAACATGGATACCCTTGAATAGTCTACTGCCGGCTGCAGCGGATCTCCAATGTCGTCCCCCATGTCCGGCAGCTGTGAGCCCTAGGTATATGCTTCAACGCAAAGAGCAGCTCGCCTCCCTACCACTCATCGGAGTGGAACAACCAACTGTTGCTTCTGCCAGTGGGGAAGGGTTCCTACGTTACACAGGCCAGAGTTGGTTTTGGGTTGGCAACGGCGGTGGCCTGCCAGAGGGCAAGACACCGGTTGTGTACGCTGGTGTCACCTCGGTATGGCATTCATGGGACCCAAGCGACAGCTTCTCCTCGACGATGGTGGCGAGCGCAGACGTGTTGGACACCACCTCGTCGATGTCCATGCAGCCCACTTCTTTCTCTGTAGGCAGGACGCGGTGACACACGTTTTGACATCGAATGACGCGCTCACAATCACGGGAGGGGCGGTACGACATGGCACCATCAATGGCAGCCATGATGCCCGTGCCACCGTGCTCCCTCTCAGTGCGACCTGGAGCAACTCGCCACTCCTCGGCTCGTGACCGGCGGGCTTGATGGGCCCCCTAGCCATTATTTACGCCAGACAACTCTTTTTCCTTCTCATCAGATGCCATGGAAAAAACTGTTCAAGGAGGAAAATGGTGAGTGGAGATGTGATGCGGTTCTTGCTCGAAATCTGACATTGTTTAAATAGCGAGGGGACACAAGGAGCCAACCGGCGTTCTGTTTAATGCCAGCTGGCTCACGAACGGACATGTGACTGGAGTAATTATCCTGGCACACGCGCGGGTTTAGTGGTGGAAGGCGGGTAGTCTGGAGGAATGACGCAGGATGTGTGTTTAGCCGGCGTGCAGCGGGGCGGTACCCTTGGCGTGCATGGGGCGATACCCGGAGGCATGAATGCGGGCAAAGGTGTTGTCAGAAGCGGTCGTAGGTGTTGTCCGGACGCGTGCAAAGCCCCCCTCCCCCATGTGTTGTCTCCGGTTTGCGGGAGAAAGTACATCCAGACTGCCCTGTAGACCGATACAAGCCCGCATTGAATGGCACAACACGTCTGGACCATGTGGTCCGGATGGTTGTGGACGGTTTAATTGAGGGTCTGCGTTGGAGATGCCTTAGAGTTTATGAATCCATTGAGTTTTTCTAATCATTAAAAAACACTTATAATAAGTTATAAGAAAAGACACGTATATATGTTAGTTTCAGACTCCAGCTTTGCTCTTACATATGCTTTTTTTCTGATCCGACAGATTCCAATAGAGTGAGCCCAGCGTTGTTTTTCTGGAAACTCGATACACGTTCTTTCAAGCAAATCACATCCATTCTTTTTAACTCATTTTTTCTCGTTTTAATAATATAATAAATCATTTGTATTTTTTATCTCGAACAGTTGACGTGTAATTCCTATTGTAATCTAAGGATAATGTTTGGATTTTACTTTCAAATATTTGAAATGGCCATGATGGAATCACATCCATTTATTTTATTATTATTTGAATTTGATCCAAAAGATAAATAATGAGTAGACGTCCTGAAAACTTTTCTGAGAACTTTGGTAATCAAAAGACAAAAAAGGTTTTAAGAACTGAAGCAAACCACGAATTTTACTCTCTATTTTACTAAAGCAAGTGGCTGCTATTTAGGTCTAGTAAATAGCAAATTGACCAACAACCTTTTTTCCAAATTGGAAGGAATGCAGTTCTCAGCTCTCACCATGGTGATTATACAATCTGGATTTTTGAGCTGTAGCTAGTCAACTTATGTTAGTGGCATATGTACCATAGTGTTGGTCACTGGGAATGGACGAAGCCATGAGTGAAGGAACAGGAAATGACAGAAGTACGATTTGTAGAATTTCAAAACTCAAACTATCTAGTTTTATGGAGTGATATGAAATAAGCAAAACCAACTGCTAATAAAAATGTAAAATTAAACGATATATTTAGAAATGTGATTGTGAAGTCATTGTCACAAAATATGACCTCACTAAAAATGAACATTCAACCTTATTTTCAGAAGTTTGCATACAAATTCCATGTAAATTATGGTAGTGCCCATAAACAAATAAACCATAATCGTGCTTGATCTACCATGAAACTTACTACCTTGTCTATACTCTTGAAAGCTCAAAAAATGCTGATGCAATGCCACCTCGCTAGATATATACTTTTGTCATGTCCAGAGATTTCCTGCACCATGAACAAAAATGCCACCGCAATAATAGTCGTTCTTTTGCGACAAAAAAATACTGAATTTGGACAGCAATGCCTGCACAACTACTATCTGTACACCATGCATGCACCCATGTATATCAGTAATACATATTATAAGCTTGTGAACATTGGTTTCAAAGTAGTGATACCAATAGTACGTCATCCAGTGATGGCCAGTAGCAGTACCTAGATGCCACTTCGGTGCCTGGTTTCAAAGTGGCAAGTTCATGGCAGGGAAAGCAATCATGTGTCTAGAGTAGAGACTTAAAAAAAGACCCATGCCATGTAGATGGATCAGATAATTATGCCAATCCTGATTTTTCAGTGCAAATCCAGTTCTAAAACTTCCACTTGATCAGTTGCTCCCAAAATGGGCTATACAGTTAACCAAAATGAATTTTGCTCCTAACACCATAGTTTGTTTCCAACGATCACGAGAGCGAGCTTCACCAGAGTGAAGTGGGTTTGATTAAGTACCTGAGCTGGTGTTGTACATGCATATATGTTATGTTCACCGCTCCTACCGGATGCCCGCCGTACTCACCATCCGTTATACACAAGCAGCAAAACTGATCGGATTAGCTATTTCGGTTGTTACTTGTATAGTCTGGTGGAACGATCAGTTCCAGAATTACGCCATGGCGCCATCTTTTATATGCAATATACTGTGAACTGAATTTTCTGTCAGTGAAGTTGACAGAACAGAGTACTACAGGGTAGAGGGGTAGAGCATGCAAGTGGTGATTGTTGTGTGGTTTGTGTGTTAGTTATTTGTGCACCGGGCGTCGAGGTAGCGTTGGCTGGCTATCTGCAGCTCATAGGCGCACGAGCACAGCGGTGGCATGCCCACCACCGCCTCCATTGCCCGCAAGGACGCCACCTAGCCGCCGCCGTATTTGGAGAAGAAGTAACAAGCATGTAAGAGTTTGTCCTTGGACGCTCTATGGATCGACCTGATCGATCACTCGTTTTGTGCATGCACCACCACACATGGCTGAACCGAGCATCCTCCTGGCGGCGCCCAGTGAGACCGTCCTCGCAGTGGCCACGGCTCGATGGTTCGCCCCCGTGCGCACGGTACGTGCCGCAGCCTGCAGTCAAAACAGAGCGCGTAGAGCACTATCGGTGAGATCGAAGGGGAGGAATATCAAAATGGAAACTTAGCTATAGGAGATGAAGGCAAGGGGAGCTGGTGTGCTGGGAGGGAGACTCCTGGAGCTAGGGAGCACGCCGACGCCATTGCTCAAGGTGCAAGTTTGTTTCAATCTTCAATCCTGCTCGCTGTTGATTCTGGTTACAGTAAATTTTAGCTAGATATGGTGTAACCTAAGTGTTATGCCTAGTCTTAATCTATCTATCTATCCAATCTTCTATTCGGCGAGGTGGCTGCGCCTGTGGCAGATGTGGCCGCTGCCATGGCCGGCGCCAGACCTGGTCGATCTCCCTCTTCTGTATTTGAGAAAAAAAATCTGCCTCTTCTCTTCTGATGAGAAGGGGAAGAGATGGTGAGAGATGAAGTCGACGGCTTTGGGGAGAGGATACGGGAGGACGCCGGTAGTGAGGCGGCATGAGGAAGACAAGGTGGTTGGCAGCGGCGACGCGTGAGGGGAGGGCAAGGGAGGTGTAGTGGTGCATGGAGAGGAGTGGGTGTGCAGCGTGCCCAGTTCACGAGGGAGGAAAGAGGTCGTCAAGGGAGTGATCCATGGGAGTTTTTTTCCTTCTGAGCGAGCCTAGTTGGGCTCTCTGCGGCGTCTAGGTCCAATGCACCACATGTCTTCAAATTGGCCACCAGTAGCAGCCCATAGAACAGACATGGCCAGTTTGCAAATTTTAAAACATAAGTTTTTTAGCGCCCATGAAAAACAGAACACATATCTTTCCAAACATAATGAACTATAGGTACCACCAAAAAAACCATAATGAACTTTAGGTTGTTACAAGAACTCATGCCATCCAACAGCCTCCCTCCAACCCTGCCAACATTGTTGCAGCTGCACTCGCAAGCGTTACCATAGGTGATCATTTGCATGATTTCGCGTAAAACAAAATAAGATCTACAAACGAATAGAAGCTACACATACCTTGGCATGCACACACATTGCAAGCCATACTAAGGTGATAAGTTTTAATAACTTGTACAACATATACAACACTTAAGATAAGTAAAAGCAATTTGATGAGTCATGGTCTATCAAAGCAAGATGCATTACTACTCTAATCTATCTTAACAGATCACACATGATTACAATCCTTGTTGTGTGCAAGTCAAGCTTATCTAGTTTACACGTAACAACTTGTAGAACATAACACAATTGATGTTTGCTAATAACTTCTAGAAAGCTACAACACTTGACATGTAAAAAGAATTTGATGAGTCATGACCTACTAAAGCAAGTTACATTACTAGTCTCATCTATCTTAACAGGTCACACAAGATTACAAACTAAGTTCTGCGCAAGCAATGCTTATCTAGTTTACACATAACAACTTGCAAAACATTACAAACTTAGTTTCAAAAAATTAGGCAATCTAGATTAGTATTTGAGTTGTAAAGTGAATAAGATGAGTCATGTGTGTTATCACAACTTTTTGGTAGTGGAATGATAGTGCCACCAAACACAACATACCAAATTATGATTTTAGGAAGCATCCAAGCACTTTCCAGACAAAAAAATGCCAATTGTGAAGGAGATGATGCCATGGCAGCTATAAATAGGCCTGTAGCATGATGATCATCCTTCCCCATCCATCATTCTCATAAGTAGAGTGCATCGTTCAAGCCAAGCAAGCAGTGGTCAATACAAATCCACCATGAAGACCTTTCTCATCCTTGCCCTCCTTGCTATCGTGGCAATTGAGGGAGTCCTGGATAAGGGGTATCCGGACAGCGGACTATATTCATCGTTCGGACTATAGAAGCGTCAAGACACAGGACTCAAGACTTCGGCTCGTGTCCGGATGGGACTCTCCTTTGCGTGGAAGACAAGCTTGGCGATCCGGATATTATGTTTCCTTCCTTGTAACCGAGTCCATGTAAACCCTAGCTCTCCGGTGTCTATATAAACCGGAGAGCGTGGTCCTTACAAGGCCGACCACAATTACAATCATACCATCATAGGCTAGCTCTTAGGGTTTAGCCTCTACAATCTCGTGGTAGATCTACTCTTGTATTCCACATATCTTCAATATCAATCAAGCAGGAAGTAGGGTTTTACCTCCATCGAGAGGGCCCGAACCTGGGTAAACATTGTGTCCCTTGCTTCCTGTTACCATCAGCCTAAGACGCACAGATTGGGACCCCCTACCCGAGATCCACCGGTTTTGACACCGACATTGGTGCTTCCATTGAGAGTTCCTCTGTGTCGTCGCTTCGAGGCTTGATGGTGTCTTCAATCGTCAACAACACGGTCCAGGGTGAGACTTTTCTCCCCGGATAGATCTTTGTGTTCGGCGGCTTCGCACTGCGGGCCAATTCACTTGGCCAGTTGGAGCTGATCGACAGCCTCGCCCCTGGCCACCAGATCAGGTTTGGAAACTTGAACTACACGACAGATATCCGCGGATACTTGATCTTCGACGGATTCGGGCCTGCGCCAGGAGTGCCGGATAGCCACGACGAGCACGGCCTAGACCTGCTGTCGGATAGTGCCCGGGACATTATCCCCGAAGCAGCCTTGGATCTAAATCCAGGACAGGTTGCGGCGCCTATGGACGGAGGGCTGGACCCCGCTCCGCAGGCCGCACGCTTATCGGCGGTGGAGCCGAACACTGGTCCCCCCTGTAACCCCGGACTCCCAGACTCATATCCGGCTGTTGGTCCTGGTCCGCTCACTCTCGAGCCAGCCGAGCCAGGTTGGGTTCCGGTAATGGAGTTTACCGCTGCGGACATCTTTCAGCACTCGCCCTTTGGCGACATGCTGAGCTCATTGAAGTCTCTCTCTTGGTCAGGAGACTCTGGGCCGAACTATGTCCGACCCGAGTGGGAAGCAGGCGATGAAGGAATTCGGCGCCCACCCACCACCCACTTCATTGTCACGATCAAAGAATTAGCCGACGTGCTCGACTCCGGAGACATCGATGGTATGGATAACGATGCAGGAGAGGCTCCAGAACCCCTGGAGCGCGGGACTACTACCTTGTCACACGACATATACATGGTAGATACGCCCAATAAGGACGGCAACCCGGATGATAAAACACCCGGGCAAAAGCCAAAGAGGCGGCGCAGACGCCGCTCAAAGTCCAACAATGGCAAAAATAGCGACAAGAGCGCAAGAAGGGTTGATATACCCGCAAACTCTGAAAGCAATAATGACCACATGGACCCAACGATGGAGCAGGACGAGCCAGGTCACGCCAAATCAAGTTCGGAGAAAATACCCGATCACAACGATCCGGAGGGACGAGCTCATGATGCCGCCCCAGAACAGGAAGACAATCTGGACAACGATGCATTCATCATCCCGGACGAACAAGTGGAACGAGACAACCTCCACAGAAAGCTTATGGCCACCGCAATAAGTCTAGAAAAGCAGAAGCAACGGCTCAAGGCTGCACAGGAAAAGCTAAGTCGCAGATGGAACAGGGTGCTAGACACCGAAGAAAGATATGGCGATGACCGCCATACGAAAAGCTATCCGAAGCGCAAGCTGCTGCCAGAATTCGACGACGCGGCCGTTCCGCCAAAAGAAAATTCGACCAAGAAACCAGACGTACCGCCTCACAACCATAACAGAGCGGCCGCAGACACTGCGCACGATCCACGCGGGCATCCGGATAAAAAGACCGGTGCAGCCAGGTCCAAATATGGATCTAGAAGACACACCCAGCGTAGAACTATGGTCACCCAAACGTTCATAAAAGCTAGATACCAGTTCAGAATCAACCCCGGACACAACAACAGCTGACTACATGCCACAATGCGTCCAGATACAGAGGGGCTGCTCACCACCTGTGCTTCACCGAAGAAGTACTGGACCATGAATTCCCACAAGGCTTTAAACCTGTGAACATAGAAGCATACGCCGGCACGACAGACCCAGGGGTCTGGATCGAGGATTTTATCCTGCATATTCACATGTCTCATGGGGATGACCTCCACGCCATCAAATACCTTCCCTCAACTTGAAGGGACCAGCTAGACACTGGTTGAAAAGCCTCCCCGAAAACTCAATTGGTAGTTGGGAGGTGAAAGGATCGATATAGTTGACTAGAGGGGGGGGGGGTGAATAGGAAACTATCAATTTTTAAGCTTTTCTTTACCAATTTAAACTTTGCATCAAAATAGGCTGTCTAGATATGCAACTATGTGAGCAACCTATATGATGCAATAAAAACTAGCACATAAGCAAGCAATGGATACAACACAATTAAGCTTGCAAAAGTAAAGGCACGAAATAACCAAGAGTGGAGCCGGTGGAGACGAGGATGTGTTACCGTAGTTCCTTCCTTTTAAGGGGAAGTACGTCTCCGTTAGAGCGGTGTGGAGGCACAATGCTCCCCAAAAAGCCACTAGGGCCACCGTAATCTCCTCACGCCCTCACACAATGCGAGATGCCGTGATTCCACTATTGGTGCCCTTGAAGGCGGCGACCGAACCTTTACAAACAAGGTTTGGGCAATCTCCACAACTTAATTGGAGGCTCCCAATGACAGCACGAAGCTTCACCACAATGGACTATGGCTCCGAGGTGACCTCAACCGTCTAGGGTGCTCAAACACCCAAGAGTAACAAGATCCGCTGGGGATTAGTGGGGGGAATCAAATATCTCTTGGTGGAAGTGTAGATCGGGGCCTTGTCACCCAATCCCGAGCAAATCAACAAGTTTGATTGGCTAGGGAGAGAGATCGGCCGAAAATGGAGCTTGGAGCAACAATGGAGCTTAGGGATGGAAGAGGTGGTCAACTAGAGGTAGGAGACACACCTTTAATAGTGGAGGACAACATCCAACCGTTATCCACTTAGACCAGCCTGCGACATGCGGTACTACTGCTCCAGGAGCGCGGTACTACCGCAAGGCCACGTGGTACTACCGTGGGAGACCACGGTACTACCGCGGTAGCTGCAGAGACTATAACACAAGCAGTACTACCGCGAGCGCGGTACTACCGCTCCCACCTGCGATACTACCGCGAGGCAGGTAAGTCCTAGTCTGGAAACGGCACGGATGAATAAAAATAGACGATGCAAACATCCGTCACGGTACTACCATGGACAAGGCGCAGTACTACCGTGTGTGTGCAGATGTAAAAAATTACATCCGCCCCTACTACCGTGAAGCAACGGCACTAGGCCAGGGAACCACGGTACTACAGTTCGGGGGGAGCGGTACTACCGTGGGAACCCATGGTACTACCGCCCTCAACGTGTGGTACTACCGTCTGGGCGCGGATGTAAAAAATTACATCCGCGCCTACTGCCGCGAGGCAGCGATACTTGGCCAGGGAGCCACGGTACTACGACTCCGAAGGAGCGGTACTACCGTGGGCTCCCGCGATACTACCGCACATGGGCACGATACTACCGCAAGTGCTTGCGGTACTACCGCTCCAGGGAGCAGTACTACCGCAAGCTCAGCAACAGTAGTCCAGACACTCACATAGAGGATAGATGGGGAATGCTCCAAAGTGCAAGGGAAAGGATGAGACAAGGAAGGAAACGTGTACGTGATGATTCCACCCGAACCTTTCTGACGCGGACCCCCTTTTAATAGTATGGCTCTCCTACGACTCAAATCCACCAAAAAGAAACGTAGAAATACGCCGTCTTCAATAGTCTTCGAGGGGCACCGAACCGTCTTGTGCCTAGCGATGAAGCAACTGAGAAACTCAAGGCACACGATTAGTCCGCTAAAGCATTGTCATCAATCACCAAAACACTTAGGGATAAAAATGCCCTTACAATATCCCCCTTTTTGGTGGATTGATGACAATACGGGATTTTCACAAGGGAAAAAATAATGAGCATAGGCAAAACCCTCCTCTCTAAAATGTAGACGGGCTTCCCCTAGATGTGTGCAATCTAGATGGATGCTTTGGACTGCACAGCACACTAGCTAGGATTAACACTCCCATTATATTTTAGAGACAAAGCATGTAAGACTAACAATCTAAGTAAGTGCATAAACAAAGGTAGCACAATATAACACTAGCTCACTAAGATAGGTAGAGTGCATATGTCTTACACCATATGAGGGACAAACTAAACCAAATCAACCGAAACAACTGAAACGAGGTTCAAATGAGACACGCAAATACACGAAACACGACACACGACTCACAAATCCCTACACTCTCTCCCCCTTTGGCATCGAGACGCCAAAAAGGCAGAGACGACACCTACACACAAGTGGTGGCTCAAGCAGAGAAATCATCCCAACGATCCTCGTCAGACCGGGCAGCAGGAATGGTCTCCTCGACGTCCTCCTTAGAATCAGTCCACTTGTAGCCTTGTTTCTCCATCCACTCAACCTCTGGAGTAATGTGATCCTCAGACCCACCAGACACGTCCTCTCCATACAGCTTCAGAATCTTCTTGTCGCGGCGACGACTCTCCTTGGATACCACGTGAGTCCTGTACTGCCCCTTAGCTTGTATGCAGAAAAGAGTCTTCATCTTGTCCTTCAGCTTCTTGGCCCACAAGGGCATAGAGGAATTATGGGAAGACCCAGCAGCACGGTCAGCAGCAACATCCTCTGCTTCAGCCTCATCCTCATCAACAACCCTCTTAGCAGCAGTCGCCTCAGCACGAGTAGTAGTGTTGGCCCATTTGGACTTGACACGAAGACTGATGGGATCATGCCGAATCTAGTCAGGAGCAAGGAACTCATCACCAGGGTACTGCTTCGCCAAGTCTTGGAGATCAACAGAAACATGTATGGTCCATAGATAGGCACCTTGCGGTTGAACACCGCAAACCGAAGCTCACACCACATGATGTGTGAGACATCAAGTGGCTGAGTCTGAGATACGCGAGCCTCCTCGCACAGGAGCATCATATCCACCATATAGGCATGAACCTTGTCCTTGTCACCAATGCGAGGGAACAGAGAGTTGCGGAAGATGCGATACATGATATCCAGAAAAGAGTTGAGCATCCATGTCGACTTGCTATTGGCAAGCACCTTCTCAAGATAGAACGGCTGAAGTTTGTCCTTGTTCGCAGACTCAGAATTGGCATGGGGGCGAACACCCACTGGTGAGTTGAGCCCGTCATCAGGAACCTGAAGCAGATCCATGAACTCCTTCCAGGTAGCAGTCAACTGACGACCATTGGTCATCCATGTCATCCTCCGCTCCTCCCCAGGGTGAAAGAACACTGAGGCAAAGAACTGACAAATAAGCTCAGGGTCATAGTCAAGATGGAAATAGATCACATGCTCAATATCAAACTGCTCCACCAAATCCAGAGCTTCTCCAAAGTACTCACGATACATATCCTTCCTCAGGTGATGCATGTCTATCCACGTGACATCCACATAGGTATTTTGCTTGTTCTTGATGACATCCAGATAGGTGAGAGTCTGCTGCTTGTTCCAAAACAACTCACAGCCTCTAACGGTAGCACGAGGAATCACATACGGGTTGAGCTGCCTGAGACGGATGTACTCAGATTGGGGTATCTCGTCCATGCCCTTAGCGGGTTCCTTGTGCTTGCTAGCGGTGGCCTTGACATGGCGCTTGGGGGCAGAGGAGGAGCCCTCTGGTGCATCACTTGGATTGCGCAGACGCTTGGAGCCAGTGTCACGACTGGGATTGGAACGACGAGAGCCACCACCTGAGACACAAAATGCAAAACACCCACGACAGGCAAAAAGGATCAATGCAAAGACCACGGCAAAGCACAAGAACCACATAGGAAGTATACGTGAAAGTTTCCATGAGATAGATGGGATCCACGGTAGTACTGCCGGATGCGGCGGTACTAAAATTTTAGTACCGCTCCAAGTCGCGGTAGTACCGGGGTGGGAGCGGTAGTAAAATTTTAGTGTCGTAGCGAGCATGGTATTACCGCGCCTGACGGGCGGTAGTACCAGACAAGCGGTAGTACTGCACCGCGTCAGATCCAAACCAAAGTTTGAATCTGAGAAGAACTGCGAAACCACGACGGTACTACGGTTGATCAAATCTAGCACAGGACAAAAAGACAAGTATAATCCCTACGCGATACTACTCTCCTACAGCCTACTCTTGCATAGATTTAGCCTAAAATCTCAAGAACACACAAGTCTTCCCCACAAACCTAGAGGCAAAGAAAACAACAAAAGCGAGAGGGAGTTGGGAAAAGACCCTTGTCCATGGCAAGAGCACATGGTGGGGAACGATCCCACCGGACGGAATCGCAGGAGAGCAGCCGGAGGCGGAGATTCGGCGAAGGACCCCGGCCCCGTTCTTGAGCGAGGGAGAGAGAGAGACGAAGTGGGAAACTGATGAATGGGTATGGGGGGGTTGGAACTCCCCCTCCCCGTCCTTATCCCCACGCGTCAAAGATGTCGTGGTAGTACCGCACATCATCACGGTAGTACCGCTTGGGTGGAACTACCGCACCGAAGCGGTAGTACCGCTCTCCAGGCGGTAGTTAGAAATTATTGCCGCGTGGGGGCGGTAGTACCGAGCTCTCCACACGCGTAGTACCGTAGCATGCTGCGGTAGTACCGTGAGCTCAAGAAAAAGCAGGTTTCAACACAAAAGTGGTCTTTGCAAGGAAACTTTTAGCACAAGAGACACCACAAGAACACGCACAACCCAATGGCAGAAAGACAACAAGAAGCAACCACGCGACACACCCTCTCAAAAAGAGAGGGCGGTGGCCGGAGCCACCTATGTTTGAGTCAGTTTGTATGGCACCGCGAATAATTATCCTTGGGCCCATAACCGAAACTCATCTTTGAAGCACAAGTACCATAAAAAATGGTTAATGTGACAGAGTTGATCGATTTATGCATAATGGGGGAGGGAGGGTTCATTGAGAGAACGGTACTCCCCCTATGTCCATGCCCGCACCTAAACTAGACAACAAGTTGAGTGAGATGGGGTGTGCACGGGCTCAAGTCACATTGCTCGAACGAATGATATTTAGCTCATGCCTTAACTCGCGAAATCGTGCTTCATCCAAGGGCTTCATGAAAATATCTGCAAGGTTATCATGAGTGTTGACATACTTGAGCTTGATCTCCCCTCGCCTAATGTGATCTCGGATGAAGTGATACCAAATCTCAATATGCTTCGTCTTGAAATGTTGCACCGGGTTGAGAGAAATCTTGATGGCACTTTCATTGTCACACCAAAGAGGCACTTTGTCACAAATGATACCATATTCCTTTAAAGTTTGTCTCATCCATAAGAGTTGTGCACAACAACTACCGGCCGCCACATATTCCGCTTCGGTGGACGAGAGAGACACACAACTTTGCTTCTTGGAAGACCAACTCACCAAAGAGCAACCAAGAAATTGGCACCCTCCGGAAGTAGACTTCCTATCCACCTTGTCTCCCTCCCAATCGGAATCCATAAATCCTTCAAGCTTGAAGTTAGCTCCTCTTGGGTACCATAGGCCAAAGTTTGGGGTATGAGCCAAATATCGAAAGATTCGCTTGACCGCCACAAAGTGGCTTTCCTTTGGTGCGGCTTGAAACCATGCACGCATTCCCACACTCAACATGATATCTGGTCTAGATGCACAAAGGTAAAGCAAGGATCCAATCATAGAGTGATATACCTTTTGATCCACCGCTTTACCATTGGGATCAATGTCAAGTTGGCACTTGGTGGGCATTAGAGTAGAGGCCGGATTGACATCACTTAGCTTGAATCTCTTAAGCATGTCTTGAGTGTATTTGGCTTGGTTGATGAAGGTACCTTCTCTTCTTTGTTTGATCTCAAAACCAAGGAAGAACTTTAACTCTCCCATCGAAGACATCTTGAACTTAGAGGTCGTGAGAGTGGCAAATTCTTCATTGAAAGCATTGTTAGGGGAACCAAAGATAATGTCATCAACATATAGTTGGCACACAAACAACTCCCCTTTGACCTTCTTAGTAAAAAGAGTGGGACCGATTTGCCCAACTTCAAATCCACGATCTTGTAACAACTCGGTAAGGTGGTCATACCACACACGTGGGGCTTGTTTAAGGCCATAGAGTGCCTTATCGAGTTGATACACATGATCCGGGAAGTAAGGATCCTCGAACCCGGGGGGTTTCTTGACATAAACCAACTCATTAATAGGACCATTAAGAAAAGCACTTTTCACATCCATTTGTTGCAACTTAAAGTTGTGATGGGAAGCATAAGCAATCAACAAACGAATGGATTCAAGGTGAGCAACAGGAGCAAAGGTTTCACCGTAGTCGATACCGTCGACTTGGGAGTAGCCTTGTGCTACCAATCTTGCCTTGTTGCGAATGATGTTCCCATGAGCGTCTTGCTTGTTCTTGAAAATCCACTTGGTTCCAATGACATTATGGTTCCCCGGCGGCCGTGGCACCAATCTCCACACCTTGTTGTACTCGAAGTTGTTAAGTTCTTCATGCATGGCATCGAGCCAATCTGAATCTTCGAGCGTCTCATAGACCTTTTGGGGTTCAACACAAGAGACAAACACGTGATGTTCACCATAGTTTGCTAATTGTCTACGAGTGCTTACCCCCTTTCTTAGGCTTCCAACCACATTCTCCATAAGATGGCCTTTGGTGGTGAGCTTGGAAGCAATCTTTGTGGCACGACGCTCTAATTCCTCCTTGGATGTGGAGGAAGGAGGATCAACACAAGAGACAAACGCGTGATGTTCACAATAGTTTGCTAATTGTCTACGAGTGCTTACCCCCTTTCTTAGGCTTCCAACCACATTCTCCATAAGATGGCCTTTGGTGGTGAGCTTGGAAGCAATCTTTCGGCACAACGCTCTAATTCCTCCTTGGATGTGGACGAAGGAGGATCAACTTGATTATCTTGAGCGCCGTCTTGAGGTTGTTCGAGATCTTGATCTTGCTCTTGATCTTGAACTTGCTAAGGGGGAAAACTTGACCTTAGGCATCATTTGGTGGATCACCACCATCTTGAGTTTGATATTGCCCTTGGTCTTGTTTATGAGGTTGCGGGCCTTCACTTTGTTGTTCGGAAGCGTGTGGGTCTTGGGGAGGTGATGGCTCCACTTGAGTGGAGCATTGTCCTTCTCCTTCGGCCACAAGGGGTTCCTCAGTGGGTAGAATATGACCAATACCCATTCTTCTTATGGCTTGGGGAGGAATTTCATCACCTACATCACAAGTACCACTTTGCTCCACTTGGGAGCCGTTATTTTCGTCAAACTCCACGTTACACGTCTCCTCAATGAGTCCGGTGGACTTGTTGAGAACACTGTAAGCATGAGAGTTTGTAGCATAACCAACAAATATGCCCTCATAAGCTCTAGCCTCAAATTTATTCAAACGGACACCCTTTTTGAGAATGAAACACTTACACCCGAACACCCGGAAGTACTTGAGATTGGGCTTGTTACCGGTGAGGATTTCATAAGGAGTCTTGTTCAAGCCTTTGCGGAGATACAACCGATTTGATGCATGACATGCGGTATTGATGGCTTTGGCCCAAAAGTTGTATGGAGACTTGAACTCCGCCATCATGGTCCTTGCCGCATCCATCAACTTCCGGTTCTTCCTCTCTGCAACACCATTTTGTTGAGGGGTGTATGGAGCTGAATATTGATGCTTGATCCCCTCATCACTAAGGAACTCATCCAAGGTGTAGTTCTTGAACTCGGTGCCGTTGTCACTTCTTATTGTCAAGATCTTTGCATCATGTTGTCATTGAGCTTCATTTGCAAAGTCGATGACGGTTTGTTGGGTTTCACTCTTCCTCTTGAAGAAATATACCCAAGTATATCTTGAATAATCATCCACAATCACCAAGCAATACTTTATTCCCCCAAGACTATCAAAGGATGGAGGCCCAAAGAGGTCCATGTGAAGGAGCTCCAAGGGTCTCTTCGAGTAGATGATAGTCGTGGGAGGGTGAGCCGTCTCATGAAGCTTTCCTTCGATACAAGCACTGCAAGCACGATCTTTGGCAAAACTAACATTTGTTAGTGCACGGACATGGTCCCCCTTGAGAAGACTTTGCAAAGATCTCATATTGACGTGGGCTAAACGGCAATGCCAAAGCCATCCCACATCAACTTTAGCCATTAGGCATGTCGCGGTCTTAGTGGGTCGCTCCGAAAAGTTAATCACATAGAGACCGTTCTCGACATGCCCAACAAAGGCTACTTTAAGAGTCTTGCTCCACAAGAGGGCCACGGTATCAACATCAAAGAAGGTGGCAAAGCCCATGAGTGCGAGTTGACGAACGGAAAGTAAATTGTATGCAAGGGACTCAACAAGCATGACTTTCTCGATCGTTAGATCATGAGAAATGACAACCTTGCCAAGACCCAATACCTTAGAATGTGAGGCATCACCTCACTCGACATTTGTGGGCATAGATGGGATCTTTTGCACGTCCACTACCAAGTCCTTGCTCCCGGTCATATGATTTGTTGCTCCACTATCGAGCAACTATGATCCCCCACCAGAAGCAAACACCTACAAGAGATCAATGCTAGGTTTAAGGTACCCATTGAGTAATGGGTCCTTTGATGTTAGTAACAAGGGTCTTAGGAACCCAAATAGACCATTCAATGTACTCATAAGAAGAACCAACAAATTTAGCATAAACATGCCCATCACTAGCACGACACAACACATAAGAAGGGTTAAAGTCGCCGGCTTTGTTGGGAGAGGTGACTTTGCCCTTTTTGGCATCACCACTCTTCGCAGTGTTCTTCTTCTCCTTAGGAGCACCCTCTCCCTCCTTCACAAAAGTTTGCTTAAGGGGGGGAGGTCGTTTGGTCTTGTCATTCTTCTTCTCGTTCTTCTTCTTGTTCTTGGACTTGGGTGAGAACCCACCTCCCTCCTTTGCCACAACTTCCTTTTGATTGGTCAAAAGGTCATTTAGGTTCTTCTCACCTTGTATGCATGACACAAGGCCTCTCTCGAGTTGTTCCTTCAACTTGGCATTCTCCTCCACAAGATGCACATGCTCACAACACGGGTTAGTAGCATTTGCGTTATCAATTAAGATTAAGTGAGGAAAGGTGGCCTTCTCCTTGGTTAGATTAACTTGGAGTTGAGAATGAGACTTCTTGAGGTTAGTATGAGCACCCTTCAAGACCTTGTGGGCCTTGTCAAGCACATCAAACTCCTCCTTGAGTCTAGCATGATCAACCCCAAGTTTAGCCTTCTCGGAAGTCAGCACACGAGACACAACAAGAGCATGATCGAGATCTTTCTTTAACTTGGCATGGTCATTGTTTTGTGACTCCTCAAGAGCCAAATGATGCCCACACTCTTCCTCAAGAGAATTAGAGAGATCCGATATCTCATCGGCATAGTCACGACTATGACCTTCCATCTTAGAGATGGTTTCTTCGTGAGCCTCGATCATGTCATTGGCTTCACCAAGTTGTTCCAAGAGAGCAACAAAGTGCTTCTTGGATTTGCCCTTGAGCTTACTCATAAAGGACTCAAAATCATTTACCTCCTCATTAGACCCCTTACCATCATCAATCCCAACCATCAAAGAAGGATTAGGAATAATGGTGGTTTTGATGTTGGGGGTTACCTTGTTGGTGGCTTTAGTCATGAGGCACTTGGCGGTGATGTTCTCGTTGGGTGAATCGAAGAGAGACACCCGGGGAGTTGTGGCAATGGCAACGGTTGCCATGGCCATTGATTCACTATCTTCATCATCATCGTCATCCTCACGGTACTCCTCTTGAACCACCAACCCTTGAGTAGGAGTCTTCTTGGTGAAGTTGTTCTTGTTGGGGAAAGACTTGGCTTTGTCTCTCCAGATGAGCTTGCCACCATTGTCTTCCCGCTTCTCGTAAGGACAATCCGCAACGAACTGGCTCACATTGCCACAGTTGAAACAAGTTCTAACTCGTTGCTTGCTCTTGAAGCCACTTGAGTTGTTCTTGTTGAAATTGGGTCTTGAGTTCTTCTTGCTCCAAAATTGCCTTGAAGCGAGAGCCATGTGCTCGTGATAATCATATTTTGTATCTTCGGGATTGCTCTCCTCATCTTCCTCTTCTTCTTCTTCTTCCGCAATAACCTTGGCCTTCAAGGCAAGGTTGGGCTTCTTTGCTCTTTGAGACCGGAGCACCGCATTATCGGCGGTCCTGTCCAAGATGCTCATTGCAATGAACTCATCCAACACTTAACTTGAGGTCATGGAGTGGAAGTCCGGCCTTTGACGAATGACGGAGGACATGGACTTGTTGTAGGGCATCATGGCCTTGAGAAACTTGCGTTTGATCCAATTGTCATACGTGTCCTTGCTCCCATGATCTCGGAGCGAGACCGCAAGTTTGGTTACTCTCCGAAAGAGCTCACGAGGTTCTTCATATTCCTTCATAGCAAACTCATCGGCTTCATCTTGCACTACTTCATAGTTGGAGCGTTGAATGCTCGCGCTTCCCCAATAAAGAGACACAACGCACCGCCACGCGTCTTTGGCCGTGGCGTAGGGTCGAAGATGAGGGAGATCTTTGGGGATAATTGCTTCTTGGATGATGAAGAGAGCATTCTCATTGAATTGATTATCCACGGCTTCTCGAGGGGTGAAGTTGCTTGGGTCATGTGGATAGAAACCTTCTTCAATGATTCTCCAAAGATTAGTATTCACATGCTTTAAATGACGCTTGAAGCGATACACCCAAGAATCAAAATCCTCATTTTTCACAATCTTAGGAGGAGGACCGACATGATTTAAATGAGTAGAGGGAATCGGTCCACCATAAGTTGGAGGTTCCACATGGGCAAAGATGCCGGAGCCATTTTTACCGCTAGTAGAAGGACCCTTTTCACTGTTAGCTCCCCCCTTGTCGGAGGTAGCATCCGTCACCTTGTTAGCGGGATCACCCACTTTCATCAGTGAGGTGGACAATTTAAGTCCTTCTAGAAATTTAGTAAACATGCTTTCAACCTTGGTCGTCATGGAGTCTTTCAATGTGTCTAGAGCCACATTGAATTCCTCATGAGAGACCGAGGTTCCCCCATCGGCCATAGACGAGGTAGGATTCACACCGGAGTGCTCTTCCACAACGTCTGTGGCGTCAACAATAATCTTGGACGGCAAAGTCCTTAATAAAGAGACAAAGCTCTGATACGAATTGAAAGGATCAATATAGTTGACTAGAGGGAGGGGTGAATAGGCAACTAACAATTTTAAGCTTTTCTTTACCAATTTAAACTTTGCATCAAAATAGGTTGTCTAGATATGCAACTATGTGGGTAACCTATATGATGCAATAACAACTAGAACATAAGCATGCAATGGATACAACACAAGTAAGCTTGCAAAAGTAAAGGCACGCAATAACCAAGAGTGGAGCCAGTGGAGACAAGGATGTGTTACCGAAGTTCTTTCCTTTTAAGGGGAAGTACGTCTCCGTTAGAGCGGTGTGGAGGCACAATGCTCCCCAAGAAGCCACTAGGGCCATCGTAATCTCCTCACGCCCTCACACAATGCGAAATGCCGTGATTCCACTATTGGTGCCCTTGAAGGCGGCGACCGAACCTTTACAAACAAGGTTGGGGCAATCTCCACAACTTAATTGGAGGCTCCCAACGACAGCACGAAGCTTCACCACAATGGACTATGGCTCCGAGGTGACCTCAACCGTCTAGGGTGCTCAAACACCCAAGAGTAACAAGATCCGTTAGGGATTAGTGGGGGGAATCGAATATCTCTCGGTGGAAGTGTAGATCGGGGCCTTGTCACCCAATCCTGAGCAAATCAACAAGTTTGATTGGCTAGGGAGAGAGATCGGCTGAAAATGGAGCTTGGAGCAACAATGGAGCTTAGGGATGGAAGAGGTGGTCAACTAGAGGTAGGAGACACACATTTTATAGTGGAGGACAACATCCAACCGTTATCCACTTAGACCAGCCTGCGACATGCGATATTACTGCTCTAAGAGCGCGGTACTACCGCAAGGCCACGCAGTACTACCGTGGGAGACCACGGTACTACCGCGGTAGCTTCAGAGACTATAACACAAGCAGTATTACCGCGAGCGTGGTACTACCGCTCCCACCTGCGGTACTACCGCGAGGCAGGTAAGTCCTAGTCTGGAAATGGCACGGATGAATAAAAATACATCCGTGCCTACTTCCGTGGTCAAAGAGACGATGCAAACATCCGTCATGGTACTACCGTGCACAAGGCACGGTACTACCGTGTGTGTGCGGATGTAAAAAATTACATCCGCGCCTACTACCGCGAGGCAGCGGTACTTGGCCAGGGAGCCACGGTACTACGACTCCGAAGGAGCTGTACTACCCTGGGCTCCCATGGTACTACCGCGCATGGGCACGGTACTACCGCAAGTGCCTGCGGTACTACCGCTCCAGGGAGCAGTACTACCGCAAGCTCAGCAACAGTAGTCCAGACACTCACATAGAGGATATACGGGGAATGCTAGAAAGTGCAAGGGAAAGGAGGAGACAAGGAAGGAAACGTGTACGTGATGATTCCACTCGAACCTTTCTGACGCGGACCCCCTCTTAATAGTACGGCTCTCCTACGACTCAAATCAACCAAAAAGAAACGTAGAAAAACGCCGTCTTCAATAGTCTTCGAGGGGCACCGAACCGTCTTGTGCCCAGCGATGAAGCAACTAAGAAACTCAAGGCACACGATTAGTCCGCTAAAGCATTGTCATCAATCACCAAAACACTTAGGGATAAAAATGCCCTTAGAGGAGGAACTCGAAAACGCTTTCAGGGCCAATTTTCAAGGGACTTATGTCCGGCCTCCGGATGCAGACGATCTAAGTCACATAATCCAACAGCCCGGAGATCCGCCCGCAAGCTTTGGAACAGATTCCTCACTAAGAAGAATCAAATTGTCGACTGTCCGGACGCCGAAGCCTTAGCGGCTTTCAAATACAGCATCCGTGACGAATGGCTCGCCGGCACCTCATCCAAGAAAAGCCTGCCTTTACGGGCCAACCAGCTATCCTCACCCGCGTAAAAGCGGGTCATAAGGCTTGTTAAGGCTGCCATTGTCCTGATTCAGGGGCTCTCGACCTGATCAGCAAAATAAGCCATTGAAAGGCAGTAAAGACGGACCGTCCGGTCTGAACAGAGTCTTGGACAGACTATGCCAAATTCATGGCACCCCGGAGAAACCTGCGAACCACACCCATAGAGAGTGCTGGGTTTTCAAGCAGGCCGGCAAATTAAATGCCGAACACAAGGGGAGGGACACACCAAGCGAAGAAGAGGATGAGCCCCACCAGCCGAACACCGGGGTACAGAAAAAATTCCCGCCAGAGGTTAAAACAGTCAACATGATCCACGCGACTCGCACATCCACGAGAGGGCATAAAACGCGCGCCCATAGAAGCACACGATGTAGAGCCCATCGTACCCACGTCTCACTACTGGATGTCTCGTCCGATCACATTCGATCGCACGGACGACCGAACTAGTATTCGGCACGGAGGATCACAGGCCTTGGTGCTTGACCCACTAATCGACGGATACCGTCTCACCCGCGTCTTCATGGACAGCGGCAGTGGTCCCAATTGAATATACGAGGATACTGTCCGTAGAAAGGGGATAGACCCATCCAGAATTAAACAAAGCAACATCACCTTTGAAGGGGTGATACCAGGCGTTGCAGCCTGCGCCAGGGGCTCCGTCGTGCTGGAAGTAACATTCGGCTCCCCAGGCAACTCCAGAAGCGAAGAGATGCTCTTCAATATCGCACCCTTCCAAAGCAGCTATCACGCATTGCTAGGAAGAACGACCTTCGCCTGCTTCAACGCACTGCCGCACTATGGCCACCTTACACTCAAGATGCCCGGTCCCCGTGGCGTCATCACCGTTAGTAGAATCATAAAGCGCCATTCACACGCAGAGGAATACGCGACGGCCCTGGCGGCCGGACTATAAGCGGCCTCCAGTTTTTAGAAAACATGATTGGTCATTATGACCACAGACACGGTTAGACGAGTCCGTTAGCCCGGATAAATTCAAACAGGGCACTGTATATATAATCCCGTAAGGGAAACCAGGCGCTGTTTATATTTAATACAGCCCCATGCTTGGCTCGACCTTATTTGCAGGCCAATAGTTTACGCTCTTATTATTAATCGCATACTTACGATGCAGCCTCCTGTGAGTTTTTCTTTTTTACAGACAACGTTCGCGCGATACCCTTCCAGGATACGGCACAACAGAGACAAAGGCGCAGACGTGCAGCAGGGCCTTGTGCAACAGGTTTCTTTTTAGATTAAGCCCCTGTGTAATCCTTTTCTACTGCCTCTTGTTGTTTAACCATCCCATGGGTTCTCTACCCACAGAGGATACTGCCGTTTTTGGCATTTGGCCACGGCAGACTAAAATACACGTACCTAGAAATAAAGGGCTTAAAATAGTCTCTTGTCAGCCTATCTTCTTTTACAAAAGACCGAATACCCTCGGGAGTGTTCGGCGTCATGAGTTTGACCGTATATGCATCAGCTCCGAATCATGTCTTAGGTCAAAATATTGGGTTTGCCCGGCTCCTGGGTAGGCCGCCTTATGTTCCGCTATCATCCGGCTAAGGCAGGCCAAAGGAGAACTACTGTGATTGTGCCCTGGTTATTCCGGATGAGCGCCTCAGTAGAGCAAGCCGAAAACTAACCGTCATGATGCAGCGAGAGACTGTTCAACCACTCGAAGACTCACCGGAATCCCTAAAGATTCCTTCGCCTTAACGAAGGGTCGTTTTTCGTCCATGTACACATGCGCCCGTATTTGGATGCACGTAGAGGTACCAGGGGCTACATAGTCCCCACCATTAGACTCCCATGGCTAAGCGAAAGTGTTACAGCTATATAGTCCGAATGCCTAGTTCGGCGTGTGATCACCTCCTTAACGGACCAAGACGTTGGATCAAGTGTGCTTATGCATATTTTTTCGCCAACACCCCCGCATTGTCCGCGAGGGGGCTGAAGCCAATGTCTGCTATCTTTCAGACTACTTATACATATAAGAATAGCCGCAAAGGGAGGACAATCATACTTCCGGGCAAAAGTATAAACATAGCCTCATAATTAAACTAAACATTGTTTTCTACAATGATTCGACTTATCACTCGAATAAAACACTCTTCGAGCACTGCGCCTCTATCAGGCGGGCACCTTCTGTGACTTGCGCCAAGTAGTGCTCGGCCGGATGTTGGCCTCCCGCCGGATCCTGGCTCGCTATTACAGTGGCCTCCATATCCGTCCAGTAGGCTTTAACGTGGGCTAGAGCCATCCGCGCACCTTCTATGCACGCCGACCTTCTCAGGGCGTCAATCCAGGACACCGCTCCAAGGAATTGTTGCACTAAGCCAAAGTAGCTGTCCGGCTTAGGCCCCTTCGGCCAAAGATGGTCTATTACAGACCGCATTGCCAGTCCGGACAGCCTGTGGATCTCCGCCATAGCAGCCACCTTCTCATTCAGTGGAAGCGGGCGAGTGGGAGCATTAAACTGCGACCAGAAAAGCTTCTCCACTTCTTCATCGCCTTGAGCCTCGAAGAACTTGGCTGCGTCAGCTGTACTATTCGCCAAGTCCGCATATGCGTCCGCAGGACTCATGCGACCCGCCAGGGGAGCATACTTCGGATCCAAGAACTTCGTCCGCAGCAAGTACGAGCCCCCAGCCACGATTTTGTCAGCTTGTTGGAGCTCCTCCCGCATACTCCGGATCTCGGTCCGCATCTCCTTGGCGGCATTATGTGCCTTGTCCAGCTCGGCCGAACTAGCCTTATTCTCCTTTTCAAGGAGTGCGTACCGGTCGGCGGCATTTTTTAACTCTTCAACCATTTTGTCTATCTTTTCCTCTCTTCGGCGACGAGCAGCCTGTTCGGCTCTCAACTCTTCGACCGCGTTTAGGGCAGCCGCATTGCTAGCCCGAGCTTGTTCCTTGGCTTGAGCAAGTTCCGCCCTCAGGGCCTCCACGGCAGCAGCACCATCTACAGTGCACACGTATTGCATTAATATTATGCCTTTTGGCATCTTCCTATACATTATAATAAAAACCAAGCACATACCCTGGGACTCCTCCAGCCGTTTATTCACCAGCGTGATATCGGCATCGATTGATCCGATTTGCCTCCTTAGCTCGGCAACTTCAACAGACTGGTCGGCTGCCGGATCCTTGTATACCTGCGCACATGTACGGCGCAGCCATTAGTATATGATCCACCTAATGGCACCTATGGCGGGCAACCAGAGTCTCAGGGGCTACTATCTATAGGGAGCACACCTAGCGCGTGTTTCATAATCAAAAAGTTGTGCATTTTTTCACTACATACCTCAAAGCCTTTGAGCAGGCTTGTAAATGCCTCATTCAAGCCGCCGGTAGCGGATGAAATCTTCGTGAGCACCGTGCTCATTAAAGAGCAGTGCTCCTCCGAGAGTGCGGCTCGCTCCAGATGGCCCGTCAGTACGTCCGGCCGGACATTAAATTGCGTCGGACCCTTCTCCTCGCCACCCGTAGGAGCCAAACGCTCCGGGCTCAGGGCGGCTGACATACTAGCCTCCGGCTTCGGCAGATCCAGACTCCTCCGTGACGACACCTCCGTGTCGCCCGCTTCACGAGGCGGAGAGCTGGGTGGAGTCTCGCTCTCCATCATCTCCGGACGAAGGTCCCCCAAAGACGAACTCTGTTGAGAAGAGCTACTCGCCGGACTACAAAAGACGAAGTCCTGGTTATGGATCTCGGAGTAACGCTACACCTTCGAATTGATGAATAACTTACGGCTCGGTCGAGGGCTGGCCCATTGGTGGGCATGACGTGGTGAGGGCGCCCGTCGTGACAGAACCCCTTGGAGATGTTTTCTTCCCTTGCTTGGGCGTCTCCACCTCCAAATCTTCGGAGGCGGCCCTTTTCCTCCCGCGTGGGGAGGAGGCTTTGACCTCCCCTTCCTGGCTATCCTCCATAGGAGGGGTAGCGACTTCCCCGGTCTGGATGCGCAGCGCGTGAAGTTCAACTTCACTGCCCTTCCCTTCGCCTTTCCCTGTAGGAATTTTGTTGAGCGCCCGATCCAGCATCTTTGCAATGGTTGGACCAGGCGGGCCTTCAGGAAGTGGCGCCGGACACCTGATTCTCTTTGCCTTGGCGAGCCATTCCTGGCCGCGGAGGGATTGTCAGAATAACAGTTATGATAAATATAAATGAAGTATCCGGCTTTAAGGTTACTTACTTGGGCATCTAGGCGATTGCAGCTTAGGCCCGCATCCTCGGTGGTGTCCAGACACTTTACTTGTGGTCCGAAGAATAATTTACAGATCCCTTCGAGCTTCAGGCCGAAGAAGTGATTAATAGTCCACGGACCCTCCGGATTAAACTCCCACATCCGGAGAGGTCGACATTTGCACGGCAACATCCGCCGGACTATCATCACCTGCATTATGCTGACAACATTTATGTCCCTCTCAATAAGCTCCCGGATACGATTCTGTAGTTCTGGCACATCGCCAGCAGGCCCATAATTCCGTCCTTCGTCGGTCCAAGACGCTAACTGTGACGGAGGGCCCGAGCGGAACTCGGGGGCAGCTACCCACTTTGTGCCTCTGGGAGCAGTGACATAGAACCATCTCCGTTGCCATACATCGGACACTTCCGGAAAAGAACCCTCTGGCCATGGGGCATCGGTGTTCCTGCTTCTTATGGCGCCTCCGCACTCCGCATGTCACCCCTCGATCATCTTCGACTTCACATTGAAGGTCTTTAGCCATAAGCCGAAGTGTGGGTTGACGTGGAGAAAATCTTCGCACACGATAATGAAAGACGAGATATGGAGGATGGCGTCTTGAGCCAGATCATGGAAATCCAAGCCATAGTAGAACATGAGCCCCCTCACAAAGGGGTCGAGGGTGAGGCCTAGGCCTCGGAGGAAGTGAGGAGTAAACATGACGCTCTCATTGGGCTCCGGCATGGGGATGACTTGCCCCGGAGCATGAAGCCTATGCTGGATATCAGCAGTCAGGTATCCGACCTCCCTAAGCTTCGCAATATCCTCCTCCTGAATCGAGGAGGCCACCCACCGGCCAGCTGCGTCGGATCCGGACATACTGGAGGATCTGGGGGCTGGAGCTTAGGTTTTTGGGCGATGGAGCTCGAGGTATGAGAAGGAGCGGAGAGGTGGAGATGAGGCGTAGGCCTCCACCCCTTTATAAAAGGGATGAATACCAAGAGTCCTCAGCGTGGCTGCTTGAGACTTGTCTAAAACACGGAATTATACCAACCATCGTCGTGGGGTCGCATATGCCCATATTGATGAAGGATCCCGTATTAAGAGGGACACGATCTCTGCTTTGACAGGATGTGCCGATAAAACCGCCTCGCAACGTGAGTCGAGGTGGAGCACGAAGCGCTGGTTCGTGTTGGACCAGGTCATGATGCAAGGGCACAATGTACGAAGATTTCCAGCAGAACGGATTTATGCTAAGGGTATGTGAAGATCATCTTGCAGATCCGGACACGACCTACGTGTTCGATAATCACCTTGGAGTATTCGGAGGAGGAACCCGCCTTGCAATGCCGAAGACAAGACTACGCGCCGGACTCATCATCATTGAAGCCTGGTTCAGGGGCTACTGAGGGAGTCCTGTATAAGGGGGTATCCGGACAGCCAAACTATATTCATCGTCCGGACTATAGAAGCGTCAAGACACAGGACTCAAGACTTCGGCTCGTGTCCGGATGGGACTCTCCTTTGCGTGGAAGACAAGCTTCGCGATCCGGATATTATGTTTCCTTCCTTGTATCCGACTCCATGTAAACCCTAGCTTTCCGGTGTCTATATAAACCGGAGAGCATGGTCCTTAGAAGGCCGATCACAATTACAATCATACCATCATAGGCTAGCTCTTAGGGTTTAGCCTCTACGATCTCGTGGTAGATCTACTCTTGTATTCCACATATCTTCAATATCAATCAAGCAGGAGGTAGGGTTTTACCTCCATCGAGAGTGCCCGAACCTGGGTAAACATTGTGTCCCTTGCTTCCTGTTACCAGCATCCTAAGACGCACAGATCGGGACCCCCTACCCGAGATTCGCCGGTTTTGACACCGACAACGACCACCGCCACAACTGCAGTTAGAGTTCTAGTGCCACAATTGCAGCCACAAAATCCATCTCAGCAACAACCACAAGAGCAAGTTCCATTGGTGCAACAACAACAATTTCTAGGGCAGCAACAACAACAATTTCCAGGGCAGCAATAACCATTTCGACCACAACAGCCATATCCGCAGCCGCAACCATTTCCTCCACAACTACCATGTCCGCAGCCGCAACCATTTCCACCACAACAATCATATCCACAACCACAACCACAGTATCCGCAACTACAACAAACAATTTCGCAGCAACAAGCACAACAACAACAATGACAACAACAACAACAAATCATTCAACAAATTCTACAACAACAACTGATTCCATGCAGGGATGTCGTCTTGCAACAACCCAACATAGCACATGCAAGCTCACAAGTATCGCAACAAAGTTACCATCTGTTGCAACAATTATGTTGTCAGCAACTGTGGCAGACCCCCGAGCTGTCACGGTGCCAAGTCATCCACAATGTCGTTCATGCTATTATTCTCCATCAACAACAACAACAAAAACAACAAAAACAACAACAACAACCGTCGAGCCAGGTCTTCTAGCAGCAGCCTCAGCAACAATATCCATCAGGCCAGGGCTCCTTCCAGCCATCTCAGCAAAACCCACAGGCCCATGGCTTTGTCCAACCTCAGCAACTGCCGCAGTTTGAGGAAATAAGGAACCTAGCGCTGCAGACACTACCAGCAATGTGCAATGTCTACATCCCTCCATATTGCTCGACCACCATTGCGCCATTTGGCATCGTGAGTACTAACTGAGAAGAGAAGAACTCTAGTACTAGATATATGAAACACCATTTTCTTAGACCATGGTTTGGTCGTTGTAGCGGTGAAGAATAAAGTGACATGCACTATCATGTAAGAATCCGAACTAGACTATTTCAAACTTGGAAATAAAAGACAAACACAGGTCTTGTCTGCATATGATTGTTTGTATGAGTTCCATTCATGTGCCCGTTCACAAGTTCACCCCTAATTATATATATTAAGCATTAAGTAGATGTTTATGTGCATTAATCTAAAGATAACAAAATGAATCTGAAACTTGAATTAAATTGAAGTATTTTCTTGGACTTTCAAATTGAGCATTGATAGTGAGGTCTATCCACATCCTTGGCTTGCCCTTGATCAATTTTTTCCAAAGAAGCATTCAATTCATCAGTCAATTACATTGATTTTTGTGGCTTGTACTTCTCCTCAACATGAGTATCTTCTTTACGGCTACTCCAATTCTCCCACATAACTGAAGCATTAATAGCGCTCTTCCTTGCATCAAGGAAATATGGATCGAAGATATATCTTGACCATGTTTTTGGGTGCAACCTTGGGAGTTTTATGTCAAAATATTCTCAAGAAGAATCCAAGAATAAACTTGCATGCTCACGTGTGATAAGGGCATTAGAAGTAACATTTCCTCAGCAAGGCCACACATAGGGCACACACATAACCCCATCACATGCCTTCTTAATTATGCATATGAAGGTAGGATGTTTTTAATTACTCTGCACCAAAATACTCTTAACTTGGATTGTACCTTAAGCTTTCATTGCCTTTTCAATTTTTCTTCCACATTAGATGAACTAGATAGTCCAGCTACCACACGATACCTTGTGTTCATCACGGCTCTATACAACAATTGAACAGAAGAAATGTCATTTCTTTACCATACCCATGACCAAATGTTCTCTACTACTCTCTCCGTCCGAAAATACTGCCATCCATGTCGACAAAAATGGGACATATAGGACCGCTATGCCTCTGTCGAAGGAGGTGGTGGAGCGATCCGGAGATTATGCTGCCATCCATGTTGAGTAAAAACCTCACTGGCCACTTGCTCCAACCGCATACACACCACCATAAACAACGGTTGGTACTCAGTTCGGTGTAGCATACACCATGTAGGAAGCGAGTGCTTACTCCTAGTTACTGAATTATGTACACCAAATAAACCCATTTACACGTAGTTAATGACCAAAAAAAGGTGATGCTTGCGACGCAGATGTGTAGTACAAATTAAGAAGTGCAAGATAAAAAGATGCTGGTCCTTGATTCGTTGTTGATCCTCAGCATGCCATCATCAACTTGTAGTTAATTATCATACAAATTGGCTCTTTCATAGAGTTGGAGGCTAGCTCCTTTGATCAGCACGCGCTTAAACACAAAGAACACGTATATGTATTCTCTCCGGAGTTCAACTCTTGATTGGCCAGCAAAAATGGTCTGACCGGGTAGAGGAAAGGCATGTTTGCTAGTACGCCGGGAGGAAATGCCTTTGATTAGGGCATCTCCAACGGCGACCAGTAAATTTTCTCCCACATTCGTCCACGGACAGGGGATCAATCCGTGGATACGGATATAGGAATCGGCCATCCAACGCTGTCCGCATATATTTCGAACACTTCTTTAAAAAAATCGGATGAAATTCTTGCAAACACAGTGGATTCGATACAAACCGGACAAAAACGTTTACATTTTGGACATATTTTTAACTAAAAACTCTACAGCCGGCGCCGGCGACGATGAATATCCTCCGGCGACATGGATACCCTTGAATAGTCTACTGCCGGCTGCAGCGGATCTCCAATGTCGTCCCCATGTCCGGCAGCTGTGAGCCCTAGATATATGCTTCAACGCAAAGAGCAGCTCGCCTCCCTACCACTCATCGGAGTGGAACAACCAACTGATGCTTCTGCCAGTGGGGAAGGGTTCCTACGTTACACAAGCCAGAGTTGATTTTGGGTTGGGAACGACGGTGGCCTGCCAGAGGGCAAGACACCGGTTGTGTACGCTGGTGTCACCTCGGTATGGCATTCATGGGACCCAAGCGACAGCTTCTCCTCGACGATGGTGGCGAGCGCAGACGTGTTGGACACCACCTCGTCGATGCACTAGTAGAAAATGGAGCTTTAAAACCGGTTTGTAAGGGCCTTTAGTGCCGGTTATGGAACCGGCACTAAAATGTAGGCACTAAAGGCCCCCCCTTTAGTACCGGTTCGGCACGAACCGGCGCTAAAGTGCCACCACGTGGCGTGAGCTCGCGCCCTAGTATGGGGGACCTTTAGTACCGGTTGGTGTTACCAACCGGTACTAAAGGTTTTTTTTAAAATTTTTTTTTTGAAAATTTTGGAAATTTTTTTTGATTTTTTTTCGATTTTTAATTTTTCTGAATTATTTGATTATTTAGTCTCTAATCACCTCTCTTAACTGCTCAAGTGTGGATCACTCATTCCAAATCATCTAACTTCCCGACCGGTCACCCATCCCTCTCACTACTTCGGTCCGAGCACGCTTAACTTTCAGGTTCTATTCTCCTTCGTTTCCGAGTCTGCACTTGTTGTTTTCTTGACAATAGTAAGATGTCAATCCTATTGACCCTCAGGAGTTTAGCTTGAGCATGAAGTCACACATTTCACCATTTGAGTTTGAAACTATTATTCTAAAAAATAGTAATTATTTAGTAAGGCTAATATTTCTTGAATAAGTTTGACCATAGTATGACCATAGTTTGACCAAAATTCAAAAAATTGAAATAATTATTTAGTAACACTAATATTCTTGAATAATTATGTAGTAACATTAATACTTCTTGAATAAGTAGTTTGACCAAATTTAACCAATTTTTTTTAAAAAAACTGAAATTTGACCATATCTTTTTTTCCTTTTCGAATTTGAGGATTCTAAAAAATTCCAAACAAGCCGTAGGCGGTCTCCATCGGATGCGGATTTTCGTGCTGATTTTTTTGATATATTATTCGTTTTATTCTGACATCGTATGCAAAAGTTATAGCCGTTTTACATTTTTCCCTGCACTTTTTGCAAAACATGTCCAAATTTAAGTTTTCAAAATTTCCTAACTAGTAGATATAGTAATATAACTACCTCTCGAAGGATTTTATTTTTTGAAGTTTTTATCATTTTCTTTTGATTTTTTCAAAACTGAAATGGCGATACAGGGGGGAGGGGGGTAGAGTTTGAAAATTGGCCCCTTTAGTACCGGTTCGTGGCACGAACCGGTACTAAAGGCTTGTCCCCTTTAGTACCGGTTCGTGGCACGAACCGGTACTATAGGTTAGAACTTTAGTACCGGTTCGTGGCACAAACCGGTACTAAAGGGGCTCGTGGGGACCCGGCCTGACGCCAGCCTGCCACTACCTCTTTAGTACCGGTTCGTGGCACGAACCGGTACTAAAGGCTCAACACGAACCGGTACTATTGATCGCAGCCACGAACCGGCACTATTGATCACATTAGTGCCGGTTTTTTTACAAACCGGCACTAATGTGCTTCACATTTGACCCTTTTTCTACTAGTGATGTCCATGCAGCCCACTTCTTTCTCTGTAGGCAGGACGCGGTGACACACGTTTTGACATCGAATGACGCGCTCACAATCACGGGAGGGGCGGTACGACAAGGCACCATCAATGGCAGCCATGATGCCCGTGCCACCATGCTCCCTCTCAGTGCCGACCTGGAGCAACTCGCCACTCCTCGGCTCGTGACCGGCGGGCTTGATGGGCCCCCTAGCCATTATTTATGCCAGACAACTCTTTTTCCTTCTCATCAGATGCCATGGAAAAAACTGTTCAAGGAGGAAAATGGTGAGTGGAGGTGTGATGCGGTTCTTGCTCGAAATCTGACATTGTTTAAATAGCGAGGGGACATGAGGAGCCAACCGGCGTTCTGTTTAATGCCAGCCGGCTCACGAACGGACATGTGACTGGAGTAATTATCCTGGCACACGCGCGGGTTTAATGGTGGAAGGCGGGCAGTCTGGAGGAATGACGCAGGATGTGTGTTTAGCCGGCGTGCAGCGGGGCGGTACCCTTGGCGTGCATGGGGCGGTACCCGGAGGCATGAATGCGGGCAAAGGTGTTGTCAGAAGCGGTCGTAGGTGTTGTCCGGACGCGTGCAAAGCCCCCCTTCCCATGTGTTGTCTCCGGTTTGCGGGAGAAAGTACATCCAGACTGCCCTGTGGACCGATACAAGCCCGCATTGGATGGCACAACACGTCCGGACCATGTGGTCCAGATGGTTGTGGACGGTTTAATTGAGGGTCTGCGTTGGAGATGCCTTAGAGTTTATGAATCCATTGAGTTTTTCTAATCATTAAAAAACACTTATAATAAGTTATAAGAAAAGACACGTATATATGTTAGGTTCAGACTCCAGCTTTGCTCTTACATATGCTTTTTTTCTGATCCGACAGATTCCAATAGAGTGAGCCCAGCGTTGTTTTTCTGGAAACTCGATACACGTTCTTTCAAGCAAATCACATCCATTCTTTTTAACTCATTTTTTCTTGTTTTAATAATATAATAAATCATTTGTATTTTTTATCTCGAACAGTTGACGTGTAATTCCTATTGTAATCTAAGGATAATGTTTGGATTTTACTTTCAAATATTTGAAATGGCCATGATGGAATCACATCCATTTATTTTATTATTATTTGAATTTGATCCAAAAGATAAATAATGAGTAGACGTCCTGAAAACTTTTCTGAGAACTTTGGTAATCAAAAGACAAAAAAGGTTTTAAGAACTGAAGCAAACCACGAATTTTACTCCCTATTTTACTAAAGCAAGTGGCTGCTATTTAGGTCTAGTAAATAGCAAATTGACCAACAACCTTTTTTCCAAATTGGAAGGAATGCAGTTCTCAGCTCTCACCATGGTGATTATACAATCTGGATTTTTGAGCTGTACCTAGTCAACTTATGTTAGTGGCATATGTACCATAGTGTTGGTCACTGGGAATGGACGAAGCCATGAGTGAAGGAACAGGAAATGACAGAAGTACGATTTGTAGAATTTCAAAACTCAAACTATCTAGTTTTATGGAGTGATATGAAATAAGCAAAACCAACTGCTAATAAAAATGTAAAATTAAACGATATATTTAGAAATGTGATTGTGAAGTCATTGTCACAAAATATGACCTCACTAAAAATGAACATTCAAACTTATTTTCAGAAGTTTGCATACAAATTCCATGTAAATTATGGTAGTGCCCATAAACAAATAAACCATAATCGTGATTGATCTACCATGAAACTTACTACCTTGTCTATACTCTTGAAAGGACAAAAAATGCTGATGCAATGCCACCTCGCTAGATATATACTTTTGTCATGTCCAGAGATTTCCTGCACCATGAACAAAAATGCCACCGCAATAATAGTCGTTCTTTTGCGACAAAAAAATACTGAATTTGGACAGCAATCACTGGTGGAAAAAGGGCCTTTGGTCGCGGTTCGCAACTGCCATTAGTCGCGGTTGCGCAATCGCGACCGAACGGGCGCGACTAAAGGCCCCACCCTTTAGTCGCGGTTGCTTAAGAACCGCGACTAAAGGCCCGTCCACGTGGGCGCCAGGCGGCCGTCGGGGCGGAGGACCTTTAGTCGCGGTTCTTCTGGCCAACCGCGACTAAAGGCCGCCGCAGGTTTAGGGTTTTAGCCCCCCCCCCCTAAACCTGTTTTCTGTTTAATTTGTATTGTTTTATTTCTTTTGTGCTTTATTTTAATTTTGAAGGAGTTTCACATATTCTACGGTACTACATACATGCATATGAATGTACAATTTCAAACAAATTTGAAATTAGAATCAAAAAGAATTCAAGAGGAATATACAATATATATTCAATATCATCGGATGACCATATACAATTTTGAACAAGTTTCCATACATAATTTAATGCATATAAAGTTCTACGTCCTCGTAATGGTGTTCTCCTTTAGGATGGAGGACTTCCCTCCTGAACCATCCAGCTAGTTCCTCTTGAAGTGGTCGGAAGCGAGCTTCTGGACTAAGCATCATCCGGAGGTTATTCCTCTGAGCATTGGTATCACTCGGAACCCGCTCAGAGGTGTATCTCCGGATCATCTCACAGACATAGTATGCACATAGATTGGTCCCCGCTGGCTAAATATCCTCACCATTCTTAGCCTTTGCCCTTTTGAATTCTAGCTCTTTTTTGAATTCACCGACCTTTGTATCTACGAACCGTCTCCAAACCCTACGAGGCAAAGAAAATTAAATGAACAAGAGAGTTATTAGTTACTTGATATTAGGAAATGAACGAAATAGGCCGATCGATATAGAGCGCAAATGAATGAAAATAATTACTTCTGCAGCATTCTTCTCATGTCAACCCAAAGCTTTGGATCCTTATTCAGAGAGTCGTGGACGAGACATTCTGAGGTGTCAACTTTAATTACTAGCAGAATCCAGTGGAACCTGCGGACACGATACATGCACAGTACGTCATGCATAACTCATCGATTAGCCGGCCACATACCATGCATGGAGTAAACAAAAGAGAATGTGCTCAAGACAGAAACACTCACCCAAAATGGTAAGGAAATAGAATATCACTTTTGAGTTCCTGCTTTGTAAGAAACTGCCACAGGTCTGCCTCCATGTCGGCGGGGTGATGCTCCAACACATATCCATTAACGATGTGTGGGTCAATGAACCCAACATCATGGATGTTCCTTACTCTGCATTCCTTAATCTTCATTCTGCATGTATAATAGCGGACACAACAATATAGTTAGGACATATATATAGTGCAGGCAATATGAACGAGATGGGGTAGAAATAAATCACTTACAGAACGTAGCAACTGATGATAGATTTGTCGAGCTCGCGCAGATTGAAAAGCTGGAACAATTCACTCAGATGAATTTGTACATAGTAATGTTTGAAGTGATGCTCATATCTACCTTCCGCATAAATACATTCTTTGGCGTTTTTATTTTTTATGTAACCCTTGTACCATTTCAGCAGACCTTTCATTTGTGGAGGTAGATCCTCTTCCTGCGCAGGCTCGACGAGAGGCCCATTCTTCACATATGTAATTACTACCTCCTTCACTGGCGCCTCATCAAGGCCTAACAGTTCACGAAGAGTAATACCTAAGTTGGCCGCTTGTTCTCTGGCACTCGTTACAGTCAATCCATGTGCTGCCGCAGCTCCTATGATATCGGGGTCATCCGGACCGGCGGCTTTCACTATAAGCGGGGCAATCGATTGTTTACTTTGTTCCCCGAGCTGGGCAACTCGTTTCCCGCTTTTTTTACTTTCTAATTCCGTTTTCTCGGCCTCCTCCAAGGCTTTGTTCTCCTGGTTCTCCGCCCGCTCTTTCTTCTCCTTCAACATGAGTGCCTGCCTACGAAGTTCACGTGCATAGTCGTCAGGCAGATTCTTCGCGGCTTGGGACGGTGTGCTCAAAAATGACTTAGCCCACTTCTTTTGCTCATCAGAAAATACTGGCTTGGGCTCGGGCTCTCTTTTCTTCTTGCAGTCCGCCTTCCATTTCTCATGATCAGCAGCCGCGGCCGCGGCAGTTTCCTCGGCACTACGTTCCCAAGGCCTTGTGGGGAGAGGCTTCAATGATGGCTCTGGTACCTTTGTGGTCTTAGGTACATAAGGGTCCGGGTTAATAATCCAGGACTGCTTCTGCTTCTTTGCCGGAGGTGGATTGGGGGGCAGCGTCTGATCACCCGCCGGACGACGACTGGGGGGCGGCGTCTGATCACCAGCCGGACGTTGTGGACTGGGGGGCATCGGCTGACGTGACGGAGGTGTAGGTGAACCGCCACCACCGTAGGGGGGTGGACTTGTTGTCCTTGGCGCCTCGCCTGGAAACTTGATAAACTTCTTTTGCCATAGAATGAAATGGCGCTTGACATCTCCAAGTCTTTTCTCCCCTTTAGGTGTAGCAATGTCAATCTCCATGTCCTCAAACCCTTGGACTATGTCCTCCACCGTGACACGAGCATAGCCATCTTGAATGGGGTTGTTGTGGTGGAGTGCTCCAGGTAAACATGGTAAAGCACTGCCGATGGCTACCTTCATGGACATGTTCCCGATAGGATAATACAGATGACATTCTTTCATCTCCTTTATATCGTCCACGGGGTAGCGAGGAGGCTCCGGTGCAGTAATTTCGACCACCAGAGGCTCCGGTGCAGTAATTTCGACCACCAGAGGCTCCGGTGCAGTAATTTCGATCGTCGGTGCATCTGCACCAGCCGGTGGGGCCTCCGTGGAAGCCACACTGCTTCTCCGCTGCTGGCTTCTGAGATCCGCTGGATGATCTTCATGCTGCGCCCGAGCTGCATCTCGTTCGGCTACTAGTACACTCACGGTTTTCTTCATCACATCCATTTCCGATGCCAACCGCGCCACAACATCTGCTTCCCGATCCATCTTTCTCTTCCGGCTTCTGTAACCGTACGGGTCATCGTTCTGGGGGAACCCTATTTTCCACGAAATGTGCCCCATGCCTCGTACACGTCCTCCGTGTTCAGGATTCCCGAGGGCTTTTGTCAGCGCGTCGTTCTCTCTGTTGAACTTGATCTTCCCCTCTTGAGCATCCCTCATTGCGTCAATAAGGGCTTGGGTGGGTTTAATTATTTTGCCCCGGTAAACACACTCCCCTGTCTCCGGGTTCAACGTTCCCCCATGCCCGTACCACCAGCTTTTGGCCCTTGGGTCCCATCCCTCCGTACCTGGACGGATTCCTCGCGCCCTCAGCTCGTTCTCCATCTTCTCCCACCTAGGCTCCCAAAGGCGATACCCTCCTGGCCCCATAATACGATTGTACTCCTTCTTAGCCGCATTTTCCTTATTTTTTTTCGATATTTGAATGAACTGCTCCGATTTCTTTTGCTTCACAAATTCTGGCCAATCATGTTTCAGTTTCTCATATTGTCCTTTGAAATCCGGAGTCTTGTTCTGCTTGACAAAGTTATGGGCTAGATTTTGCATGAATTTCCAGAATGCGTCGGCCATCTTATGAAGAGCGAACTGTTTGACTAGCCTCCTCCTCTCCTTGTTTTCCTCAATCTTGTTACCCTCCTCATCGAATTTGTTGTATTCCAGAGGTAGAACGAAATGTTCCATAAGCTTCTTGAAGCAATCTTTTTTTGTTCTCTTATCGACAAAAGTGAAACCAGCAATTCGTGCCTTCTTTGGCTTATTCCACTCCTGGACGGTGATCGAGACGTTGTCTCTAACAATGGCTCCGCATTGGTTGACAAACTTGGTGGCGTTCTTGCGGGGCTCCAGCGGCCTGCCGGTTGCACTGTCGACAACCTCGATGGTGCATGTTTCTCCTTGTTTCATCGTCTTGGTTGCACCACGCTTTGACGACGTACTCGATTGTTTCGACGATCCGGCCGAGGGCTAAAATAAGAAAGAGAGTCGCGCGCGTTAGTCCACACATATTTATTCAAATCAGTTAGTTTGTATCACCAGAGGCTCAATGTATATATATACCTCGGCGCCGGAGGTGGTTGCTACTTCCATTTGAAGATCGTCGTTTATCGACGTTTGTTCGGCATCATCTTGCTGACGGCGCCCTTCATCTTCACCGTCAAGGTTCAGATAAGAAGAGATATCATCTTCTTCTTGTCCGGTCCGCACATATAGAATATCGCCGTTTATGATGCCGAACATATGTGCTTCACCGTCCGGATCATAGTTGTCCATAATCGGGTCAGCTCTATCGTCCGCCATTATGTCAGTCCTGAAAACATGTAGTAAAAACAAATTAATTAAGTGAAGAAGGGGGGCGGTGGCGGTGGCGAAAGGGCGGTGGCAAAAGGAGGGGGCGAGGAAGGGGTGGGAGAGGGTGTCGCGGTAGAGCGCGAGACGGGGCGGCAGACGACGGCGTCACGGAGAGGGAGGCGAGGACAACACACATGTATAACCCTCGCCGCCCCCTCTCGATCCCTAAAAAAATACCGCGCGCATCGCCGCCCCCCTCGCCGCCCCCTCTCCGTATATACGTTTTTTTGGTTAATTGTCAAATTTTACGGTTATTTGTTAAGTTATACGTTTTTTGTTAATTAAGTTATTTTACGGTTATACTTTTTTGTTAAGTTAATTTACCGTTTTTGTTAAACTAATTAACTAGTTAAAATTAAAAAGAACAAAAAAAAATTCTCTCTCCCTCTCCACGATCTCGCTAGCTCTCTGTACGTGGGCGAGAGGGGGCGGCGGGCGACGGCGGGCGGCGGCGTTGAGGGCGGGCGA
>NC_041391.1:49555114-49570037 GCF_002162155.2 Triticum dicoccoides
GGAGCCCCCTCAAAGCAATCGGAAGCAATTGCGTCATAATCACGTGGCAGTCGTGAGACTTCAGGTTTTGGAACTTTTTCTCCGCCATGTTTATTATTCCCTTTATATTGGACGAGAATCCAGACGGGACCTTCATACTGCTCAGGCATTCAAAAAAGATGACCTTCTCTTCTTTGGTCAGAGCGTAGCTGGCACGACCTTGAAACCATTCCGGATGCCGGTCATCAGGGTCTTTCAAACGTTGCTGGTCCTGCCGTGCTTCCTTTGTATCATTTGTCTTCCCATACACGCCCAAGAAGCTTAGGAGGTTCACGCAAATATTCTTCGTAACGTGCATCACGTCGATTGCAGAGCGGACTTCTAGGACTTTCCAATATTCTAGCTCCCAGAATATAGATTTCTTCTTCCACATGGCTGCGTGCCCGTCAGCTCCCTTCGGAACTGATTGTCTGCCAGGACCCTTTCCAAAGATGACTTTCAAATCCTTGACCATATCAAATACCTCAGCACCAGTGCGTTCCGCAGGCTTCGGCCGGTGATCTGCCTTGCCTTTCTTTCTTACTGGATGAATTTTCGGAAGAAATCGACGATGCCCAAGGTACACGTTCTTCTTACAATTTGGCAAATGTACACTTTCAGTCTCATGTAAGCAGTGCGTGCATGCATTGTATCCCTTATTTGACAGTCCCGAAAGGTTACTAAGAGCAGGCCAATCGTTGATGGTTACGAAAAGCAACGCTCGTAGGTTAAATTCCTCTTTTTTGTGCTCATCCCACACACGGACACCAGGTCTGCCCCACAGCTGTAAAAGTTCATCAACTAATGGCCTTAGGTACACATCGATGTCGTTGCCGGGTTGCTTCGGACCTTGGATGAGCACTGGCATCATAATGAACTTCCGCTTCATGCACAACCAAGGAGGAAGGTTGTAGATGCATAGAGTCACGGGCCAGGTGCTATGGCTAGAGCTCTGCTCGCCAAAAGGATTCATGCCATCTGTACTTAGACCAAATCTTATGTTCCTTGCGTCAGCTGCAAAATCTTTGAACTCTCTGTCGATCTTTCTCCATTGCGTTCCATCTGCGGTGTGTCTCAACTCCCCGTCCGACTTACGGTCCTCTTTGTGCCATTGCAACAACTTGGCATGCTCTTTGTTCCTGAACAGACGTTTCAACCGTGGTATTATAGGAGCATACCACATCACCTTGGCGGGAACCCTCTTCCTGGGTTTCCCGCCCTCAACATCGTCACCAGGGTCATCGCCTCTGATCTTATAACGCAATGCAGTGCATACCGGGCATTCATTCAAATTCTCGTATTCACCGCGGTAGAGGATGCAGTCGTTGATGCATGCATGTATCTTCAGAACCTCTAAACCTAGAGGGCAGACAACCTTCTTTGCTTCGTACGTACTGGCGGGCAACTCGTTATTCTTTGGAAACATATTCTTCAACATTTTCAGCAAGTTTTCAAATGCCGAGTCAGCTACACCTGCCTGTGTCTTCCATTTCAGCAAATCCAGTGTGCAGCCCAGCTTTTTCAGACCATCATCGCATCCAGGGTACAACGACTTTCTGTGATCCTCTAACATGCGATCCAAATTCTCCCTCTCCTTTTCAGTTTCGCAGCGTCTCCGTGCATCAGCAATGGTCCGACCAAGATCATCAACGGTCTCATCACGTGCCTCTTCTTCACCTTCACCTTCACCTTCCCCTTCACCTTCCCCTTCCCCTTCCCCTTCCCCTTCCCCTTCACCTTCAGCATCCTCCATGAAAGTATCACCGAAATGAGCAAGATAGCTTTCATCGATGAAATCATCCCCTTCTTCATCTTCTTCCATTATAACCCCTCTTTCTCCATGCTTGGTCCAACAATTATAGCTTGGCATGAAACCGTGCCGAAGCAGGTGCAGGTGAACTTCTCTTGAGGAAGAGTAACCCTTCTGATTCTTACAGTCAACACATGGACGGATAACAAAACCCTTCTGCTTGTTCGCATTAGCCACTACGAGGAAATCTTTCAAACCCGTAGTGAACTCGCGGGAGAGTCGGTTACCGTACATCCATTGCCGATTCATTTGCATTATTATAATATAAAATATATAATTAACCATCATGCATTTGTTAAAGTAACTAGCTATAAACAATAGAAATTAAACAATGAACAACACACATGCATATTTTATCAATGACACACATGCATGAAAGGTTCAAGTTGCTAACCGCGATCGAGGAGGAACCTCAAGTGTGGCTCCAACACTTCATATCATGTTTGTTTCACGTTGTTGGGCATTTCATCAAACACCTTGTGTGCATAAGAGGAACCAAAAGCAAACCTACACCCCCTTGTGAAGAGAAGTGGCACCAAATGGCTAAGTGAGTGCGCTGAACTGGTATATATAGGGGAGGAGCTTTAGTCGCGGTTGGCCAGGCCAACCGCGACTAAAGGCCTTTGGGCATCTTTAGTCGCGGTTGGCCTGGCCAACCGCGACTAAAGCCCCTCACGTGCACCAGCTGGCCACCGAGCGCCCTGGCCCAAGCCTTTGGTCGCGGTTCGTCTGCCGAACCGCGACTAAAGAATTCATTAGTCGTGGTTCCTACAGTTTCGCGACTAATGGGGCTGGACGGAAGCCTCTTTTTCTACCAGTGAATGCCTGCACAACTACTATCTGTACACCATGCATGCACCCATGTATATCAGTAATACATATTATAAGCTTGTGAACATTGGTTTCAAAGTAGTGATACCAATAGTACGTCATCCAGTGATGGCCAGTCGCAGTACCTAGATGCCACTTCGGTGCCTGGTTTCAAAGTCGCAAGTTCATGGCAGGGAAAGCAATCACGCGTCTAGAGTAGAGACTTAAAAAAAGACCCATGCCATGTAGATGGATCAGATAATTATGCCAATCCTGATTTTTCAGTGCAAATCCAGTTCTGAAACTTCCACCTGATCAGTTGCTCCCAAAATGGGCTATACAGTTAACCAAAATGAATTTTGCTCCTAACACCATAGTTTGTTTCCAACGATCACTAGAGCGAGCTTCACCAGAGTGATGTGGGTTTGATTAAGTACCTGAGCTGGTGTTGTACATGCATATATGTTATGTTCACCGCTCCTACCGGATGCCCGCCGCCGAACTCACCATCGGTTCGACACAAGCAGCAAAACCGATTGGATTAGCTATTTCGGTTGTTACTTGTATAGTCTGGTGGAATGATCAGTTCCAGTATTACGCCATGGCGGCATCTTTTATATGCAATATACTGTGAACTGAATTTTCTGTTAGTGAAGTTGACAAAACAGAGTACTACAGGGTAGAGGGGTAGAGCATGCAAGTGGTGATTGTTGTGTGGTTTGTGTGAACCGGGCGTCGAGGTAGCGTTGGCTGGTCATCTGCAGCTCATAGGCGCACGAGCACAGCGGTGGCACGCCCACCACCGCCTCCATTGCCCGCAAGGATGCCACCTAGCCGCCGTCGTATCTGGAGAAGAAGCAACAAGCATGTAAGAGTTTCTCCTTGGACGCTCTATGGATCGACCTGATCGATAACTCGTTTTGTGCATGCACCACCACACATGGCTGAACCGAGCATCCTCCTGGCGGCTCCCAGTGAGACTGTCCTCGCAGCGGCCACGGCTCGATGGTTCGCCCCCGTGCGCATGGTACGTGCCGCAGCCTGCATTCAAAACAGAGCACGTAGAGCACTATCAGTGAGATCGAAGGAGAGGAATATCAAAATGGAAACTTAGCTATAGGAGGTGAAGGCAAGGGGAGCTGGTGTGCTAGGAGGGAGATTCTTGGAGCTAGGGAGCACGCCGACGCCATTGCTCAAGGTGCAAGATTGTTTCAATCTTTAATCCTGCTCGCTGTTGATTCTGGTTACAGTAAATTTTAGCTAGCTATGGTGCAAACTAAGTGTTATGCCTAGTCTTAATCTATCTATCTATCCTATCTTCTATTCGGCGAGGTGGCTACGCCTGTGGCGGATGTGGCCGCTGCCATGGCCGGCGCCAGACCTGGTCGATCTCCCTCTTCTGTATTTGAGAAAAAAGAGATCTCCCTCTTCTCTTCTGATGAGAAGGGGAAGAGATGGTGAGAGATGAAGTCGACGGCTTTGGGGAGAGGATACGGGAGGACGCCGGCAGTGAGGCGGCGTGAGGAAGACTAGGTGGTTGGCGGCGGCGACGCGTGAGGGGAGGGGAAGGGAGGGGTAGCGGTGCATGGAGAGGAGTGGGTGTGCGGCGTGCCCAGTTCACGAGAGAGGAAAGAGGTCGTCAAGGGAGCGATCCATGGGTGTTTTTTTCCTTTTGAGCGAGCCTAGTTGGGCTCTCTGCGGCGTCTAGGCCCAATGCACCACATGTCTTCAAATTGGCCACCAGTAGCAGCCCATAGAACAGACAAGGCCAGTTTGCAAATTTTAAAACGTAAGTTTTTTAGCGCCCATGAAAAACAGAACACATATCTTTCCAAACATAATGAACTATAGGTACCACCAAAAAAACCATAATGAACTATAGGTTGTTACAAGAACTCATGCCATCCAACAGCCTACCTCTGACCCTGCCAACATTGTTGCAGCTGCACTCGCAAGCGTTACCATAGGTGATCATTTGCATGATCTTGCGTAAAACAAAATAAGATCTAAAAACGAATAGAAGCTACACATACCTTGGCATGGACACACATTGCAAGCCATACTAAGGTGATAAGTGTTAATAACTTGTACAACATATACAACACTTAAGAGAAGTAAAAGCAATTTGATGAGTCATGGTCTATCAAAGCAAGTTGCATTACTACTCTAATCTATCTTAACAGGCCACACATGATTACAATCCTTTTTGTGTGCAAGTCAAGCTTATCTAGTTTACACGTAACAACTTGTAGAACATTACACAATTGATGTTTGCTAATAACTCCTAGAAAACTACAACACTTGACACGTAAAAAGAATTTGATGAGTCATGACCTACTAAAGCAAGTTACATTACTAGTCTCATCTATCTTAACAGGTCACACAAGATTACAAACTAAGTTCTACGCAAGCAATGCTTATCTAGTTTACACATAACAACTTGCAAAACATTACAAACTTAGTTTCAAAAAATTAGGCAATCTAGATTAGTGTTTGAGTTGTAAAGTGAATAAGATGAGTCATGTGTGTTATCACAACTTTTTGGTGGTGGAATGATAGTGCCACCAAACACAACATACCAAATTATGATTTTAGGAAGCATCCAAGCACTTTCCAGACAAGAGAATGCCAATTGTGAAGGAGATGATGCCATGGCAGCTATAAATAGGCATGTAGCATGATGATCATCCTTCCTCAACCATCATTCTCATAAGTAGAGTGCATCGTTCAAGCCAAGCAAGCAGTGGTCAATACAAATCCACCATGCCCTCCTTGCTATCGTGGCGACCACCGCCACAACTGCAGTTAGAGTTCCTGTGCCACAATTGCAGCCACAAAATCCATCTCAGCAACAACCACAAGAGCAAGTTCTATTGGTGCAACAACAACCATTTCTAGGGCAGCAACAACAACAATTTCCAGGGCAGCAATAACCATATCGACCACAACAGCCATATCCGCAGCCGCAACCATTTCCTCCAAAACTACCATATCCGCAGCCGCAACCATTTACACCACAGCAATCATATCCACAACCACAACCACAGTATCTGCAACCACAACAAGCAATTTCGCAGCAACAAGCACAACAACAAAAACAACAACAAATCCTTCAACAAATTCTGCAACAACAACTGATTCCATGCAGGGATGTCGTCTTGCAACAACCCAACATAGCACATGCAAGCTCACAAGTATCTCAACAAAGTTACCATCTATTGCAATAATTATGTTGTCAGCAACTGTGGCAGACCCCCGAGCTGTCATGGTGCCAAGTCATCCACAATGTCGTTCATGCTATTATTCTGCATCATTAACAACAACAAAAACAACAACAACAACCGTCGAGCCAGGTCTTCTACCAGCAGCCTCAGCAACAATATCCATCAGGCCACGGCTCCTTCCAGCCATCTCAGCAAAACCCACAGACCCAGGGCTTTGTCCAACCTCAGCAACTGCCGCAGTTTGAGGAAATAAGGAACGTAGCGCTGCAGACACTACCAGCAATGTGCAATGTCTACATCCCTCCATATTGCTCGACCACCATTCCGCCATTTGGCATCGTGAGTACTAACTGAGAAGTGAAGAACTCTAGTACTAGATATATGAAACACCGTTTTCTTAGACCATGGTTTGGTCATTGTAGCGGTGAAGAATAAAGTGGCATGCACTATCATGTAAGAACTCGAACTAGACTATTTCAAACTTGGAAATAAAAGACAAACATAGGTCTTGTCTGCATATGATTGTTTGTTTGAGTTCCATTCATGTGCCCGTTCACAACTTCACCCCTAATTATATATATTAAGCATTAAGTAGATGTTTATGTGCATTAATCTAAAGATAACAAAATGAATCTGAAACTTGAATTTAATTGAAGTATTTTCTTGGACTTTCAAATTGAGCATTGACAGTGAGGACTATCCACATCCTTGGCTTCCCCTTGATCAATTATTTCCAAAGAAGCATTCAATTCATTAGTCAATTACATTGATTTTTGTGGCTTGTACTTCTCCTCAACATGAGTATCTTCATTACGGCTACTCCAACTCTCCCACATAACTGAAGCATTAATAGCGCTCTTGCTTGCATCAAGGAAATATGGATCAAAGATATATCTTGACCATGTTTTTGGGTGCAACCTTGGGAGTTTTATGTCAAAATATTCTCAAGTAGAATCCAAGAATAAACTTGCATGCTCACGTGTGATAAGTGTTGGAAATGTGCCCTAGAGGCAATAACAAAAGGATTATTATTATATTTACTTGTTCATGATAACTGTCTTTTATTCATGCTATAATTTTATTATCCGGAAATCATAATACATGTGTGAATACATAGACCACAATACGTCCCTAGTAAGACTCTAGTTGACTAGCTCGTTGGTCAATAGATAGTCATGGTTTCCAGACTATGGACATTAGATGTCGTTGACAACGGGATCACATCATTAGGAGACTGATGTGATGGACAAGACCCAATTCTAAGCATAGCACAAGATCGTGTAGTTCGTTTTTGCTAGAGCTTTTCCAATGTCAAGTATCTCTTCCTTAGACCATGAGATCGTGTAACTCCCGGATACCGTAGGAGTGCTTTGGGTGTACCAAACGTCACAACATAACTGGGTGACTATAAAGGTGCACTACAGGTATCTCCGAAAGTGTCTGTTGGGTTGACACGGATCGAGACTGGGATTTGTCACTCCGTATGACGGAGAGGTATCACTGGGCCCACTCGGTAGTGCATCATCATAATGAGCTCAAAGTGACCAAGTGTCTGGTCACGGGATCATGCATTATGGTACGAGTAAAGTGACTTGTCGGTAACGAGACTGAATGAGGTATTGGGATACCGACGATCGAGTCTCCGGCAAGTAACATACCGACTGACAAAGGGAATAGTGTACGGGGTTGCTTGAATCCTCGACATCGTGGTTCATCCGATGAAATCATCGAGGAACATGTGGGAGACAACATGGGTATCCAGATCCCGCTGTTGGTTATTGACCGGAGAGCCGTCTCGGTCATGTCTGCATGTCTCCCGAACCCGTAGGGTCTACACACTTAAGGTTCGGTGACGCTAGGGTTGTATGAATATGAGTATGCAGCAAACTTAAAGTTGTTAGGAGTCCCGGATGAGATCCCGGACGTCATGAGCAGTTCCGGAATGGTCCGGAGGTAAAGATTTATATATGGGAAGTCTTATTTTGGTCGCCGGAAAAGTTTCGGGCATTATCGGTATTGTACCGAGAGTGTCGAAAGGGGTCCGGGGGTCCACCGGGGGGGTCCACCTGCCCCGGGGGGACACATGGGCTGTAGGGGGTGCGCCTTGGCCTATATGGGCCAAGGTCACCAGCCTCAAGAGGCCCATGCGCCAAGGAGACTTGGAGAGGGGAGAGTCCTAAAAGGGGAAGGCACCTCCGAGGTGCCTTGGGGAGGATGGACTCCTCCCCCCTCTTGGCCGCACCCCTTCCTTGGAGGAAGGGGCAAGGCTGCGCCCTCCCCCCTCTCTTGCACCTATATAAAGGGAGGGGAGGGAGGGGTGGCCGCACCCATAAGCCCTGGCGCCTCCCTCCTCCCTGAAACACCTCCTCCTCCTCCCGTAGTTGCTTAGCGAAGCCCTGCCGGAGTTCTGCTGCATCCACCACCACGCCGTCGTGCTGCTGGATCATCATCAACCTCTCCTTTCTCCTTGCTGGATCAACAAGGAGGAGACGTCATCCGCACCGTACGTGTGTTGAACGCGGAGGTGCTGTCCGTTCGGCACTAGGTCATCGGTGATCTGAATCACGGCGAGTACGACTCCATCAACCCCGTTCCATTGAACGCTTCCGCACGCGATCTACAAGTGGTATGTAGATGCAATCACTCTCCCATGACTGGTTGCTAGATGAACTCATAGATGGATCTTGGTGAAACCGTAGGAAAATTTTTAATTTTCTGCAACGTTCCCCAACAGTGGCATCATGAGCTAGGTCTATACGTAGTTCTCTATTGCACGAGTAGAACACAATTTTGTTGTGGGCGTAGATCTTGTCAACTTGCTTGCCGCTACTAGTCTTTTCTTGCTTCAGCGGTATTGTAGGATGAAGCGGCCCGGACCGACCTTACACGTACGCTTACGTGAGACAGGTTCCACCGACTAACATGCACTAGTTGCATAAGGTGGCTAGCGGGTGTCTGTCTCTCCTACTTTAGTTGGAGCGGATTAGATGAAAAGGGTCCTTATGAAGGGTAAATAGAAGTTGACAAAATCACGTTGTGGTTATTCGTAGGTAAGAAAACGTTCTTGCTAGAACCCAATTGCAGCCACGTAAAAGATGCAACAACAATTAGAGGACATCTAACTTGTTTTTGCAGCAATTGTCATGTGATGTGATATGGCCAGAAGTTGTGATGAATGATGAATGATATATTATGATGTATGAGATCATGTTCATGTAATAGGAATCACGACTTGCATGTCGATGAGTATGACAACCGGCAGGAGCCATAGGAGTTGTCTTTATTTTTGTATGACCTGCGTGTCATTGAAGAACGCCATGTAAATTACTTTACTTTATTGCTAAACGCGTTAGCCATAGAAGTAGAAGTAGTCATTGGCGTGACAACTTCATGAAGACACGATGATGGAGATCATGGTGTCATGCCGGTGACGAAGATGATCATGGAGCCCCGAAGATGGAGATCGAAGGAGCTATATGATATTGGCCATATCATGTCACTACTTTATATAATTGCATGTGATGTTTATTATGTTTATGCATCTTGTTTACTTAGAACGACGGTAGTAAATAAGATGATCCCTTATAACAATTTCAAGAAAGTGTTCCCCCTAACTGTGCACCGTTGCTAAAGTTCGTCATTTCGAAGCACCACGTGATGATCGGGTGTGATAGATCCTTACGTTCACATACAACGGGTGTAAGACAGATTTACACATGCAAAACACTTAGGGTTAACTTGACGAGCCTAGCATGTACAGACATGGCCTCGAACACAAGAGACCGAAAGGTCGAACATGAGTCGTATGGAAGATACAATCAACATGGAGATGTTCACCGATGATGACTAGTCCGTCTCACGTGATGATCGGACACGGCCTAGTCGACTCGGATCGTGTAACACTTAGATGACTAGAGGGATGTCTAATCTGAGTGGGAGTTCATTAAATAATTTGATTAGATGAACTTAATTATCATAAACTTAGTCTAAAGTCTTTGCAAAAATATGTCTTGTAGATCAAATGGCCAACGCTCATGTCAACATGAACTTCAACGCGTTCCTAGAGAAAACCAAGCTGAAAGATGATGGCAACAACTATTCGGACTGGGTCCGGAACCTGAGGATCATCCTCATCGCAGCCAAGAAAGATTATGTCCTAGATGCACCGCTAGGTGAAGCACCCATCCCAGAGAACCAAGATGTTATGAACACTTGGCAGTCACGTGCTGATGATTACTCCCTCGTTCAGTGCGGCATGCTTTACAGCTTAGAACCGGGGCTCCAAAAGTGTTTTAAGAAGCACGGAGCATATGAGATGTTCGAGGAGCTGAAAATGGTTTTCCAAGCTCATGCCCGGGTCGAGAGATATGAAGTCTCCGACAAGTTCTATAGTTGTAAGATGGAGGAAAACAGTTATGTCAGTGAGCACATACTCAAAATGTCTGGGTTGCACAACTGCCTGTCCCAGTTGGAGATCAACCTCCCGGAAGAGGCGGTCATTGACAGAATCCTTCAGTCGCTCCCACCGAGCTACAAGAGCTTTGTGTTGAACTACAATATGCAGGGGATGGTGAAGACCTTTCCTGAAGTATTCTCAATGCTGAAGTCAGCAGTGGTTGAAATCAAGAAAGAACATCAAGTTTTGATGGTCAATAAGACCACTAAGTTCAAGAAGGGCAAGGGTAAGAAGAACTTCAAGAAGGACGGCAAAGATATTGCCGCGCCCGGTAAGCCAGTTGCCGGGAAGAAGTCAAAGAATGGACCCAAGCCTGAGACTGAGTGCTTTTATTGCAAGGGGAAGGGTCACTGGAAGTGGAACTGCCCCAAATACTTAGCGGACAAGAAGGCCGGCAACACTAAAGGTATATGTGATATACATGTATTGATGTGTACCTTACCAGTACTCGTAGTAACACCTGGGTATTTGATACCGGTGCCGTTGCTCATATTTGTAACTCACAGCAGGAGCTGCGAAATAAGCGGAGACTGGTGAAGGACGAGGTGACGATGCGCGTCGGGAATGGTTCCAAGGTCGATGTGATCGTCATCGGCACACTACCTCTACATTTACCTACGGGATTAGTTTTAAACCTCAATAATTGTTATTTAGTGCCAAGTTTGAGCATGAATATTGTATCTGGATCTCGTTTAATGTGAGATGGCTACTCATTTAAATCTGAGAATAATGGTTGTTCTATTTATATGAGAGATATGTTTTATGGTCATGCCCCGATGGTCAATGGTTTATTCTTAATGAATCTCGAACGTAATGTTACACATATTCATAGTGTGAATACCAAAAGATGTAAAGTTGATAACGATAGTCCCACGTACTTGTGGCACTGCCGCCTTGGTCACATTGGTGTCAAGCGCATGAAGAAGCTCCATACTGATGGACTTTTAGAGTCTCTCAATTATGAATCATTTGACACATGCGAACCATGCCCTTGGGCAAAATGACCAAGACTCCGTTCTCCGGAACAATGGAGCGAGCAACCAACTTATTGGAAATCATACATACTAATGTGTGTGGTCCAATGAGCATTGAGGCTCGTGGAGGATATCGTTATGTTCTCACTCTCATTGATGACTTGAGTAGATATGGGTATGTCTACTTGATGAAACACAAGTCTGAGACCTTTGAAAAGTTCGAGGAATTTCAGAATGAAGTAGAGAATCAACGTGACCGAAAGATAAAATTCTTACGATCGGATCATGGAGGAGAATATTTAAGTCACGAATTTGGTGCACACTTAAGAAAATGTGGAATCGTTTCACAACTCACGCCGCCTGGAACACCTCAGCGTAACGGTGTGTCCGAACGTCGTAATCGCACTCTATTGGATATGGTGCGATCCATGATGTCTCTTACCGATTTACCGCTATCATTTTGGGGATACGCTCTAGAGACAGCTACATTCACTTTAAATAGGGCACCGTCTAAATCCGTTGAGACGACACCGTATGAATTATAGTTTGGGAAGAAACCTAAGCTGTCGTTTCTAAAAGTTTGGGGATGCGATGCTTATGTCAAGAAATTACAACCTGAAAAGCTCGAACCCAAGTCGGAAAAATGTGTCTTCATAGGATACCCTAAGGAAACCATTGGGTATAACTTCTACTTAAGATCCGAGGGCAAGATCTTTGTTGCCAAGAACGGATCCTTTCTGGAAAAGGAGTTTCTCTCGAAAGGAGTAAGTGGGAGGAAAGTAGAACTTGATGAAGTACTACCTCTTGAACCGGAAAGCAGTGCAGCTCAGGAAAATGTTCCTGTGGTGCCTGCACCAACTGGAGAGGAAATTAATGATGATGATCAAGGTACTTCGGATCAAGTTGCTACTGAACTTCGTAGGTCCACAAGGACACGTTCCACACCAGAGTGGTATGGCAACCCTGTCCTTGAAATCATGTTGTTAAACAACGGTGATTCTTCGAACTATGAAGAAGCGATGGCGGGCCCAGATTCCAACAAATGGCTTGAAGCCATGCAATCCGAGATAGAATCCATGTATAAAAACAAAGTATGGACTTTGACTGACTTGCCCGATGATCGGCGAGCGATAGAAAACAAATGGATCTTTAAGAAGAAGACGAACGCGGATGGTAATGTCACCATCTATAAAGCTCAACTTGTCGCTAAGGGTTATCGGCAAGTTCAAGGAATTGACTACGATGAGACTTTCTCTCCCTGGCGAAGCTTAAGTCCGTCCGAATCATGTTAGCAATTGCCGCATACTATGATTATGAGATATGGCAGATGGATGTCAAAACGGCATTCCTTAACGGTTATCTTAAGGAAGAGTTGTATATGATGCAGCCAAAAGGTTTTGTCGATCCTAAGAATGCTAACAAATTATGCAAGCTCCAGCGATCCATTTATGGGCTGGTGCAAGCATCTCGGAGTTGGAACATTCGCTTTGATGAGATGATCAAAGCGTTTGGGTTTATGCAGACTTATGGAGAAGCCTGCGTTTACAAGAAAGTGAGTGGGAGCTCTATAGCATTTCTCATATTATATGTAGATGACATACTTTTGATGGGAAATGATATAGAATTCTTGGACAGCATTAAGGCCTACTTGAATAAGTGTTTTTCAATGAAGGACCTTGGAGAAGCTGCTTACATATTAGGCATCAAGATCTATAGGGATAGATCGAGACGCCTCATAGGTCTTTCACAAAGCACATACCTTGATAAGATTTTGAAGAAGTTCAAAATGGATCAGTCCAAGAAAGGGTTCTTGCCTGTATTGCAAGGTGTGAGATTGAGCTCGGCTCAATGCCCGACCACGGCAAAAGATAAAGAAGAGATGAGCGTCATTCCCTATGCCTCAGCCATAGGATCTATTATGTATGCCATGCTGTGTACCAGACCTAATGTAAACCTTGCTGTAAGTTTGATAGGAAGGTACCAAAGTAATCCCAGCAAGGAACACTGGACAGCGGTCAAGAATATCCTGAAGTACCTGAAAAGGACAAAGGACATGTTTCTCGTTTATGGAGGTGATGAAGAGCTCGTCGTAAAGGGTTACGTCGACGCTAGCTTTGACACAGATCTGGATGACTCTAAGTTACAAACCGGATACGTATTTATGTTGAATGGTGGAGCAGTAAGCTGGTGTAGCTGCAAGCAGAGCGTCGTGGCGGGATCTACATGTGAAGCGGAGTACATGGCAGCCTCGGAGGCAGCGCATGAAGCAATATGGATGAAGGAGTTCATCACCGACCTAGGAGTCATACCCAATGCGTCGGGGCCAATCAAACTCTTCTGTGACAACACTGGAGCTATTGCCCTTGTCAAGGAGCCCAGGTTTCACAAGAAGACCAGGCACATCAAGCGTCGTTTCAACTCCATCTGTGAAAATGTTCAAAGTGGAGACATAGATATTTGCAAAGCACATACGGATCTGAATGTCGTAGATCCGTTGACTAAACCTCTTTCGCGAGCAAAACATGATCAACACCAGAACTCTATGGGTGTTCGATTCATCACAATGTAACTAGATTATTGACTCTAGTGCAAGTGGGAGACTGTTGGAAATATGCCCTAGAGGCAATAATAAAAGGATTATTATTATATTTCCTTGTTCATGATAATTGTCTTTTATTCATGCTATAATTGTATTATCCGGAAATCATAATACACGTGTGAATACATAGACCACAATACGTCCCTAGTAAGCCTCTAGTTGACTAGCTCGTTGGTCAATAGATAGTCATGGTTTCCTGACTATGGACATTAGATGTCGTTGACAATGGGATCACATCATTAGGAGAATGATGTGATGGACAAGACCCAATTCTAAGCATAGCACAAGATCGTGTAGTTCGTTTTTGCCAGAGCTTTTCCAATGTCAAGTATCTCTTCCTTAGACCATGAGATCGTGTAACTCCCGGATACCGTAGGAGTGCTTTGGGTGTACCAAACGTCACAACATAACTGGGTGACTATAAAGGTGCACTACAGGTATCTCCGAAAGTGTCTGTTGGGTTGACACGGATCGAGACTGGGATTTGTCACTCCGTATGACGGAGAGGTATCACTGGGCCCACTCGGTAGTGCATCATCATAATGAGCTCAAAGTGACCAAGTGTCTGGTCACGGGATCATGCATTACGGTACGAGTAAAGTGACTTGCTGGTAACGAGACTGAATGAGGTATTGGGATACCGATGATCGAGTCTCGGGCAAGTAACATACCGACTGACAAAGGGAATAGTGTACGGGGTTGCTTGAATCCTTGACATCGTGGTTCATCCGATGAAATCATCGAGGAACATGTGGTAGACAACATGGGTATCCAGATCCCGCTGTTGGTTATTGACCGGAGAGCCGTCTCGGTCATGTCTGCATGTCTCCCGAACCCGTAGGGTCTACACACTTAAGGTTCGGTGACGCTAGGGTTGTATGAATATGAGTATGCAGCAAACTGAAAGTTGTTCGGAGTCCTGGATGAGATCCCGGACGTCATGAGGAGTTCCGGAATGGTCCGGAGGTAAAGATTTATATATGGGAAGTCTTATTTTGGTCGCCGGAAAAGTTTCGGGCATTATCGGTATTG
>NC_041391.1:49570392-49580290 GCF_002162155.2 Triticum dicoccoides
GGGGGTGCGCCTTGGCCTATATGGGCCAAGGGCACCAGCCCCAAGAGGCCCATGCGCCAAGGAGACTTGGAGAGGGGAGAGTCCTAAAAGGGGAAGGCACCTCCTTGGTGCCTTGGGGAGGATGGACTCCTCCCCCCCCTCTTGGCCGCACCCCTTCCTTGGAGGAAGGGGCAAGGCTGCGCTCTCCCCCCTGTCTTGCACCTATATAAAGGGAGGGGAGGGAGGGGTGGCCGCACCCATAAGCCCTGGCGCCTCCCTCCTCCCTGAAACACCTCCTCCTCCTCCCGTAGTTGCTTAGCGAAGCCCTGCCGGAGCTCTGCTGCATCCACCACCACGCCGTCGTGCTGCTGGATCATCATCAACCTCTCCTTTCCCCATGCTGGATCAAGAAGGAGGAGACGTCATCCGCTCCGTACGTGTGTTGAACGCAGAGGTGATGTCCGTTCGGCACTAGGTCATCGGTGATCTGAATCACGACGAGTATGACTCCATCAACCCCGTTCCATTGAACGCTTCCGCACGCGATCTACAAGTGGTGTGTAGATGCAATCACTCTCCCATGACTCGTTGCTAGATGAACTCATAGATGGATCTTGGTGAAACCGTAGGAAAATTTTTAATTTTCTGCAACGTTCCCCAACAATAAGGGCATTAGAAGTAACTTTTCCTCAGCAAGGCCACACATAGGGCACACACATAACCCCATCACATGCCTTTTTAGTTATGCATATGAAGGTATGATGTTTTTAATTACTCTGCACCAAAATACTCTTAACTTGGATTGTACCTTAAACTTTCATTGCCTTTTCAATTTTTCTTCCACATTAGATGAACTAGACAGTCCAACTAGCACATGATACCTTGTGTTCATCACGGCTTTATACAACAATTGAACAGAAGAAATGTCATTTCTTTGCCATACCCATGACCAAATGTTCTCTGCTACTTTCTCCATCCGAAAATACTGCCATCCATGTCGACAACAATGAGACATATAGGACCGCTATGCCTCTGTCGAAGGAGGTGGTGGAGCGATCCGAAGATTATGCTGCCATCCATGTTGAGTAAAAACCTCACTGGCCACTTGCTCCAACCGCATACACACCACCATAAATAACGGTTGGTACTCAGTTCGGTGTAGCATACACCATGTAGTAAGCGAGTGCTTTCTCCTAGTTACTGAATTATGTACACCAAATAAACCCATTTACACGTAGTTAATGACCAAAAAAAGGTGATGCTTGCTATGCAGATGTGTAGTACAAATTAAGAAGTACATGATAAAAAGATGCTAGTCCTTGATTCGTTGTTGATCCTCAGCATGCCATCATCAACTTGTAGTTAATTATCATACAAATTTGCTCTTTCATAGAGTTGGAGGCTAGCTCCTTTGATCAGCACGCGCTTAAACACAAAGAACACGTATATGCATTCTCTTCGGAGTTCAATTCTTGATTGGCCAGCAAAAATGGTCCGACCGGGTAGAGGAAAGGCATGCTTGCTAGTACGCCTGGAGGAAATGCCTTTGATTAGGGCATTTCCAACGGCGACCAGTAAATTTCTCTCACATTCGTCCACGGACAGGGGATCATTCCGTGGATACGGATATAGGAATCGACCATCCAACGCTGTCCGCATATATTTCGAACACTTATTTTAAAAAATCGGATGAAATTCATGCAAACACAGTGGATTCCATACAAACCGGAGAAAAACGTTTACATGTTGGACATATTTTTTAACTAAAAACTCCACAGCCGGCGCCGGCGACGATGAATATCCACTCCGGCGACATGGATACCCTTGACTAGTCTACTGCCGGCCGCAGCGGATCTCCAATGTCGTCCCCATGTCCGGCAGCTGTGAGCCCTAGAGGTATATACTTGAATGCAAAGAGCAGCTCGCCTCCCTACCACTCATCGGAGTGGAACAACCAACTGATGCTTCTGCCAGTGGGGAAGGGTTCCTACGCTACACATGTTACAGTTGGTTTTGGGTTGGGAATGGCGGTGGCCTGCCAGACGGCAAGACACTGGCTGTGTACGCTGGTGTCACCTCGATATGGCATTCATGGGACCCAAGCGACAGCTTCTCCTCGACGATGGTGGCGAGCGCAGACGTGTTGGACACCACCTCGTCGATGTCCATGCAGCCCGCTTCTTTCTCTGTAGTCAGGACGCGGTGACACGCGCTTTGACATCGGATGACGCGCTCACAGGCACGTGAGGGGAGGTACGACATGGCACCATCAATGGCAGCCATGATGCCCGTGCCACCATGGTCCCTCTCAGTGCCGATCTGGAGCAACTCGCCACTCCTCGGCTCGTGACCGGCGGGCTTGACGGGCCCCCTAGCCATTATTTATGCCAGACAACTCTTTTTCCTGCTCATCAGGTGCCATGGAGAAAATTGTTCATGGAGGAAAATGGTGAGTGGAGGTGTGATGCGGTTTTTGCTCGACATCTGACATTGTTTAAATAGCAAGGGGACACGAGGAGCCAACCGGCATTCTGTTTAATGCCAGCCGGCTCACGAACGGACATGTGGCTGGAGTAATTATCCTGGCACACGCGCGGGTTTAATGGTGGAAGGCGGGCAGTCTGGAGGAATGAGGCAGGATGTGTGTTTAGCCGGCGTGCAGCGGGGCGGTACCCTTGGCGTGCGTGGGGCGGTACCCGGAGGCATGAATGCGGGCAGCTGGCGCAGAGCGGGAACACGTGCGCGCGAGAGAGGAGGGGGTTTGGGTGGGCACGGGTGGTCAGAAGCGGTCGTGGGTGTTGTCCGGACGCGTGCAAAGCCCCCCTCCCCCATGTGTTGTCTCCGGTTTGCGGGAGAAAGTACATCCGAACTGCCTTGTGGACCGATACAAGCCCGCATTGGATGGCACAACACGTCTGGACCATGTGGTCCGTATGGTTGTGGACGGTTTAATTGAGGGTCTGCGTTGGAGATGCCTTAGAGTTTATGAATCCATTGTGTTTTTCTAATCATAAAAAAACACTTATAATAAGTTATAAGGAAAGACACGTATATATGTTAGGTTCAGACTCCAGCTTTCCTCTTACATATGCTTTTTTTTTCTGATCCAACAGATTCCAATAGAGTGAGCCCAGCGTTGTTTTTCTGGAAACTCGAGGGATAAGGAGACATGCATACACGTTCTTTCAAGCAAATCACATCCATTCTTTTTAACTCATTTTTTGTTTTAATAATATAATAAATCATTTGTATTTTTTATCTCGAACAGTTGACGTGTAATTCCTATTGTAATCTAAGGATAATGTTTGGATTTTACTTTCAAATATTTGAAATGGCCATGATGGAATCACATCCATTTATTTTATTATTATTTGAATTTGATCCAAAAGATAAATATTGAGTAGACGTCCTGAAAACTTTTCTGAGAACTTTGGTAATCAAAAGACAAAAAAGTTTTAAGAACTGAAGCAAACCACGAATTTTACTCTCTATTTTACTAAAGCAAGTGGCTGCTATTTAGGTCTAGTAAATAGCAAATTGACCAACAACCTTTTTTCCAAATTGGAAGGAATGCAGTTCTCAGCTCTCACCGTGGTGATTATACAATCTGGATTTTCGAGCTGTAGGTAGTCAACTTATGTTAGTGGCATATGTACCATAGTGTTGGTCACTGGGAATGGACGAAGCCATGAGTGAAGGAACAGGAAATGACAGAAGTATGATTTGTAGAATTTCAAAACTCAAACTATCTAGTTTTATGGAGTGATATGAAATAAGCAAAACCAACTGCTTATAAAAATGTAAAATTAAACGATATATTTAGAAATGTGATTGTGAAGTCATTGTCACAAAATATGACCCCACTAAAAATGAACACTCAACCTTATTTTCAGAAGTTTGCATACAAATCCCATGTAAATTATGGTAGTGCTCATAAACAAATAAACCAAAATCGTGCTTGATCCACCATGAAACTTACTACCTTGTCTATATTCTTGAAAAGCTCAAAAAATGCTGATGCAATGCCACCTTGCTAGATATATACTTTTGTCATGTCCAGAGATTTCCTGCACCATGAACAAGAATGCCACGGCAATAATAGTCGCTCTTTTGCGACAAAAAAATACTGACTTTGGACAACAATGCCTGCACAACTACTATCTGTACACCATGCATGCACCCATGTATGTCAGTAATACATATTATAAGCTTGTGAACATTGGTTTCAAAGTAGTGATACCAATAATACGTCATCCAGTGATGGCCAGTCGCAGTACCAAGATGCCACTTCGGTGCCTGGTTTCAAAATCGCAAGTTCATGGCAGGGAAAGCAATCATGTGTCTAGAGTAGAGACTTAAAAAAGACCCATGCCATGTAGATGGATCAGATAATTATGCCAATCCTGATTTTTTTTAGTGCAAACCCAGTTCTGAAATTTCCACTTGATCAGTTGCTCCCAAAATGGGCTATACAGTTAACCAAAATGAATTTTGCTCCTAACACCACAGTTTGTTTCCAACGATCACGAGAGCGAGCTCCACCATAGTGAAGTGGGTTTGATTAAGTACCTGAGCCGGTGTTGTACATGTATATGTGATATGTTCACCGCTCCTACCGGATGCCCGCTGCCGAACTCACCATCCGTTCTACACAAGCAGCAAAACCGATCGGATAAGCTATTTCGGTTGTTACTTGTATAGTCTGATGGAATGATCAGTTCCATAATTACGCCATGGCGCCATCTTTTATATGCAATATACTGTGAACTGAATTTTATGTCAATGAAGTTGACAGAACAGAGTACTACAGGGTAGAGGGGTAGAGCATGCAGGTGGTGATTGTTGTGTGGTTTATGCGTTAGTTATGTGTGTACCTGACGTCGAGGTAGCGTTGGCTGGCAAATTGCTGCTCATAGGCACACGAGCACAGCGGTGGCACGCCCAGCACCGCCTCCACTGTCCGCAAGGCCGCCACCTAGCCGCCGCCGTATCTGGAGAAGAAGCAACAAGCATGTAAGAGTTTGTCCGTGGACGCTCTATGGATCGACCTAATCGAGAACTTGTTTTGTGCATGCACCACCACACATGGCTGAACCGAGTATCCTCCTGGCGGCGCCCAGTGAGACTGTCCTCGCAGCGGCCACAGCTCAATTGTTCGCCCCCGTGCGCACGGTACGGTGCCGCAACCTGCAGTCAAAACAGAGCGCGTAGAGCACTATCGGTGAGATCGAACGAGAGGAATATCGAAATGGAAACTTAGCTATAGGAGGTGAAGGCAAGGGGAGCTGGTGCACTGGGAGGGAGACTCCTAGAGCTAGGGAGCACGCCGACGCCATTGCTCAAGGTGCAAGTTTGTTTCAATCTTCGATCCTGCTCGCTGTTGATTCTGGTTACAGTAAATTTTAGCTAGCTATGGTGCAAACAAAGTGTTATGCCTAGTCTTAATCTATCTATCTATCCTATCTTCTATTCAGCGAGGTTGCTGCGCCTGTGGCGGATGTGGCCGCTGCCATGGCCGGCGCCAGACCTGGTCGATCTCCCACTTCTGTATTCGAGAAAAAAAGATCTCCCTCGTCTCTTGTGATGAGATGGGGAAGAGATGGGGAGATATGAGTTCGACGGCTTTGGGGAGAGGATACGGGTGGACGCCAGCAGTGAGGCGGCGTGAGGAAGACGAGGTGGTTGGCGGTGGCGACGCGTGAGGGGAGGGGAAGGGAGGGGTAGCGGTGCATGGAGGGGAGTGGGTGTGCGGCGTGCCTAGTTCACGAGAGAGGAGAGAGGTCCTCAAGGGAGCGATCCATGGGAGTTTTTTTTCCTTCTGAGCGAGCCTAGTTGGGCTCTCTGCAGCGTCTAAGACCCAATGCACCACATGTCTTCAAATGGGCCACCAGTAGCAGCCCTTAGAACATACAGGGCCAGTTTGCAAATTTTAAAACATAAGTTTTCTAGCGCCCATGAAAAACAGAACACATATCTTTCCAAACATAATGAACTATAGGTACCACCCAAAAAACCATAATGATCTATAGGTTGTTACAATAACTCATGCCATCACATAGCCTCCCTCCGACCCTGCCAACATTGTTGCAGCTGTACTCGCAAGCGTTACCATAGATGATCATTTCCATAATTTCGTGTAAAAAAATAAGATCTACAAGCGAATAGAGGCTACACATACCTTGGCATGCACACACATTGCAGGCCATTCTAAGATGATAAGTGTTAATAATTTGTACAACATATACAACACTTAAGATAAGTAAAAGCAATTTGATGAGTCATGGTCTATCAAAGCAAGCTACATTACTACTCTAACCTATCTTAACAGGTCACACATGATTACAATCCTTTTTGTGTGCAAGTCAAGCTTATGTAGTTTACACGTAACAACTTGGTTAACATTACACAATTGATGCTTGCTAATAACTTCTAGAAAACTACAACACTTGACATGTAAAAGGAATTTGATGAGTCATGACCTACTAAAGCAAGTTACATTACTAGTCTCAACTATCACAGGTCACACAAGATTACAAACTAAGTTCTGCGTAAGCAATACATATCTAGTTTACACATAAAAACTTGCAAAACATTACAAACTTAGTTTCAAAAAATTAGGCAATCTAGATTAGTGTTTGAGTTGTAAAGTGAATAAGATGAGTCATGTGTGTTATCACAACTTTTTGGTGGTGGAATGATAGTGCCACCGAACACAACATACCAAATTATGATTTTAGGAAGCATCCAAGCACTTTCCAGACAAGAAAATGCCAATTGTGAAGGAGAAGATGCCATGGCAGCTATAAATAGGCATGTAGCATGATGATCATCCTTCCTCATCCATCATTCTTACAAGTAGAGTGCATCATTCAAGCCAAGCAAGCAGTGGTCAATACAAATCCACCATAAAGACCTTTCTCATCCTTGCCCTCCTTGCTATCGTGGTGACCACCGCCACTACTGCAGTGAGAGTTCCAGTGCCATAATTGCAGCCACAAAATCCATCTCAGCAACAACCACAAGAGCAAGTTCCATTGGTGCAACAACAACAATTTCTAGGGCAGCAACAACAACACTTTCCAAGGCAGCAACAACCATTTCCACCACAACAGCCATATCCGCAGCCGCAACCATTTCCACCACAACTACCATATCTGCAGCCGCAACCATTTCCACCACAACAATCATATCCACAACCACAACCACAATATCCGCAATCACAACAACACTACAAAAAAATACACTTCCATGATGATACGTGTTTGTCATAGTAGGTCGCGTTTTTTGTCATGCATGTACATTCATGACAATTTTATTATAGAATCAAGATAGTCATACATGTGCTGTCGTAGAAGTGTTCCATGACATTACCAAAATTATCATCACGGAAGTTTCCACTTCCATGATGATAAATCGCGCGTCACAAAAGTGCTTTCGTCAAGGTTGACCGACACGTGACATCCACCGTAACGGAACGCCGTTAACCTATCGGGTCGGGTTTTGGATCTGATAACCTGTTAACAGCCCTGACCAATGGGGAGTTTCCACGTGTAAAATAATCATTGGCTGGAGGAGACACGTGTCAGCTCCGCGTCGGCACAGGTGCCACTCATCCAATGGGCGAGACGCACCTATGATATGTTGACACGTGGACCGTCCCATCAAGTTTAAATGGGCCAGCCCAACTAAAGGCCCACAAGATTTTGCGGACCATAATGGGTCGGCCCAGCTAAAGGCCCACGAGATTTTGCAGACCATAATGGGCTGGCCCAGCTAAAGGCCCACAAGATTTTGCGGGCCATAATGGGCTGGCCCAGGTAAAGGCCCACAAGATTTTTGTGTGCCATAATGGGCCGGCCCAGGTAAAGGCCCACAAGATTCTTGCGGATCATAATGGGCCGGCCCAGCTAAAGGCCCACGAGATTTTGCCGACATTAATGGGCCGGCCCAGTTGTAGGCCCACAAGACTTTCAGGACCCTAGTAGGCCGACCCATTAACTGGCTGCCATGTTTTGGGCCAAATGCCGACCCATATTTGATCCGGTCCATTAATGGCCTGCCACGTTTCGGGCCTAATAATGGCCCATATGAGATCTGGCCCGTTAAAAGCCTACCACTTTCTGGGCCAAATTATGGCCCAGATCAGGTTCGGCCCTTTAAAAGGCTTTGGGCTAAATTATGACCCATATCAGATTCGGCCCGTCAACTGGACGCTATGCTTTTGGACCAACTTGCTAAAGGCCCATTTAGTAATTCGGCCTGATATTAGTTTCAGCCTGTTAAGGGCCCGTTTAACATTTCGGCCCAATATTAATTTCAGCCTGTTAAAAGCCCGTCATATAGTTGGGCCTAACTACGGCCCGGTTTGCATCCGGCCTGCTCACAGCCGATATCTGATTGGGCCAAACAAGGACCGAGACAATTTTGGCTGTTAAAAGCCCGTGATTTGATTCACACAATCATGGGCCGGGGTTCATTCGGGCTGCTGCCGGCTCGTGAGCTATTCGTCACGTTTCAGGCCCAACCTACTTCTCAGTCTCCTAAAAGCACATTGAGTTTTCTTGCAAAAAGAGGGTCGGGGGTTACTCGGCCTATTAAAGGCCCGAATCTACTAGTGGTCAGGTTTACTTTTGGCCTTTTAACGGACCAAGATGACGGGGCCAATGATGCGGATCATACATCGTGATTGCATGACGGCCCGATTATGTACCGTAATTTTACCGTTTGTCCGGTTTACTGCGAAGACAGGATGTATATACAGTAAAATAACTGTAGCATCGTGAATAAGAAAAAACCTAGACTATACAATAAAGAAATTACGGCATATTACATCCACTGGGCATCAAAGTACGCCACTATGATAATAAAGCACAAGCAGGCATCAGATTACATACACTGGGCATCAAAGATCGCCACCAGTGCAAATAAACACGACGACAAAATAATATACAAAACTGACAGCACTTCAATAGAGTTCAAGAAAGGTTAGCCCTGCTGGGGAGCTGTAGCGCAAGCAGCTGAGCAAGCTGATGAGACTATTCTTGTTCAACACTTATATCTTCCTCACTCTGAAAGACAGATGACAGGTTTTGCACATAAAAGTATCAGTGCTGACAATTCATCACATTTGTTACTGGCGAATCAAGTGACATAGTTTAATATTGCATTAACACAATATGGTATTGTTCAGGTCAAGACATGTCAGGAAATGACATTGTGAAGGAGTTGGCAGCTTCACGACACCATTGGATTACAGATCAAGAACTCATAAGTATCAATGGTTAGTGTGCTGTCAATTTATCCCATTTCAGATTGGCAAATAAAGAGACGGTTTAAATAATAGTAGAATGATATGACATTGTTCATAGTTAAGACATTGCAGAATATGACACTGTGCTGTAGTGGGTAGCAAGGTTGTCAGAATCGCGATTCTGTTATACGATTCTACGACTTTACGATCCAAAGTAACCCCTCTGATTCTATGATTTTACTTCATAGAATCTACGTTCCTACAATCCTGATAGTAAAGATTCTATGATTTGCGATCCTACCATCGGAGCTCCGATCCGATTCAAAATCACGATTTTGACAACCTTGGTGGGTAGGTTCACCACACCACCGGATTACGGATGAAGAACAGAAGCATACATGTAGTGCAAAAGAAGATCACTTGCTCTGTATAGTTTAATTTACATGGTATGAAGAAGGAACTTGGTTGTACAACTGAAAATTAAATTGAGAAGGAAAAACTTTTGTTTATGAACTACATAATAAACTTTAAACATGCAATTTGATGCAAACACCAAAAATAAACAGCTGTTGCAGTCATTCCTAACCAAATATACACAACAAAGTTTGAAGGCTTGAGAAGGACAAACTTACATTATTGGTGAAGACAGGCTCTATAAAGCCCTTGTCC
>NC_041391.1:49580793-49632516 GCF_002162155.2 Triticum dicoccoides
CAAAAGGTACAGCCAAGAGCAATGCACAGCTAAACTTCTTCAGTACCAACCTTATGGTAAGAGTAAATATAGATCTGATGTGTAGAAAATGGAGCGCAAAGGAAAATAAGCTGCAGAGTGATGGTACATGAACAACTACCTGTCAATATAAGTACACTGACAAAGGACATCATGTACTTACAAGAACAATGCAGAGCTAAAAAAAATTATTGGCATTGGATATATTCTACACTAATGTAACCATTCATACAGATCAGATAATTTGGAGCAAACAATTGATAAGTAAGCTATCATGCATACTGCTGTCATATAATGAACCAGGTATGTATGCAAGTACAGTGATACAGGACAACAAATACTAACAAGAGCAAAGCAGCGGGCAGCATATTAGCGATATCCTGTCGTTCTTTTCAAACCGACATTCTTCTTCGAGCAGATTTCCTACAAAAAAGATCCGTAAGGCACATGCGGAAAAGTAGAAGTTCAAATTGTCATGTGGTTTCATAGACAGTATCTCATCCTGGGAACGAGACCAATGCATGATGACCCACAAGTGTAGGGGATAATTGTAGCCTCTTTCGATAAGTAAGAGTGTCGAACCCAACGAGAAGCTAAAGGTAGAACAAATATTCTCTCAAGTCCTATCTGCCACTGATACGACTCTACACACGCTTAGTGTTTGCTTTACCTAGAACAAGTATGAAACTAGAAGTACTTTGTAGGTGTGATAGGATAGGTTTGCAAGATAATAAAGAACACTTAAATATAAACTAGGGGCTGTTTAGATAAAGAAGCAATAAAGTAAATATTAGTAGATAGCTTTTTGTCACAAGAAATTTATTTGTCCCTAGGCAACCGATAACTAGACCAGTAATCACTATTGCAATTCTATTTAAGGGAGAGACATAAGCTAACATACTTTCTCTTCTTAGATCATATGCACTTATGATTGGAACTCTAGCAAGCATCCGCAACTACTAAAGATTCATTAAGGTAAAACTCAGCCATAGCATTAAAGTATCAAGTCCCCTTTATCCCATACACAAACAATCTACTTACTCGGGTCTGTGCTTCTGTCACTCACGCCACCCACTATAAGCAAATCATGAACATATTGCAAACCCTACAACAGGGATCCCTCACACTTGCGCGACACGGAGAGCACCATAGTATAGAACCAATAATAAAACATGCAACTCAAACCAATCACGATCATCAATTAACCCATAGGACAAAACGGATCTACTCAAACATCATATGATAGCCATACATCATTGGGAAATAATATATAGCGTTGAGCACCATGTTGAAGTAGATATTACAGCGGGTAAGAGAGAGGTTACACCGCTGCATAGAGGGGGGAAGAGTTGGTGATGAAGGCGGTGAATTTGTTGGTGAAGATCGCGGTGATGATGATGGCCTCCGGCAGCGCTCAGGCACCACCGGAAGCAAGGGGGAGAGAGCCCCCCTTCTTCTTCTTCTTCTTCTTCCTTGACCTCCTCCCTAGATGGGAGAAGGGTTTCCCCTCTAGTCCTTGGCTCCCATGGCGTGGGAGGGGCGAGAGCCCATGCGAGATTGGATCTATCTCTCTGTCTCTCTCTGTTTCTGCGTTCTCAGATTCTGCCCCTTCACCGTTTCTTTTATATCCGGAGATCCATAATTCTGATTGGGGTGAATCTTTCGCCCAGATTTTTCTCATAAAATTAGCTTTCTTGCGGCAAAAGAAGGGCATCAACTGCCTTATGGGTGGCCCACGAGGGTGCCAGGAGCGCCCAGGGGGGAGGGCGCGCCCCCTGTCTCGTGGCCACCTCGGACACCGTTTCACGTTGACTCTTCCTCCGGAAAATCCCAAATATTCCAAAATAATTTTCCGTCCGTTTTTATCCCGTTTGGACTCCGCTTGATATGGGGTTTCTGCGAAACATAAAACATGCAATAGACAGGAACTGGCACTATGCACTAGATCAATATGTTAGTCCCAAAAATAGTATAAAATGTTGCCAAAAGTATATGAAAGTTGAATAATATTGGCATGGAACAATAAAAAATTATAGATACGACGGAGACGTATCAGCATCCCCAAGCTTAATTCCCGCCCGTCCTCGAGTAGGTAAATGATAAAAAAGATAATTTTTGATGTGGAATACTACCTAGCATAGTCTTGATCATATGTATAATCATGGCATGAATATTAAGACACGAGTGATTCAAAGCAATAGTCTATCATTTGACATAAAAACAATAATACTTCGAGCGTATCAATAAAGCAATCATGTCTTTTCAAAACAACATGGCCAGAGAAAGTTATCCCTACAAAATCATATAGTCTGGCTGTTTCTCTATCTTCATCACACAAAGTATTTAATCATGCACAACCCCGATGACAAGCCAAGCAATTGTTTCATACTTTAGTAATCTCAAACTTTTTCAACTTTCACGCAATACATGGGCGTGAGCCATGGACATAGCACTGTAGGTGGAATAGAATATGATGGTGGGGGTTATGTGTAGAAGAAAAAAAAAGGAGAGAGTCTCACATCAACTAGGCGTATCAACGGGCTATGGAGATGCCCATTAATAGATATCAATGTGAGTGAGTAGGGATTGCCATGCAACGGATGCACTTAGAGCTATAAGTCTATGAAAGCTCAAACTGGAGACTAAGTGGGTGTGCAGCCAACTTGCTTGCTCATGAAGACCTCGGGTGTTTGAGGAAGCCCATCAACGGAATATACAAGCCAAGTTCTATAACAAAAATTCCCACTAGTATATCAAAGTGAAAGCATAGGATACTCTCTCTATGAAGAACATGGTGCTACTCTGAAGCACAAGTGTTGTAAAAGGATAGTAACATTGCCCCTTCTCTCTTTTTCTCTCATTTTTTATTTTTATTTTTTATTTTTGGTGGGCTTCTTTGGCATCTTTTTTTTATTTGGGCTTCTTTGGCCTCTTTTATTTTTCATAAAGTCTGGAGTCTCATCCCGACTTGTGGGGGAATCATAGTCTCCATCATCCTTTCCTCACCGGGGCAATGCTCTAATAATGATGATCATCACACTTTTATTTACTTACAACTCGATATCTAGAACAAAGATATGACTCTATATGAATGCCTCCGGCGGTGTACCGGGATGTGCAATGATCTAGCATAGCAATGACATCAAAAACGGACTAGCCATGAAAACATCATGCTAGCTATCTTACTATCATGCAAAGCAGTATGACAATGAATGCTCAAGTCATGTATATGATGATAAAAGAAGTTGCATGGAAATATATCTCGGAATGGCTATGGAAATGCCATGATAGGTAGGTATGGTAGCTGTTTTGAGGAAGATATAATGAGGCTTATGTGTGATAGAGTGTATCATATCATGGGGTTTGGATGCACCGGCGAGGTTTTCACCAACTCTTGAGGTGAGAAAGGGCAATGCACGGTACCGAAGAGGCTAGCAATGATGGAGGGGTGAGAGTGTGTATAGTCCATGGACTCAACATTAGTCATAAAGAACTCATATACTTATTGCAAAAATCTACAAGCCATTGAAAAAAAAGTACTACGCGCATGCTCCTAGGGGGATAGATTGGGAGGAAAAGACCATCGCTCGTCCCCGACCGCCACTCATAAGGAAGACAATCAATAAGTAAAATTATGCTCCAACTTCATCACAAAGAGGTTCACCATACGTGCATGCTACGGGAATCACAAACCTCAACACAAGTATTTCTACTAATCCACAATCGCCCACTAGCATGACTCTAATATCACCATCTTTATATCACAAAACTATTGCAAGGAATCAAACATATCATATTCAGCAATCTACAAGTTTATGTAGGATTTTATGACTAACCATGTGAATGACCAATTCCTATCATCTCTCTAAACAGATATAAGTGAAGCAAGAGAGTTTAATTCTTTCTACAAAACATATGCCCATGCTCTAACAAATATAAGTTAAGCAAAATAGCATTCTACAAATGGCGGTTTTCTATGTGAAGAGAAACAGGCAATCCAGACTTCAAAAGATATAAGTGAAGCACGTGAAGTATTCTATAAAACCATACTCAAAAGATCTAAGTGAAGTGCAATGAGCATTCTATAAATCAACCAATGACGATCTCATACCAGCATGGTGCATAAAAGAAAAGTGAAAACTAAATGCAAAAGACGCTCCAAGACCTGCACATATCGCACGAATGAAACGAATCCGAAAACATACCGATACTTGTTGAAGAAAGAGGGGATGCCTTCCGGGGCATCCCCAAGCTTAGATGCTCGAGTCTCCTTGAATATTTACTTGGGGTGCCGCGGGTATGCCCAATCTTGAGCTCTTGCCTCTCTTCCTTTTCCTCATATCGAGACATCCTCGATTAGACACTTCATCCACACAAAACTTCAACAGAAAACTCGGTAAGATCCATTAGTACAATAAAGCAAATCACTACTCTAAGTACTGTTGCAAACCAATTCATATTTTTTTTCATTGTGTCTACTGTAATATAACTTTTTCATGGCTTAAATCCACTGATATAAATTGATAGATTCATCAAAACAAGCAAACTATGCATCAAAAACAGAATCTGTCAAAAACAGAACAGTCTATAGCAATCTGAACATTCACCATACTTCTGGTACCCCAAAAGTTCTACCAAAATTAGGAAAATTAAAAAATTTGTACAGAAAGACATTACAAAAATAATCAGAACCATTTGACTTTCCAGTTAAAAATGTAAAATTGAGCATTACAGTCAAAGTTTCTGTCCTGCACTACACAAACCAACAAGCATTGTAAACATCTTAAAGGCAAACCTTGGCAAACTATTTTTATAATAAAATGGAATTGTACAAGGGGATAATTATTTTTTATGAAAAGTTTCTGTAATTAAGATTCACAAAGTTTCCGTGAGCATGAACAAAGTTCAAGACTAGCTCCCACTTCAACAATGCTTGTCTTTCTCACTTTCACTTTGCTTTTTGAAAAGTTTTTAGGTTCCCCTCTTTTTTTTAGACTATATAAAAGCACTCAACATAAATAAATGACTCTCTAAAACTTCCGGGTTGTCTCCCTGGCAGCGCTTTCTTTAAAGCCATTAAGCTAGGCATATAGTGCTCAAGTAATGAATCCACCCGGATCCCAAGGTATATCAAAGCCAATTTTAATTAACAATGATTTGTAATTTAGTAGTGAGCACAAAGTAACATATATCATGCAACAACGAAGTCTAACTCTCTTCCTATGCATAGGCATGTCATAAAAGAACAATTCATGCACACCAAGTAAAGGCCAATGCATAGTATAAGCAGTTTCTTGCAATTTTATCATATTGGAAACACGGAGAGGTGGAGATATAGTTCCTCTCTCATAATAATTGCAAGTAGGAGCAGCAAGCACATGCATATTATATCTATCAAAATTATCATGTGTAGTAGTAAAACGCAACCCATCAATATAATCCTTAATAAGGGCAAACTTCTCCGATATAGTGTAGTTGGGAGAATTCAAAAAGATAATAGAACTATCATGCGTGGGTGCAATAGCAACAATTTCATGTTTAACATAAGGAACTATAGAAAGTTCATCTCCATAAGCACAATTCATATATCTTGGCTACAAGCATAGCAAGCATCATCAAAAAGGGATATTTCAAGAGAATCAACGAGATCATGACAATCATCATAGCAATCATCCTTCGGTAAGCACGAAGGGGAATTAAACAATGTATGAGTTGAAGAGTTACTCTCATTAGAAGGTGGGCACGGGTAGCTAATCCGCTCTTCCTCCTTTTGTTCTTCGCTCTCCTCATCATCTTTTTCATCCAATGAGCTCATAGTTTCATCAATTTCCTCTTCCATAGCTTCTTGCAAAATATTAGTCTCTTCTTGGATAGTGGAATAGTCCTCAATATATAGTTTAACATAGGCATTAGAAGCATAATTATCATAGCAATATTCAAGTATGGAAAAATGTTCAGATTTGTAGAGAGTAGCATCATACTTTTCAATCAAAGAAGGAATTTCATAAGCACCCTTAAAAGCAACAAATTCTTCAATTTGTTGAACATCACAGTAATTATAAACACCCTTAGCATATGAAGATACGATCCCATTACCAATAACCTCACATTGGTAGGTGCTACCTCTTGAGCACTGCGTTGGATTTCCCCGAAGAGGAGAGGATGATGCAGTAAAGTAGCGTAAGTATTTCCCTCAGTTTTTGAGAACCAAGGTATCAATCCAGTAGGAGATCACGCACGAGTCCCTCGTACCTACACAAAACGATAGCTACTCGCAACCAACGCGATTAGGGGTTGTCAATCCCTTCACGGTCACTTACGAGGGTGAGATCTGATAGAGATGATAAATAATATTTTTGGTATTTTTGATAGATAGATGCAAAGTGAAAATTAAAAGGCAAAGTAAAAACAAAGCAAGTAAATAAAGTAATGGAGATTGATATGATGAGAGACCCGGGGGCCATAGGTTTCACTAGTGGCTTCTCTCAAGAGCATAAGTATTCTACGGTGGGTGAACAAATTACTATTGAGCAACTTATAGAAAAGAGAATAATTATGAGTATATCTAGGTATGATCATGTATATAGGCATCACGTCCGAGATAGGTAGATCGAAACGATTCTGCATCTACTACTGTTACTCCACTCATCGACCGCTATCCAACATGCATCTAGAGTATTAAGTTAAAAATAGAGTAACGCCTTAAGCAAGATGACATGATGTAGAGGGATAAATTGATGCAATATGATAAAAATAACCATCTTGTTATCCTCGATGGCAACAATACAATACGTGCCTTGCAACCCTTTCTGTCATTGGGTAAGGACACCGCAAGATTGAACCCAAAGCTAAACACTTCTCCCATTGCAAGAACTACCAATCTAGTTGGCCAAACCAAACGGATACTTCGAAGAGACTTACAAAGATAACTCAATCATACATAAAAGAATTTAGAGAAGATTCAAATATTATTCATAGATAAGCTGGATCATAAACCCACAATTCATCGTTCTCAACAAACACACCGCAAAAAGAAGATTACATCGAATAGATCTCCACAAGAGAGGGGGAGAACATTTTATTGAGATCCAAAAAGAGAGAAGAAGCCATCTAGCTACTAGCTATGGACCCGAAGGTCTGAAGTAAACTACTCACACTTCATTGGAGAGGCTATGGTGTTGATGTAGAAGCCCTTCGTGGTAGATGCCCCCTCCGCCGGAGCTCCGGAACAGGCCCCAAGATGGGATCTCGCGGATACAGAAAGTTGCGGCGGTGGAATTAGGTTTTTGGCTCCGTGTTTGATCTGACGGGGGTACGTAAGTATATATAGGAGGAAGGAGTACGTCGGTGGAGAAACAGAGGGCCCACGAGGCAGGGGGCGCGCCCTCCACCCTCGTGACCGCCTCTGGCACTTCTTGGAGTAGGGTCCAAGTCTCCTGGATCACGTTCGGTGAGAAAATCATGTTCCCGAAGGTTTTATTCCGTTTGGACTCCGTTTGATATTCTTTTTCTTTGAAATACTGAAATAGGCAAAAAATAGCAATTCTGGGCTGGGCCTCCGGTTAATAGGTTAGTCCCAAAATATAATATAAAAGTGGAAAATAAAGCCCAATATAGTCCAAAACAGTAGATAAAGTAGCATGGAGCAATCAAAAATTATAGATACGTTGGAGACGTATCAGGCATCCCCAAGCTTAATTCCTGCTCGTCCTCGAGTAGGTAAATGATAAAAAAGAATTTTTGATGCAGAGTGATACTTTGGCATAATTTCAATGTAAATCTTCTTAATTGTGGTATGAATATTCAGATCCGAAAGATTCAAGACAAAAGTTCATATTGACATAAAAGTAATAATACTTCAAGTGTACCAATCAAAGCAATCATGTCTTCTCAAAATAGCATGGTTAAAGAAAGTTATCCTGCCATGCAACGGATGCACTAGAGCTATAAGTATATGAAAGCTCAACAAAAGAAACTAAGTGGGTGTGCATCCAACTTGCTTGCTCACGAAGACCTAGGGCACTTTTTGAGGAAGCCCATCATTGGAATATACAAGCCAAGTTCTATAATGAAAAATTCCCACTAGTATATGAAAGTGACAACATATGAGACTCTCTATCATGAAGATCATGGTGCTACTTTGAAGCACAAGTGTGGTAAAAGGATATTAGCATTGTCCCTTCTCTCTTTTTCTCTCATTTTTTTATTTTTTTTATTTTGGTGGGCTTCTTTGTTTTTTTTATTTGGGCTTCTTTGGCCTCTTTTATTTTTCATAAAGTCCGGAGTCTCATCCCGACTTATGGGGGAATCATAGTCTCCATCATCCTTTCCTTACTGGGATAATGCTCTAATAATGATGATCATCACACTTTCGTTTTTTCTTACAACTCAACAATTACAACTCGATACTTAGAACAAAATATGACTCTATATGAATGCCTCCGGCGGTGTACCGGGATATGCAATGAATCAAGAGTGACATGTATGAAAGAATTATGAAGGTGGCCTTGCCACAAATATAATGTCAACTACATGTTCATGCAAAAAGAAATATGACAAAAGTAATGTATGTCATATGAACGGAACGGTGGAAAGTTGCATGGCAATATATCTCGGAATGGCTATGGAAATGCCATGATAGGTAGGTATGGTGGTTGTTTTGAGGAAGGTATATGGTAGGTGTACGATACCGGTGAAAAGTGCGCGGTATTAGAGAGGCTAGCAATGATGGAAGGGTGAGAGTGCGTATAATCCATGGACTCAACATTAATCAAAAGAACTCATGCACTTGTTGCAAAAATTTAGAAGTCATCAAAAACCAAAGCACTAAACGCATACTCCTAGGGGGATATATTGGTAGGAAAAGACCATCGCTCGTCCCCGACTGCCACTCATAAGGAAGACAATCAATAACTAAAATTGTGCTCCGACTTCATCACAAAGAGGTTCACCATACGTGCATGCTACGGGAATCACAAACTTCAACACAAGCATTCTTTAAATTCATAATCACCCCAACTAGCATTGCTTTGATATTATCACCTCCATATCTCAAAACAATTATCAAGCATCAAACTTATCTTACTATTCAATGCACTCAAAAGAAAGTTTCACATATCTTGAATACCAAGTATATTATCTTTAAGCAAATTACCATGCTATTAAATACTCTCAAAATAATCTAAGTGAATCATGAGAGATCAATAGTTTCTTTAAAACAAATCCACCACCATGCTCTAAAAGATCTAAGTGAAGTACTAGAGCAAAAATTATTATGCTCAAAAGATATAAGTGAAGCACTATGAGCAAAACTATCAAGCTCAAAATATATAAGTGAGGCACTATGAGCAATTGTATCAAGATAAAAATATATAAGTGAAGCACTATGAGTGAAACTATCAAGCTCAAAAGATATAAGTGAAGCACTATGAGCAAAACTATCAAGCTCAAAAGATATAAGTGAAGCACATAGAGTATTCTAGAAAACTCCAATTGGTGTATGGCTCTCTCAAAAGGTGTGTACATCAAGGATTATTGTGATAAACTAAAAAGCAAAGACTCAAATAATACAAGACGCTCCAAGCTAAACACATAACATGTGGTGAATAAAAATATAGCTCCAAGTAAATTACCGATGGAAGTAGACGAAAGAGGGGATGCCTTCCGGGGCATCCCCAAGCTTTGACTTTTTGGTGTCCTTGGATTATCTTGGGGGTTCCATGGGCATCCCCAATCTTAGCTCTTGCCACTCTTTGTTCCATAATCCATCAAAAGAATTCACCCAAAACTTGAATAATTCACAACACAAAACTCAATAGAAATCTCGTGAGCTCCGTTAGTGAAAGAAAACAAAAGACTACTTTAAGGTACTGTAATGAACTCATTCTTTATTTATATTGGTGTTAAACCCACTGTATTCCAACTTCCTTATGGTTTATAAACTAATTTATTAGCCATAGATGCATTGAAATAAGCAAACAACACACGAAAAACAGAATCTGTCAAAAACAGAACAGTCTGTAGCAATCTGTAACTAACTCAAACTTATGGAACTCTAAAAATTCTACCAAAATAGGAAGTACTGGAAAATTTGTTTATTGATGAGCAGCAAAAAGAATCAATGCAAAATCACGTTTCTGTGATTTATTGAATGTTTTCTCATGAGCGCAAAGTTTCTGTTTTTCAGCAGAATCAAATCAACTATCATCGTAGCTTATCCTATAGGTTCTACTTGGCACAAACACTAATTAAAACATAAAACCACATCTAAACAGAAATAAGAAACAAAATTTAACACTAAACAGGAACAAAAACAAAGAACAAAAAATAAAATTGGGTTGCCTCCCAACAAGCGCTATCGTTTAACGCCCCTAGCTGGGCATAAAAGCAAGGATAGATCTAGGTTTTGCCATCTTTGGTAGGCAATTATTCAATGAGGCATCTATCTTTCTTAGAACTTTCTTTATTTCCAGTAATTATCAAACTCTTAGGCACAAGATCGAAAAATTCACTCATAGCAAAAGGTTCCTTAATGATGGCAAAAAGATTGGGATGAACACTTATAGATTTAAGATCCGCAGTTTCCTTACTAGACGATTCATCCTTACTCTTAGGAACATAAATAAGCTTAGGTTTTTTAGTAGAAGAACTTGGAGTGTTTTGAATGGAGGAAAAAGCGGTTCCCAAGTTGGTAATTGGTACGTCCATTTTGCATCATGCTTTTATGATAATATTTATTGCATTATGGGCTGTTATTTCACGTTATGTCACAATACTTATGGCTATTCTCTCTTATTTTACAAGGTTTATATGAAGAGGGAGAATGCCGGCAGCTGGAATTCTGGGCTGGAAAAGGAGCAAATATTGGAGGCCTATTCTATGCAACTCCAAAAGTCCTGAAACTCCACGGAATACCTTAAAATAAATAAAGAAAAATCGTGGCCAAAGATGAAGGGCAGGGGGCCCACACCCTACTCACGAGGGTGGTGGGCGCTCCCCCTGGGCGCGCCCCCCTACCTCGTGGGCCCCTGGTGGCTCTCCGACGCGCATCTTCTCCTATATGAAGTCTTTCGATGAGAAAAAAAATAGAAGGCAACCTTTCGGGACGAGACTCCGCCGCCACGAGGCGGAACCTTGGCGGAACCAATCTAGGGCTCTGGCGGAGCTATTCTGCCGGGGACAATTCCCTCCGGGAGGGGGAAATCATCACCATCGTCATCATCAATGCTCCTCTTATCGGGAGAGGGCAATCTCCATCAACATCTTCACCAGCACCATCTCATCTCCAAACCCTAGTTCATCTCTTGTATCCAATTATTGTCTCCAAGTCCGGGATTGGTGCTAGTAGTTTGCTAGTAGTGTTAATTACTCCTTGTAGTTGATGCTAGTTGGTTTATTCGGTGGAAGATCATATGTTCAGATCCTTTATGCACTTTATTACCCCTCTGATTATGAACATGAATATGCTTTATGAGTAATTACGTTTGTTCCTGAGGACAAGGGAGAAGTCTTGCTATTAGTAGTCCTGTGAATTTGGTATTCGTTCGATATTTTGATGAGATGTATGTTGTCTAGCCTCTAGTGGTGTTATGTGAACGTCGACTATATAACACTTCACCATTATTTGGGCCTAGAGGAAGGCATTGGGAAGTAATAAGTAGATGATGGGTTGCTAGAGTGACAGAAGCTTAAACCCTAGTTTATGCGTTGCTTCGTAAGGGGCTGATTTGGATCCATATGTTTCATGCTAGGGTTAGGTTTACCTTAATACTTTTGTTGTAGTTGCGGATGCTTGCAATAGAGGTTAATCATAAGTGGGATGCTTGTCCAAGTAAGGGCAGTACCCAAGCACCGGTCCACCCACATATAAAATTATCAAAGTACCGAACGCGAATCATATGAGCGTGATGAAAACTAGCTTGACGATATTCCCATGTGTCCTCGGGAGCGCTTTTCCTATTATAAGAGTTTGTCCAGGCTTGTCCTTTGCTACAGAAAGGATTGGGCCACCTTGCTGCACCTTATTTACTTTTGTTACTTGTTGCTCGTTACAATTTATCTTATCTCAAAACTATCTATTACCACTTATTTCAGTACTTGCAGAGAATACCTTGCTGAAAACCGCTTACCATTTCCTTTTGCTCCTCGTTGGGTTCGACACTCTTACTTATCTAAAAGACTATGATAGATCCCCTATACGTGTGGGTCATCAAGACTCTTTTCTGGCACCGTTGCCGGGGAGTGAAGCGCCTTTGGTAGGTGGAATTTGGTAAGGAAAAATTTATTTAGTGTGCTGAAATTTTCTGTCACTTGTTACTATGGAAAGCAATTGTCTGAGGGGCTTGTTCGGGGTATCTTCACCCCATCCAGCAGAGCAAAGAGTTGCTCCTCAACCTACTCAACCTACTGAACCTATTGAAAATGAAACTCCTTTTGAGATTCCTTCGGGTTTGATGGAAAAACTGCTAGCTAACACTTTTACAGGAGATGGAACAAAGCATCCTGATGAACATCTACGCTATGTGGATGATGTTTGTGGACTATTTAAGCTTGCAGGTATACCCGATGATGTTGTTAAGACGAAGGCTTTCCCTTTATCTTTAAAGGGAGACGCATTGACATGGTATAGGCTATGTGATGATATGAGACCATGGAACTATAAAAGATTGAAATTGGAATTTCATCAAAAGTATTACCCTATGCATCTTGTTCATCGTGATCGCAATTATATATATAATTTTTGGCCTCGCGAAGGAGAAAGCATCGCTCAAGCTTGGCGGGGGGGCTTAAATCAATGTTATATTCATGCCCCAATCATGAGCTCGCAAGAGAAGTAATTGTGCAAAAAATTTATGCTCGGCTTTCTGATAACAATCACACCATGCTCGATACTTCTTGTATTGGCTCTTTTATGATGAAGACTATTGAATTCAGATGGAATTTATTGGATAGAATTAAATGCAACTCTGAATATTGGGACCTCGACGAAGGTAAGGAGTCAGGTATGACACCTAAGTTTGATTGTGTTAAATCTTTTATGGATACCGATATTTTTCGTAAGTTTAGCACTAAATATGGACTTGACTCTGAGATAGTAGCTTCTTTCTGTGAATCTTTTGCTACTTATGTTGATCTCCCCAAGGAGAAGTGGTTTAAATATCATCCTCCCATAGAAGTAAAAGTAGTTGCACCTATTAAAGTTGAAGAAAAGATTGTCACTTATAATGATCCTATTGTTCCCACTTCTTATGTTGAGAAACTACCTTTCCCTGTTAGAGTGAAGGATCATGCTAAAGCTTCAAATGTTGTTTGTAAAAGCAATATTAGAACTTCTACACCTCCTGAGCAAGTCAAAGTACAACCTAATATTGCTATTTTTAAAGATCTCTTGTCTGATAATATCGATGGGCATGTTATTCAATTCCAGGGTGAAACTGCTAGAATTGCTAAACCTTGTGATAAAGACAAACATAGACATGTGGTAGGCGTGCCTGTTGTTTCTGTTAAAATAGGAGATCATTGTTATCATGGCTTGTGTGATATGGGTGCTAGTGTTATACCCATTGCCTTATACGAAGAAATTGCCCATGATATTGCACCTGCTGAGTTAGAAGCTATTGATGTTACAATTAAACTTGCCAATAGAGATACTATTTCTCCAGTGGGAATTGTTAGAGATGTTGAAGTCTTGTGTGGGACAACCAAATACCCCGCTTATTTTCTTGTTCTTGGTTCTCCGCAAGATAGCTTTTGTCCCATTATATTTGGTAGACCCTTCTTGAATACTGTGAATGCTAAGATAGACTGCAAAAAGAATGTTGTTACTATTGGCTTGGATGATATGGTTGATGAGTTTAATTTCTCTAAATTTAGTAAACAACATCGCGAGGAAGAATTGCCTAGTAAGGATGAAATTATTGGTCTTGCTTCTATTGCTGTACCTCCTAGTGATCCTTTAGAGCATTATTTGCTAGACCATGAAAATGATATGTTCATGAATGAAAGAAGGGAAATAGATGAAGTATTCTTTAAACAAAAACCTATTCTGCAACACAATTTGCCTGTTGAAATCCTAGGGGATCCTCCTCCACCCAAGGGTGATCCTATGTTTGAGCTTAAATCGTTGCCTGATAATCTTAAATATGCTTATCTTGATGAAAAGAAAATATATCCTGTTATTATTAGCACTAACCTTTCAGAGCATGAAGAAGAAAGATTATTGAAAACTCTGAAGAAGCACCGCGCCGCTATTGGATATACACTTGATGATCTTAAGGGCATTAGTCCCACTCTATGTCAACATAAAATAAATTTGGAAGCGGATGTCAAACCATTGTGTGATCCTCAACGACATTTGAATCCTAAAATGAAAGAAGTGGTAAGAAAAGAAATACTCAAGCTTCTGGAGGCAGGTATAATTTATCATGTTGCTGATAGTCAGTGGGTAAGTCCTGTCCATTGTGTCCCTAAGAAGGGAGGTATTACTAATATCCCTAATGATAAAGATGAATTGATTCCGCAAAGAATTATCACAGGCTATAGGATGGTAATTGATTTCTGTAAGTTAAATAAGGCTACTAAGAAAGATCATTACCCCTTACCTTTTATTGATCAAATGCTAGAAAGATCATGCAAACATACACATTATTGCTTTCTAGATGGTTATTCCGGTTTCTCTCAAATACCTGTGTCGGCTAAAGATCAATCAAAGACTACTTTTACATGCCCTTTTGGTACTTTTGCTTATAGACGTATGCCTTTTGGTTTATGTAATGCACCTGCTACCTTTCAAAGATGCATGATGGCTATATTCTATGACTTTTGCGAAAAGATTTGTGAGGTTTTCATGGACGAATTTTCCGTCTATGGTTCCTCTTTTGATGATTGCTTGAGCAATCTTGCTCGAGTTTTGCAGAGATGTGAAGAAACTAATCTTGTCTTGAATTGGGAAAAGTGCCACTTTATGGTTAATGAAGGTATTGTCTTGGGGCACAAAGTTTTTGAAAGAGGTATTGAAGTTGATAAAGCCAAGGTTGATGCTATTGAAAAGATGCCATGTCCCAAGGAGATCAAAGGTATAAGAAGTTTCCTTGGTCACGCTGGATTTTATAGGAGGTTCATTAAGGACTTCTCAAAAATTTCTCGACCTATGACTAATTTATTACAAAAAGATGTACCATTTGTCTTTGATGATGATTGTGTAGAAGCATTTGAAATACTTAAGAAAGCATTAGTCTCTGCACCTGTTGTTCAGCCACCTGATTGGAATTTACCCTTTGAAATTATGTGTGATGCTAGTGATTATGCTGTAGGTGCTGTTCTATGGCAACGAGTTGATAAGAAATTGAATGTTATCCATTATGCTAGTAAGACTCTAGACAATGCTCAAAGAAACTATGCTACTACCGAAAAGGAACTTTTAGAAGTTGTATTTGCTTGTGATAAATTCAGACCCTATATTGTTGATTCTAAAGTAACTATTCACACTGATCATGCTGCTATTAAATATCTTATGGAAAATAAGGATGCAAAACCTAGACTCATTAGATGGGTTCTCTTGCTGCAAGAATTTGATTTGCATATTGTGGATAGAAAAGGAGCTGAGAACCCCGTTGCAGATAACTTATCTAGGTTAGAGAATGTTCTTGATGACCCACTACCTATTGATGATAGCTTCCCTGATGAGCAACTAAATGTCATAAGCACTTCTCATAGCACTCCATGGTATGCTAATTATGCTAATTACATTGTTGCTAAATTTATACCACCTAGTTTCACATACCAACAAAAGAAAAAGTTTTTCTATGACTTGCGACATTACTTTTGGGATGACCCACATCTTTATAAAGAAGGAGTAGATGGTGTCATTAGACGTTGTGTACCTGAGCATGAACAGGAACAGATCCTACACAAGTGTCACTCCGAAGCTTATGGAGGACACCATGCTGGAGATAGAACTGCACATAAGGTATTGCAATCTGGTTTTTATTGGCCTACTCTCTTCAAGGATGCCCGTAAGTTTGTTTTGTCTTGCGATGAATGTCAAAGAATTGGTAATATTAGTAGACGTCAAGAAATTCCTATGAATTATTCACTTGTTATTGAGCCATTTGATGTTTGGGGCTTTGATTATATGCGACCTTTTCCTGCCTCTAATGGATACACACATATTTTAGTTGCTATTGATTACGTTACTAAGTGGGTAGAAGCTATTCCAACTAGTAGTGCTCATCATAACACTTCTAATAAAATGCTTAAGGAAGTTATTTTTTCGAGGTTTGGAGTCCCTAGATATTTAATGACTGAGGGTGGATCACACTTTATTCAAGGTGCTTTCCGTAAGATGCTTGCTAAATATGACGTTAATCATAGGATTGCATCTCCTTATCACCCGTAGTCCAGTGGTCAAGTAGAGTTGAGCAATAGGGAGCTCAAATTAATTTTGCAAAAGACTGTTAATAGGTCTAGAAAGAATTGGTCCAAGAAACTTGATGATGCATTATGGGCCTATAGAACTGCATATAAAAATCCTATGGGTATGTCTCCATATAAAATGGTCTATGGAAAAGCTTGTCACTTACCTCTCGAACTAGAACATAAGGCATACTGGGCTATTAAAGAGCTCAACTATGATTTCAAACTTGCCGGCGAGAAGAGGTTATTTGATATTAGCTCACTTGATGAATGGAGAACCCAAGCTTATGCAAATGCCAAGTTGTTTAAAGAAAAAGTTAAAAGATGGCATGACAAAAGGATACAAAAGCGTGAGTTTAATGTAGGTGATTATGTATTGCTATACCACTCCCGTTTAAGATTTTTTGCAGGAAAACTTCTCTCCAAATGGGAAGGTCCCTACGTTATCGAAGAGGTCTATCGTTCCGGTGCCATAAAAATCAACAACTTCGCAGGCACAAATCCGAAGGTGGTAAACGGTCACAGGATCAAACACTATATCTCAGGAAATCCTATAAATGTTGAAACTAATATTATTGAAACCGTAACCCCGGAGGAATACATAAGGGACACTTTCCAACCCGCGTCAGACTCCGAAAAGGAATAGGTATGTGGTACGGTAAGTAAACCGACTCCAAAACAATTTTTAAGGCAATATTTCTCCGTTTTGGAATATTTAGAAAAATAGAAAAATGGGTAGCAGTCCGGGGAGGACACGAGGCCTCCACGAGGGTAGAGGGCGCGCCCTACCCCCCTGGGTGCACCCCCCTACCTTGTGAACACCTCTAGTGCCCTCCGGACTCCGTTTCCTTGCACGATACGTATTTTGGTCGGTAAAAATTCATTATTTATACTCCCGAAGGTTTTGACTCTCGCATTACGCAAATCTCCCCTGTTCTTGTTTCGAGCTGTTTCTCTGACAGGTCTAGATCATCATGACGACCCCAAGTGCTTCCAAGGACAAGTTCTTCGAGAAGGTGATCAACCCTTACCTCGCGGAGGTGCTGCGACACCCTCAAACCATTGAGATGCGTGATGGGTTGCTGCACATCCGCAATGCTGAGGGACCAAAGGGAACCGGAAGCGTGGAGTCGAGGCTTGAAACAATGGAGCAAGATGTCACATCCCTAGCTTCTGGTGCTGCCTGGTGTTTGCATCATGTTTAATTTTGAAACTTGAACTGAGGGAAATTGGAAGCCTCAAAACCCTAAATAAAAGAAGGGCAAAAACCCTAAAAATCACATTCATTGTTCCAAAATGCTCTTCTTAAATGTTTGATAATTTTGGCAAGGGTTCTGGTCCCAACCAAAATATTGAACATTTTTAAGGATTTATTCTTGGGACTTTGAATTTAATTCATTAGCTATTTGAATTTGAATTATATTGAATATAATTTCAAATATCCCTGAAATATTTTATGAGCTTTTGGAAAAGTCCATCTAGCAAAATAAAAATATTCAGAGGAGCTTTTGGCATTGTTTGAATTATTTTAAATTCAAAACAGTGGCAAAAGAATTAAATAAAAGAAAACAGAACAGGAATATAAAAAAACAGGAGAGAGAGGAAGCCTACCTGGGCCACTTACCCGCAGCCCACCTAGCGCCCCACCTGGCCCAGCGATGCGGCTGAGGCCCAGCCCACCTCCTCCTCTCTGTCGTCTTCCTCCCCCTCGCCCCGAAGCTGCTCCGTGGCGAGCGCCGACGCCGCCCCGGCCACCTCCTGCTTCCCCTGGCCACCTCCTGCTTCCTCCCCGAGCCCTCTAGCGACACCACGGAGTCGTCCCCGACCGCTATCCCTTCTCTCTGCTCGCTCTGGCTCTCTCCCTCTCTCGATTTGGAGCACCACCGAGAGCCACCGGAGGGCGCCGCCGTCGCATCCATAGCCACCGGCCACCCCTCGCCCTTCCGATGAGCTCAGGAGCTCCGTCCCGACCCCATGGAGCTGCACACCGACGCACGCGACCAGAGGAGGCCCCAGTCGACCGGAGCGTCGTCGTCTTCATCCCCGATGCCCAGAGATCGCCGCCGTACATTCGCCGTCGCAGAAGCTTCCCCGAGCTCGCCGACCCCTCCGTCCAGTCCACTGTGAGCCCCTCTTCCTCTTCCCCCTTCTCTCAAGCTCGCGCTCATCCCCTAGCCTCTTCCTCCACCGTGGCCGAGAGTTTCTCACCGCCGGCCATGGCGTGGCCGTGGCCACAGCCACCGCAGCTCGTTTCCGAGCCCACTGTCGTGCTCACCGCGATCTCAGGAGTCCGTAGCACGCCCCAGCTCCTCCTGCCGTGCTCCCTAACACCGACCCCGAGCTCGCCCGAGCTCCGGCCGCCGCCGAGGTCGACGCCGTGCTCAACTCCGGCCACCTCCGCTCCAGCCGCCTCCACCACTGGAAGCGCCACTCCGCCAGCTCCCCGTAGATGCTCCCCGCGCCCCAAACCATGGCCTGTAGCGCAATCCCGATGCGGACGCCGCCGCGATTAGGTCGCCGGCGGTTAAACGCCGGCAGCTGACGTGGCGATGTCATTAAACGCTAATGACGCACTAACCAACCCCCCTAGGCCACTGACTGTGGGCCCCACCCCTGGTCAAACCCCAGTCAGCGCTGGGTTTGACCGGGATTAGGTCCTGTGTCACTGACGTGTGGACCCCGCACGTCAGGTTTGACCTGGACCTGGCAGTTGACTCTGCTGACTCCACCGTGACGTGGTGCTGACGCCATAAATCATTTCTGGATTTATTATTATTTCAGGAAATTTCAGAAAATGCCCTAAACTTCAATAAATCATAGAAATTCAACCGTAACTCCAAATTAAATAATTTATATATGAAAAATTATCAGAAAAATTCAAGGAATCCATCTGTACCATTTTCATGCATGTTAGAACAACTTATAGATGCTGTTTAGCACAAATTATATAAAGGGCATTTAAATAATCACATATGGAGTTTGAATTTGAATCTTGTATTCAAACCAACTTCATTTAATCTGTTGCTAGTTGCATTAGCTCAAAACACATTCATTTTGCCATGTCATGATCATGCATCATATTGTGCATTGCATTGATTGTGTTCCCTTCTGTGTTGCCGGTATTTGTCCCCTCTCGATAGACGTGATACCGATGATGTGATCGTTGACACTGATGAAGACTCAATGTTATCTTCAGAAGTGCCAGGCAAGCAAAACCCCCTTGTTCATTCCGATACAATCCTACTCTCTCGCTCCTTCTCTCTTTTAATGCATTAGGACAACAACGATTCAATTGTTACTTGCTGCGGTAGTTGAACCCCTTTATCCTTTGCATGACCTGTCATTGCCACAGTAAATAGATGAAACCCACTAGCATGAGTAGGAGTTGTTTGAGCCCTGTTGTGCCTACTCATTCATGTTTGTTTGTCATGCCTGCTACTGCTTAGAGTTGAGTCAGGTCTGATTCATCGGGGATGAATCAGAGGTGTGTGAACATGTCCTACTGTGTGTGAGCTAAGTGTGTGAACACGATTTGGTAAAAGGTATCGGTGAGAGGCCATGTAGGAGTACATGGTGGGTTGTCTCATTGAAGCTGTCCTCAGGAACTGAGTTCTGTGTTTGTGATCCATGATTCAGCTACTACCATACATTGGGCCCTGAAATATGACCCCGCTCGACTTCTTATTCACCCTTGTCCTCTGTCCAGGAGTTGCAAGTAGTTTCTGGTGTTTGTAGTATGCTGGAGGCCGTGGACAGCGCTGACCGTAGGGGTGGGCTGTGATGCGGTAGGCACGTGGCCGGGTATAGCGGGCGCCCGTTTGGTGTCACGGAACCCTGTTCACATCGTTTGGGGCTGTGAGCGAAACTCCGGCCGGATCTCCTCATGGATGGAACCCGAATAGGCGATAAACCTGGACTAGAGACTTGAGTGTTTAGGTAGGTCGTGGTCTACACCCACGTCGGCTTTCACTTGAAGTCTGCCGAGCACATGTCGTGTGCAGACGCTAAGTGGTGGAAACATGTATGAAGAAGTAGACCCCTGCAGGGTTAATATCATCTATTCGAATAGCCGTGTCCGCGGTAAAGGACTTCTGGGTTGCTTATATCAGTTCATAGACAAGTGAAAGTGGATACTCTAAAATACGCAAGATAAGCGTGAGTGCTATGGTTGGCGTTCTCGCAGGGAGACGGGAGCGGATCCATAGTGGTGTATTGATATGGGGAATATGTGGACTCGTGTGCGCCACCTCAAAAGAGTTACATTGCAGTCGTAGTTCAGGATAGCCACCGAGTCAAAGCTGGCTTGCTGCAGTTAAACCCCACCATCCCCTTTGTTGATAATGATGCATATGTAGTTAGTTCTGATGTAAGTCTTGCTGGGTACATTTGTATTCACGTTTGCCTATTTTATGTTTTTGCAGAGAGACTTCGGTCTCACTAGTAGTTCCACGTGGACTTCGACGTTTAGCTTGTTACCTCAGCTACGGTCTTGTGCCTCGGCAGGATTTGGTAGATAGTCAGGCTTCTCAGCCTTTTTCATTTATAGATGTCTGTACTCAAACATGATAGCTTCCGCTTGTGCTTTGACTTGTATGCTCTGATTGTTGGGTCATGAGACCCATGTTTGTAATATCTCGCTCCTCGGAGCCTATTGAATACTTACTTGTGTCGTAGAGTCATGTTGTGATGCCTTGTTGTATTTGCACATATCGAGCATATTGTGTGTATGATTGAAATGCTTGGTATGTGTGGGATCTGACTATCTAGTTGTTTATCCTTGGTAGCCTCTCTTACTGGGAAATGTCTCCTAGTGTTTCCACCGAGCCATGGTAGCTTGCTACTGCTCCGGAACACTTAGGCTGGCCGGCATGTGTCCTTCTTCGTTCCTGTGTCTGTCCCTTCGGGGAAATGTCACGCATTGAGTACCGGAGGCCTGTTAGCCCGCTACAGCCCGGTTTACCGGAGTCCTGCTAGCCCAGTGCTACAGCCCGGACCCACTTGCTGATGACCGACATGTTCGATGCTGGGTCATGGATGCCTGTCCCTGTAGGTCTGTGCCACTTTGGGTTTACGACTAGCCATGTCAGCCCAGGCTCCTTATCATATGGGTGCTAGCGACACTATCATATACGTGTGTCAAAAGGCGCAAACGGTCCCGGGCAAAGGTAAGGCGACACCCGTGGGAATACCGTGCGTGAGGCCGCAAAGTGATATGAGGTGTTACATGCTAGACCTATGTGGCATCGAGTCGGGGTCCTGACAGCGTTGGTATCAGAGCTTGACTACCTGTAGGATTACCAAGCCAAACTGGTCGAAGTTGAGTCTAGAAATTCTTCAGTTATATAAGGGAATTGATTGTGGGATGGAACGTAAGGCTCTTTTTACTCCTTATACCTCATGGCCTTCTGATCTGAGTCATCATCTTCTCTTCTACGGGGATTAAGAACTAGGCTATCTCTTCTTTCTATTAGGATCACGTGTTACTAATCAGTAGACTTATAAGATTGTTGGATTTAAGTCTCAGTTCAGTTCCTACTACTTCCGTATGTTAATTGTTGATCTCGGAACCTTGATATTGTGCTTCTGAGTGGTTATGCCACCATTTTGTAGTATGTCTCAAATCTTTTCTGAGCATTTACAGCCGTTATGCTGTCCGAGTCATCCCAGGTTTCTAAATAGTCTGATGCATTTGGAAAATCCTTTCCCTCTGGTTTCGATGTTCCTTTATGCCAGCTCAATCACACTAATTGTTGAGTTGAGGTATTTTACTGCCTCGACCTTTATGTTGGAATAATTATTATGACCCTAGGTGTCTCAGGGGATCATCTAGTGGTCTAGCCATGATTTGTGTCCTAGTGTGATGATTCTGGCCTTTATTCTCGAAAGCATTCCGTGATGCTACTTAGGAGTAAGTATTCTATTCCTGGGTTTTGAACCCGAGATTCATCCTACTTACATCATGTTGATAGTGTTGCTAGTTCCTTTAGGATAATAGTAACCTTTGCGATAGTCCTCGAGGTTCATGGTACATCCTTCTTCCAATTACCATGAATCATTCTTGGCAGGAGTTCTTCTGAACCAAAAGATGACAACAAGAGCGCTCTCGATGAGTTCTCCATGCTATATTGTGACTCTGCCAGCTCAACCTTTCTGCATGGGTTATCCGGAAGAATTATGTTGAACTTGGTTCGACATACTAATTTATGCATCCACAACTCAGAAAGTTATATGTTCCTTTGAGTTGTCCCTCTTTAGTTGTCTACTGACCTTCGTCTATCAATTGATAGTCAAGAGTATGCGTGCATTCGTTTATCGATGCCTATTACTCTTGTGGTCCGTCAAGCCATTCTATCGCGGAATGATAGGAGAAACAAACTCCAGTACCTCTTCCATATCTAGGATTGGGTCAAAGCAATTGTGCTCCGCAGATCAAAATGCCAGCCCAGCTTTTGATTCTGTTCTACCCTGAAGTATTACCGTCTTTATGTCAGGATTTTCATGAGGATTGCACCGGCTCTTGTGAATTCTTGATGTAGTGATACTTCTCGCCATCATTATTCATCCCTCGGTTCCGTGTTGTCGCAACCGGAATGCCGACAAGTGAATCGTGATGTGTGAATTCAATACTCCTAGCAACCTTGTTGCTTGGTAGTTAATGGACAATAATTTCATTCTTAGTGTGTTGGTTTTGAATCATCATTCTAAGGTTGATCATGCTACCTAGTCCTTGTTCTCGGTGCACTCCTCGATCGATGAGTTAGGATTATTTCAAATCTTCGCTCTATTGATCATATCGTCTTGCCTCAAAAAGCAAGATTGTTCTCGAGCTTAGTAACATATCGGTGGTTCGTGATTTTCCGAAGATCTTCTCGGAAGTATTACCAGGTTGTCACCTGACCGCTGTGTTGAGCTCGTGATCAAGTTGGTTTCTTGTGAACCACCCTTCTCCAAGAATCTGTGTTGGATATCCCTGAGCTAGTTGGTTAAGCTAGACAACAACTTGGAGAGTTGGAAGATAAAAGCTTGCCTGACTTAGTTCATTCCAAAGGGATATTCTTGTGTAGTATGTGTTGACGAAAGATGATATCTTCATTGATTGGTCCCTGTGATCAGTTGCTGGACCTATCATTTTTATCTAACCTTTGATTGGAGTATGGGCTATCATCCAATCAGACCAGAACCAACAATATTCGTAATGTTGTCTTACTCGTGGTTGATCCCTCGAGCATACACCATTATATCTTTCGGGTCTGACCAATGCTATCACTTGTTCACTTAACTATGGAATTCCTTTTAAAGGGAAACCCGGAAGAATTGTTGTTGAGCCCATTGGCAACATCCTTATCTCCTCCATGATGTTGTTGAACATTAAGCTAGTGTTGGAAACTTTTGAAAGCATTTTCTTCATGCTAGCTCATGAAGTATTTGTTTGATGAAAGGAGTGACTTCCTCTTATACACGTGCATTTGGTGAAAGTTGCCGCCGTGAATTTGAGAAAGATTGTTTTGTTTCCTTTGGAATCATCCCAAATCAGTCATGCATACGTGCGAAGTATTCTGTGGTATGGAGACTTGCAACCTTCATTCCATATGTGTCCCGAGCACACCAAGCCACTGATTGATTGTTCAAGGAGAAGGAGTTCCTTCATAAGAGCTAATCCGGACTTATGTAAGGACTTCGATACCCTCGTTGATGGTTCCCAACCTGAACTCGGTAGTGTTTTATTGTAAGACTACCACGTGGTCATGCTTGTCTAGGACATCGTGTTCACATGTGTGTAGCAGAACCAGCTCATGTTTTGGAGTTTGCTATCGTAGTTCATTTCCCGAGAATCTCGCAACGTTATCTCGTCAAATTGTGTTGCAAACTTTCATTTATCTTCCTAGAGTCGATGAGTCTGGAATATCCTGACACCAACCAGATCTGAATCTCAGGCAGATATGATGGTTTGGAACATTTCCCAAGAACTATAATATCGGTCCCTCGAAAACCGGTAAAGTGGATGTCGTGGCCAACACACCTAGCCGGAAGACCTGTTATTATAATATCTTGATTGAGGAAGTTGGCCACCTCCCCATAGGGATTTCGTAGGATTTACTCCCTAGTTGCCCCTATGGATTTTGAGATCCCGAAGTCCGACCTTTTTACTTGATGTTCTAGATATCAAACCATATCTATGAATGGGTTACACTAGCACATCAAGGAGAACATTAGAAGCGGAGTGCTAAATGTCTCTCGGTCGATCATCCAGATTTTATTTCCTTGGCCCCGCCAAGGATGAAATCTAAGAAAGTGTTATCTTCCTTTGCATCTGCATCATCCATCATCATTCATCATGGTAGCAAGTTGTGTTGTCAGCACCCTTGACACGGATGTTGATAAAACCTTGATGATTGTGGAAATGCTCAAGTTCTTGAGAGCACGTACAAGCGCTACGTGTTACCATCGGCTCTAACTGGGATTCCTCTCAGTTTCCTCGGCAACGCTGTGACCTTTTCAAACAGTGAATTCACTCTCTATTGTTGGGTTCTTCCCCAGTTACCAGAATCATTCCCAGCATTTGCATTTTGTTCCCAGCTTGCACCGCCAATGTGCCATTCTACCATGGGTCTCTTCCATTTCCGGTGATAAGCAAATTCATCCATTACGTTGTCTTCAACTAGGTAATCCACATCATCCAAGTCCGAGTATGCCATTCTACCGACCCCCTCCAAATGATCGCTTGTGATTGCCTTAGGCTGGTATAAAGAGTTTCAATGATCTTTGAATCAAAGGTAATTCTTTTTGCCACTTAAGGGGATATATCTACGAGTCACCATCCCTAAGGTGCCTCGTTGTGGTATCATGGCAACTCAACTCCTCGCTACGATGACAATCGTTTACCACCTTTTTAAGTGTGGAATTGTAGTCTACCTGGTAAACCTCGTCATCTGCTCCACTCCATCCCTCTAGAGGTGTGCTTCGTCCCTCAGCTCGAGAAATGTTGCTATGTCTCATTCCGTGAGTTAATCCTGAGTTGTTCGACCTTCGAGAAGATTGATCCTTCTAGAGTTCCCTTCTCCTCTCGTTGTCATGTTGGTTGGAGTTCTCGGAACAAGACATCAAGATAATGATGGTGAGCGAATCAACGTTCAGTTGGAGTGCAACTTGGATCATGAAGATTATACTAGTTTGCGTTTCCCCTTCATCCTACCCTACGCTTGAATCTCGAGACTAGATTCTTGCTTAGTGGGGGTGAGTTGTCACATCCCTAGCTTCTGGTGCTGCCTGGTGTTTGCATCATGTTTAATTTTGAAACTTGAACTGAGGGAAATTGGAAGCCTCAAAACCCTAAATAAAAGAAGGGCAAAAACCCTAAAAATCTCATTCATTGTTCCAAAATGCTCTTCTTAAATGTTTGATAATTTTGGCAAGGGTTCTGGTCCCAACCAAAATATTGAACATTTTTAAGGATTTATTCTTGGGACTTCGAATTTAATTTATTAGCTATTTGAATTTGAATTATATTCATATAATTGGAATATAATTTCAAATATCCCTGAAATATTTTATGAGCTTTTGGAAAAGTCCATCTAGCAAAATAAAAATATTCAGAGGAGCTTTTGGCATTGTTTGAATTATTTTAAATTCAAAACAGTGGCAAAAGAATTAAATAAAAGAAAACAGAACAGGAATATAAAAAAAACAGGAGAGAGAGGAAGCCTACCTGGGCTACTTACCCGCAGCCCACCTAGCGCCCCACCTGGCCCAGCGATGCGGCTGAGGCCCAGCCCACCTCCTCCTCTCTGTCGTCTTCCTCCCCCTCGCCCCGAAGCTGCTCCAGCGCCGACGCCACCCTGGCCACCTCCTGCTTCCCCTGGCCACCTCCTGCTTCCTCCCCGAGCCCTCTAGCGACACCACGGAGTCGTCCCCGGCCGCTATCCCTTCTCTCTGCTCGCTCTGGCTCTCTCCCTCTCTCGATTTGGAGCACCACCGAGAGCCACCGGAGGGCGCCGCCGTCGCATCCATAGCCACCGGCCACCCCTCGCCCTTCCGATGAGCTCAGGAGCTCCGTCCCGACCCCATGGAGCTGCACACCGACGCACGCGACCAGAGGAGGCCCCAGTCGACCGGAGCGTCGTCGTCTTCATCCCCGATGCCCGGAGATCGCCGCCGTAAATTCGCCGTCGCAGAAGCTTCCCCGAGCTCGCTGACCCCTCCGTCCAGTCCACTGTGAGCCCCTCTTCCTCTTTCCCCTTCTCTCAAGCTCGCGCTCATCCCCTAGCCTCTTCCTCCACCGCGGCCGAGAGTTTCTCGCCCCCGGCCATGGCGTGGCCGTGGCCACAGCCACCGCAGCTCGTTTCCGAGCCCACTGTCGTGCTCATGGCGATCTCAGGAGTCCGTAGCACGCCCCAGCTCCTCCTGCCGTGCTCCCTAACACCGACCCCGAGCTCGCCCGAGCTCCGGCCGCCGCCGAGGTCGACGCCGTGCTCAACTCCGGCCACCTCCGCTCCAGCCGCCTCCACCACTGGAAGCGCCACTCCGCCAGCTCCCCGTAGATGCTCCCCGCGCCCCAAACCATGGCCTGTAGCGCAATCCCGATGCGGACGCCGCCGCGATCTGAGGTCGCCGGCGGTTAAACGCCGGCAGCTGACGTGGCGATGTCATTAAACGCTAATGACGCACTAACCAACCCCCTAGGCCACTGACTGTGGGCCCCACCCCTGGTCAAACCCCAGTCAGCGCTGGGTTTGACCGGGATTAGGTCCTGTGTCACTGACGTGTGGACCCCGCACGTCGGGTTTGACCTGGACCTGGCAGTTGACTCTGCTGACGCCACCGTGACATGGTGCTGACGCCATAAATCATTTCTGGATTTATTATTATTTCAGGAAATTTCAGAAAATGCCCTAAACTTCAATAAATCATAGAAATTCAACCGTAACTCCAAATTAAATAATTTATATATGAAAAATTATCAGAAAAATTCAAGGACTCCATCTGTACCATTTTCATGCATGTTAGAACAACTTATAGATGCTGTTTAGCACAAATTATATAAAGGGCATTTAAATAATCACATATGGAGTTTGAATTTGAATCTTGTATTCAAACCAACTTCATTTAATCTGTTGCTAGTTGCATTAGCTCAAAACACATTCATTTTGCCATGTCATGATCATGCATCATATTGTGCATTGCATTGATTGTGTTCCCTTCTGTGTTGCCGGTATTTGTCCCCTCTCGATAGACGTGATACCGATGATGTGATCGTTGACACTGATGAAGACTCAATGTTATCTTCAGAAGTGCCAGGCAAGCAAAACCCCCTTGTTCATTCCGATACAATCCTACTCTCTCGCTCCTGCTCTCTTTTAATGCATTAGGACAACAACGATTCAATTGTTACTTGCTGCGGTAGCTGAACCCCTTTATCCTTTGCATGACCTGTCATTGCCACAGTAAATAGATGAAACCCACTAGCATGAGTAGGAGTTGTTTGAGCCCTGTTGTGCCTACTCATTCATGTTTGTTTGTCATGCCTGCTACTGCTTAGAGTTGAGTCAGGTCTGATTCATCGGGGATGAATCAGAGGTGTGTGAACATGTCCTACTGTGTGTGAGCTAAGTGTGTGAACACGATTTGGTAAAAGGTATCGGTGAGAGGCCATGTAGGAGTACATGGTGGGTTGTCTCATTGAAGCCGTCCTCAGGAACTGAGTTCTGTGTTTGTGATCCATGACTCAGCTACTACCATACATTGGGCCCTGAAATATGACCCCGCTCGACTTCTTATTCACCCTTGTCCTCTGTCCAGGAGTTGCAAGTAGTTTCTGGTGTTTGTAGTATGCTGGAGGCCGTGGACTGCGCTGACCGTAGGGGTGGGCTGTGATGCGGTAGGCACGTGGCCGGGTATAGCGGGCGCCCGTTTGGTGTCACGGAACCCTGTTCACATCGTTTGGGGCTGTGAGCGAAACTCCGGCCGGATCTCCTCATGGATGGAACCCGAATAGGCGATAAACCTGGACTAGAGACTTGAGTGTTTAGGTAGGTCGTGGTCTACACCCACGTCGGCTTTCACTTGAAGTCTGCCGAGCACATGTCGTGTGCAGACGCTAAGTGGTGGAAACATGTATGAAGAAGTACACCCCTGCAGGGTTAATATCATCTATTCGAATAGACGTGTCCGCGGTAAAGGACTTCTGGGTTGCTTATATCAGTTCATAGACAAGTGAAAGTGGATACTCTAAAATACGCAAGATAAGCGTGAGTGCTATGGTTGGCGTTCTCGCAGGGAGACGGGAGCGGATCCATAGTGGTGTATTGATATGGGGAATATGTGGACTCGTGTGCGCCACCTCAAAAGAGTTACATTGCAGTCGTAGTTCAGGATAGCCACCGAGTCAAAGCTGGCTTGCTGCAGTTAAACCCCACCATCCCCTTTGTTGATAATGATGCATATGTAGTTAGTTCTGATGTAAGTCTTGCTCGGTACATTTGTACTCACGTTTGCCTATTTTATGTTTTTGCAGAGAGACTTCGGTCTCACTAGTAGTTCCACGTGGACTTCGACGTTTAGCTTGTTACCTCAGCTACGGTCTTGTGCCTCGGCAGGATTTGGTAGATAGTCAGGCTTCTCAGCCTTTTTCATTTATAGATGTCTGTACTCAGACATGATAGCTTCCGCTTGTGCTTTGACTTGTATGCTCTGATTGTTGGGTCATGAGACCCATGTTTGTAATATCTCGCTCCTCGGAGCCTATTGAATACTTACTTGTGTCGTAGAGTCATGTTGTGATGCCTTGTTGTATTTGCACATATCGAGCATATTGTGTGTATGATTGAAATGCTTGGTATGTGTGGGATCTGACTATCTAGTTGTTTATCCTTAGTAGCCTCTCTTACCGGGAAATGTCTCCTAGTGTTTCCACCGAGCCATGGTAGCTTGCTACTGCTCCGGAACACTTAGGCTGGCCGGCATGTGTCCTTCTTCGTTCCTGTGTCTGTCCCTTCGGGGAAATGTCACGCATTGAGTACCGGAGGCCTGTTAGCCCGCTACAGCCCGGTTTACCAGAGTCCTGCTAGCCTAGTGCTACAGCCCGGACCCACTTGCTGATGACCGACACGTTCGATGCTGGGTCATGGATGCCTGTCCCTGTAGGTCTGTGCCACTTTGGGTTTACGACTAGCCATGTCAGCCCGGGCTCCTTATCATATGGGTGCTAGCGACACTATCATATACGTGTGCCAAAAGGCGCAAACGGTCCCGGGCAAAGGTAAGGCGACACCCGTGGGAATACCGTGCGTGAGGCCGCGAAGTGATATGAGGTGTTACATGCTGGACCTATGTGGCATCGAGTCGGGGTCCTGACACAAGAAGTGTTCAAGTGTCAGGGAATGGTGGAGCGTGGAATCAACGCTACCCACCAGATGCTCGCGGAGTTCACCAACAACTATGAGCCGGATGCCAAGAAGACCGAGGAGGTCATCTTCAAGCTACATGAGAAGATCGAGCACCTCTAAGTCCAAATCTATGATCTGCAAAACCAAAACTATGAGTATGAATATAGATTCAAAAGGATGAGTTTGGCTGCAGATTTGAGGATTCCGGAGACTCGATCATCCTTCTATGATGGTGAGCCTATGCCATGGAAGGTGGACGACAAGCTTGCATCATCAACAACACCTCCACCTCCAACAACAAAGAAGTAGACATAATCACATGGGTATGGGCACTCCCCTTGGTAACTGCCAAGCTTGGGGGAGGTGCCCTGCTATCGTATCACCATCACAACTCCTATCTTTACCGTTTTTCTTAGTTCGATCCTATTAGTAGTATCTTGATTTAGTAGAATAAAGTCATTGGCATGATCTAGTTTTGAGTTCTGCTTTACAATCCTTCTTTGTAATCGAGTCCGTTAGCTATATAATAAAGATTAGTGTTGAGTCAAGGGATTGATTATCGTTCCATGATCTTGGGTGAATAGAAGAATAGAATAAAAAGAATCAAAGAGTTCATATTGATCTTAGTGAAGGTAATGATTTCACATAGAAAGAGTATGATGATTAAAAGTTGTTGGGAGTTGGCAAATATAGATCTGGTCCGTTGCAATTAATAGGAAGTAATAAGGAAAGAGAGGTTTCACATATAGATATATTATCATTGACATCTTTTATGATTGGGAGCAATCATTAAAATATGACATGCTAAAGAGTTGAGGTTGGACAAGGAAGACAACATAATGAGTTATGTTTTCTTACATCCGAGATAAAGTATGTTTTCATGGATCATCTACCTTGTTGAGCTTGCCTTTCCCCCTCTTGCTAGCCAAATTCTCAGCACCAAGTAGAAATACTACTTGTGCTTCCAAATACCCTTAAACCAGTTTTGCCATGAGAGTCCACTATACCTACCTATGGATTGAGTAAGATCCTTCAAGTAAGTTGTCATCGGTGCAAGCAATAAAAATTGCTCTCTAAATATGCATGACTTATTAGTGCAGAGAAATAATCTTTGTACGAACTTGTTGTGGATGCAATAAAAGCGACGGACTGCATAATAAAGGTTCACATACAAGGGGCAATATAAAGTGATGTTCTTTTGCATTAAGATTTTGTGCATCAACCCTAAACGTGCATGACAACCTCTGCTTCCCTCTTCAAAGGGCCTATCTTTTCTTTTCTCTACCTTATGCAAGAGTCACGGTGATCTTCACCTTTCTTTTTCATTTTATCCTTTATCAAGCTCAGCATGTTGGAAAGAGTATGATATATATATCTAATTGGATGTAGGGGAGCATGAATTATTATTGTTGACATTGCCCTTGAGGTAAGAGGTCGTGGGGAAAAACTACAAGCCCCTATCTTTCTTTGTGTCTGACTAAAACTCCGTAACCACAAGTACCGCCTGAGTGCTAGCAATTATGAAGGACTAAGTGATAGTTGAGTATGTGGACTTGCTTTTAATCTCTGACATAGACTCTTTCCGATGTTATGGTAAATTGCAATTGCTTCAATGACCAAGGGTATAACTTGCTGGTGCTCAATAAGGTTTCTGATTCATGCTTTGGCTTTGTGAAAATATCATCACTTGAACATGAGTAATCATATGACAAAATCTTTATATGTTGCTGTTATGAAATAATCATGATGCCTTCATGTCTGTATTTTATTTTTATCGACGCCTCTACCTCTAAACATGAGGACATATTTATTGTTATCGGCTTTTCGCTTGAGGACAAGCGAGGTCTAAGCTTGGGGAGTTGATACGTCCATTTTGCATCATGCTTTTATGATAATATTTATTGCATTATGGGCTGTTATTTCACGTCATGTCACAATACTTATGGCTATTATCTATTATTTTACAACGTTTATATGAAGAGGGATTATGCCAGCAGCTGGAATTCTGGGCCGGAAAAGGAGCAAATATTGGAGGCCAATTCTACGCAACTCCAAAAGTCCTGAAACTCCACGGAATACCTTAAAATAAATAAAGAAAAATCGTCGCCAAAGATGAAGGCCAGGGGGCCCACACCCTACTCACGAGGGTGGGGGGCGCCCCCCTGGGCACGCCCCCTACCTCGTGGGCCCCCTGGTGGCTCTCCGACGCCCATCTTCTCCTATATGAAGTCTTTTGATGAGAAAAAAGTAGAAGGCAACCTTTCGGGACGAGACTCTGCTGCCACGAAGCGGAACCTTGGCGGAACCAATCTAGGGCTCTAGCGGAGCTGTTCTGCCGGGGACAATTCCCTCCGGGAGGGGGAAATCATCACCATCGTCATCACCAACGCTCCTCCCATCGGGAGAGGGCAATCTCCATCAACATCTTCACCAGCACCATCTCATCTCCAAACCCTAGTTCATCTCTTGTATCCAATTCTTGTCTCCAAGTCCGGCATTGGTGCTAGTAGTTTGCTAGTAGTGTTAATTACTCCTTGTAGTTGATGCTAGTTGGTTTATTCGGTGGAAGATCATATGTTCAGATCCTTTATGCACTTTATTACCCCTCTGATTATGAACATGAATATGCTTTGTGAGTAATTACGTTTGTTCCTGAGGACAAGGGAGAAGTCTTGCTATTAGTAGTCATGTAAATTTGGTATTCGTTCGATATTTTGATGAGATGTATGTTGTCTAGCGTCTAGTGGTGTTATGTGAACGTCGACTACATAACACTTCACCATTATTTGGGCCTAGAGGAAGGCATTGGGAAGTAATAAGTAGATGATGGGTTGCTAGAGTGACATAAGCTTAAACCCTAGTTTATGCGTTGCTTCATAAGGGGCTGATTTGGATTCGTATGTTTCATGCTATGGTTAGGTTTACCTTAATACTTTTGTTGTAGTTGCGGATGCTTGCAATAGAGGTTAATCATAAGTGGGATGCTTGTCCAAGTAAGGGCAGTACCCAAGCACCGGTCCACCGACATATCAAATTATCAAAGTAACGGACGCGAATCATATGAGCGTGATGAAAACTAGCTTGACGATATTCCCATGTGTCCTCGGGAGCGATTTTCCTATTATAAGAGTTTGTCCAGGCTTGTCCTTTGCTACAAAAAGGATTGGGCCACCTTGTTGCACCTTATTTACTTTTGTTACTTGTTTCTCGTTACAATTTATCTTATCTCAAAACTATCTATATAAGTGAAGCACTATGAGCAAAACTATCAAGCTCAAAAGATATAAGTGAAGCACTATGAGCAAAACTATCAAGCTCAAAAGATATAGGTGAAGCACATAGAGTATTCTAGAAAATTCCAATTGGTGTATGGCTCTCTCAAAATGTGTGTACAGCAACGATGATTGTGGTAAACTAACAAGCAAAGACGCAAATAATACAAGACGCTCCAAGCAAAACACATAACATGTGGTGAATAAAATATAGCTCCAAGTAAATTACCGATGGAAGTAGACGAAAGAGGGGATGCCTTCCGGGGCATCCCCAAGCTTTGACTTTTTGGTGTCCTTGGATTATCTTGGGGGTGCCATGGGCATCTCCAATCTTAGGCTCTTGCCACTCTTTGTTCCATAATCCATCAAAAGAATTCACCCAAAACTTGAAAACTTCACAACACAAAACTCAATAGAAATCTCATGAGCTCCGTTAGTGAAAGAAAACAGAAGACTACTTTAAGGTACTGTAATGAACTCATTCTTTATCTATACTACTATATAGTGTATGAGTTTTGAATTGTACAACAGCATCAATCCTGGCCGTTGGTCTCATAAATTTAACGGTTGGGATTCAAAGGATTCGCAGTGAACAGTAGCCCGCAGCTGCATCTGCTGGTTTCTAGAAAAATCGCGTCACATCTCCTCTCTTCTCGTCATGTTGCATGTGCCAGTGCGTCAGGCAAACAGCCGAGACAGGGGCAGAGACAAGTGAACATTATTAGCCGCCTGTCAGCTAATGGCCGCAGCTAATTGCATCATTAGTCCATATAAAATACATTTATAGAACCAACTACACCGAATATAAAGGAGACCAAAGCCCAGTAGCCCATACATGTAGGTGTGGTTAACTATTGTTTTGCCCTTGGACAATTGATCGATTCGATCACCTGGGCTACTACCCAGTGAAATGTAAATGATCACCACAATAACGATTTTATTAGCAGAAAATCATCACTTTATAATTCATGTTAATATTTATTTTTCTCCGAATTCATTGCAAAGTAATATATGATTTTCTTTTTCTTTTCATAGAATCATAGGAACAATACTGTTAAGACGTGCATTGCACGTGTATACCTAATAGTTTATATTGGTGTTAAACCCACTGTACTCCAACTTCCTTATGGTTTATAAACTAATTTATTAGCCATAGATGCATTGAAATAATCAAACAACACACGAAAAACAGAATCTGTCAAAAACAGAATAGTCTGTAGCAATCTGTAACTAACGCGAACTTCTGGAACTCTACAAATTCTACCAAAATAGGACGTACTGGAATTTTTTTTATTGATCATAGGAAAAAATAATCAATGCAAAAGAATGTTTCTGTGATTTATTGAATTTTTTCTCGTGAGCGCAAAGTTTCTGTTTTTCAGCAAAATCAAATCAACTATCATCGTAGCTTATCCTATAGGTTCTACTTGGCACAAACACTAATTAAAACATAAAACCACATCTAAACAGAAAGTAGAAACAAAATTTAACACTAAACAGGAACAAAAACAAAGAACAAAAAATAAAATTGGGTTGCCTCCCAACAAGCGCTATCGTTTAACGTCCCTAGCTAGGCATAAAAGCAAGGATAGATCTAGGTTTTGCCATCTTTGGTAGGAAATTCTTCAATGAGGCATCTATCTTTCTTAGAACTTTCTTTCTTTCCAGTAATTATCAAACTCTTAGGCACAAGATCGAAAAATTCACTCATAGCAAAAGGTTCCATAATGATGGCAAAAAGATTGGGATGAACACTTATAGATTTAAGATCCACAGTTTCCTTACTAGACGATTCATCCTTACTCTTAGGAACATAAATAAGCTTAGGTTTTTTAGTAGACTAACTTGGAGTGTTTTGAATGGAGGAAAAAGCGGTTCCCAAGTTGGTAATGATACCCTCTAGTTTATCGATACTTGTGGAATCTAGATTTATTCTCTCGTTAACTATGGGTTCTTTTTCTTTAATATTTTTCAAAGTCGTTCCTACCTTAGATCCATATTGGGTAATTTGATTGTGGATATTTTTATCAAGATTTTCAGTTGATTCAATGGTAGCAACTTTATTCTCAATAATTTCAAGTCTCTACATAACATGCTCCAAAGTTAACATAGTTCCATTAATAAAAGGAGGTGGTGAGCCAAATAAATCTATTAAAGCATTGTAAGAATCAAAAGTATGGCTACCCAAAAAATCCCCTCCGGTAATGGTATCAAGGATATATCTAAACCAAGGATTAACACCTACATAAAAATTACGAAGAAGAACCAAAGTAGATTGCTTCCTGGTAGATCAATTTTGAGCATTGCAAATTCTATACCAAGCGTCTTTTAGATTTTATCCCTCCCTTTGCATAAAAATTTAAAACTTCATTCTCGGGAGATAATAGAGAAGGTATGAGGCTAGTCATAATGACAAGGTGAACGAACTAACACACGAGCAAGCAACAAAGAAAATGAGAAAAAGGGGAAAGGGAATGAGAGGAGGAGATTGGGAAAGAGAGGGCGAATAAAACGGCAAGGGTGAAGGGGGAGAGAGGAAAACGAGAGGCAAATAATGTAATGCGATAGATAGGGATTGTGATGGGTACTTGGTATAGTTGACTTTTGCACAAACTCACCGGCAATGGCGCCAGAAATTCTTCTTGCTACCTCTTGAGCACTGCGTTGGATTTTCCCGAAGATGAGAGGATGATGTAGTAAAGTAGCGTAAGTATTTACCCCAGTTTTTGAGAACCAAGGTATCAATCCAGTAGGAGATCACGCACGAGTCCCTCATACCTACACAAAACGATAGCTACTCGCAACCAACGCGATTAGGGGTTGTCAATCCCTTCACAGTCACTTACGAGGGTGAGATCTGATAGAGATGATAAATAATATTTTTGGTATTTTTGATAGATAGATGCAAAGTGAAAAGTAAAAGGCAAAGTAAAAACAAAGCAAGTAAATAAAGTAATGGAGATTGGTATGATGAGAATAGACCCGGGGGCCATAGGTTTCACTAGTGGCTTCTCTCAAGAGCATAAGTATTCTACGGTGGGTGAACAAATTACTGTTGAGCAATTGATAGAAAAGCGAATAATTATGAGTATATCTAGGTATGATCATGTATATAGGCATCACGTCCGAGACAAGTAGATCGAAACAATTCTGCATCTACTACTATTACTCCACTCATCGACCGCTATCCAGCATGCATCTAGAGTATTAAGTTAAAAACAGAGTGACGCCTTAAGCAAGATGACATGATGTAGAGGGATAAATTCATGCAATATGATAAAAACCCCATCATGTTATCCTCGATGACAACAATACAATATGTGCCTTGCAACCCTTTCTGTCACTGGGTAAGGACACCGCAAGGTTGAACCCAAAGCTAAACACTTCTCCCATTGCAAGAGCTACCAATCTAGTTGGCCAAACCAAACAGGTAATTCGAAGAGACTTGCAAAGATAACTCAATCATACATAAAAGAATTCAGAGAAGATTCAAATATTATTCATAGATAAGCTGGATCATAAACCCACAATTCATCAGTCTCAACAAATACACCGCAAAAACAAGATTACATCGAATAGATCTCGACAAGAGAGGGGGAGAACATTGTATTGAGATCCAAAAAGAGAGAAGAAGCCATCTAGCTACTAGCTATGGACCCGAAGGTCTGAAGTAAGCTACTCACACTTCATCGGAGAGCCTATGGTGTTGATGTAGAAGCCCTCCATGGTAGATGCCCCCTCCGGCGGAGCTCCGGAACAGGCCCCAAGATGGGATCTCGCGGATACAGAAAGTTGCAGCAGTGGAATTAGGTTTTTGGCTCCGTGTTTGATCTGACGGGGGTACGTAGGTATATATAGGAGGAAGGAGTACGTCGGTGGAGAAACAGAGGGCCCACGAGGCAGGGGCGCGCCCTCCACCCTCGTGACCGCCTCTGGCACTTCTTGGAGTAGGGTCCAAGTCTCCTGGATCACGTTCGGTGAGAAAATAACGTTCCCAAAGGTTTTATTCTGTTTGGACTCCGTTTGATATTCTGTTTCTTCGAAATACTGAAATACGCAAAAACAGCAATTCTGGGCTTGGCCTCCAGTTAATAGGTTAGTCCCAAAAAATAATATAAAAGTGGAAAATAAAGCCCAATATAGTCCAAAACGGTAGATAAAGTAGCATGGAGCAATCAAAAATTATAGATACGTTGGAGACGTATCAGTAGGGAAGGTGTTTCTTAGGGTTTTCAGAACAACAAGTAACATCATATATTTCACATAAAGTCCAGGCATAGCATTGCAAACGATGAATTTGATCCAATAAAAGTTTCCCCTTTTCAGATACACGGTGTCGCACATAACAAGCATGCTCATCTAAAGATTTTCCCTCAACTAAGCTAGTTGGGGTTTCAGCACGAGCACAAAGGGATCAAAGATGATCCAAGTAAAAAGCTTCAGTAGTGTGATAGATTTTGAGTGGTTCTTCAACCATTGGTGTAGTAGGTACAACTAATTTTATTGGTATTTTGCGTTTCCTACCCATAACTAAAGATAGAAAACAAATAAGAACAACAAATAAAAATTACTTAGTGATAAAGAAAACAAGCACACACGAGAATATTCGCCCACGCTATGACTCCCTGGCAATGGCGCCAGAAAAAGGTCTTGATGACCGACAAGTGTAGGGGATAATTGTAGCCTGTTTCAATAAGTAAGAGTGTCGAACCCAATGAGGAGCTAAAGGTAGAACAAATATTCTCTCAAGTCCTATCTGCCACTGATACGACTCTACACACGCTTAGTGTTTGCTTTACCTAGAACCAGTATGAAACTAGTAGTACTTTGTAGGTGTGATAGGATAGGTTTGCAAGATAATAAAGAACACGTAAATATAAACTAGGGGCTGTTTAGATAAAGAATCAATAAAGTAAATATTAGTAGAGAGCTTTTTGTCACAAGAAAGTTATTTGTCCCTAGGCAATCGATAACTAGACCGGTAATCACTATTGCAATTCTATTTGAGGGAGAGGCATAATCTAACATACTTTCTCTTCTTGGATCATATGCACTTATGATTGGAACTCTAGCAAGCATCCGCAACTACTAAAGATTCATTAAGGTAAAACCCAACCATAGCATTAAAGAATCAAGTCCCCTTTATCCCATACGCAAACAACCTACTTACTCGGGTCTGTGCTTCTGTCACTCACGCCACCCACCATAAGCAAATCATGAACATATTGCAAACCCTACAGCGGGGATCCCTCACGCCTGCGCGACATGGAGAGCACCATGGGACAGAACCAATAATAAAACATGCAACTCAAACCAATCACGATCATCAATTAACCCATAGGACAAAACGGATCTACTCAAACATCATAGGATAGCCATACATCATTGGGAAATAATATATAGTGTTGAGCACCATGTTTAAGTAGAGATTACAGCGGGTAAAAGAGAGGTTACACCACTGCATAGAGGGGGGAAGAGTTGGTGATGAAGGCGGTGAAGTTGTTGGTGAAGATCACGGTGATGATGATGGCCTCTGGCAGCGCTCCGGCGCCACCGGAAGCAAGGGGGAGAGAGCCCCCCTTCTTCTTCTTCCTTGACCTCCTCCCTAGATGGGAGAAGGGTTTCCCCTCTTGTAATGGACGGCGGCAGCGGGGTATCAGCTCCGGCATGGTGGAGGAGGACGGCGGTGGATGGGGTGGCGGACGTCGGCGGACGGAGGAGGCTGCGGTGGAGAGGGTGTTTTGGCGCCCATGGAGTACGAATGGGGGAAAAGGGAGGTAGAGAGGAAGGGGGGAACTATGTATTCACGGTGCACTTGTCTCAAATGCGAGGAAATTTACAAACTTAGCCCCCGTTTCAAATTTCCTACATCACAGCAATATTAGTCGGTTGGGGATAGGACGGTAATCTCGCATACACCGAATATTTGCCGGCGAGAGTTTGTTTTGGCGCCCACCGTGTATGAATAGAATCGGGGAGGGAGTCGATTTCGGCCGAGGACACAATGTGTTTTGGTGCCCACCGTGTATGAATCCGGGTCAGAGGCGGTTACGTGACGTTTGGGCGAAATTACAAACCTAGCCCTATCGAAACCTATAGAAATCCAGCAGATAGGCTTTGCGTGGCAGGGATAGGAAGTAGTAATTTCCATCTCACAAATTTAGGGTTCGGGCGGTTACTGCGACTTTCCCCGCTTCGTCAAATTTTACAGAGTGCGCGTTTACCGTGCCAACTCAATTCGAATCCCGTTTGTATTCTATTTTTTTCGGGCGGGATCCATTTTCAATTGGAATTAAATTCTATATACATCATTTTTTATATATACTTTCAAAAGCACAACACCATTTATACATAAATATGGTTTACAAATGGCATGATCTCAGATTCATAAGGTTGTATCCATCAATTTGGATTTTCAAATATTTGAAACCACTTTATGTTGAAATCCAATGTATGTATTCCTCGCTAACTTTCTCCAATTAATGTGTGTTTCATGCTTGTTTTTTTACTTCTCAAACATGTATAATGTGTTTCACACACGCAACATATAGTGTAATCCCGTTTAGACATTAATTGCATATAAACCATGCATTGTTTCTAATTAAAGAATCTATGAATCACCAATATTGATCAACTATATAACATTACACGTGTGCCCAAATTCAAATGAATATGCATGTTTGATACACCAATTTGCGTTATGATATTATCGATGTCGTGATATCCAGTTTAAATATTTGAATCCCCTTTAATCCAGATATTCGTCTCATATAGCTATCACTCATGCTTATATAGGACTATCTCTCTGGACCTATACGCGTTCATCGTCTCTCAGGTATCTCTCGTGCTACCTGTATGTCGACAATGATCTTTTATCTTCGTAATAACGGTACTCTCTCCCTCGACCTTCATCACTCTATCTCTGATACCAACTTGTCACGCCCAATATGCGACCCTATCCAAAAGGAACTCGAAGGTCCCACCAAGGATAGACCCGCATATTGAAACGCTTTTGCAAGGTGGATATCATTACATCAACATTACATAATAGATGGGGATACATACATACGGCATACAATGCCATACGAATACAACATCACAATACATCAGAGCATCATCCGACTACGGATGAAACGCAATCAGAAACTCAAACGACATCCACCCTGCTAGCCCAGGCTGCCGACCTGGAACCTATCCCCTGATCGAAGCAGCAAAAGAAGAACTCCAAGACAAGCAAACATCGCTCTCGCGTCATGAACATCGCGAAACCTGTACCTGCAAATGTTGTTGTAGTAATCTGTGAGCCACGAGGACTCGGCAATCCCATTACCATGGGTATCAAGACTAGCAAAGCTTAAAGGGAAAGGAAGGGGTAAAGTGGTGAGGCTGCAGCAGAGACTAAGCATATATGGTGGCTAACATACGCAAATAAGAGCGAGAAGAGAGCAAGCAGAATGGTCGTGAAACTAGCAATGATCAAGAAGTGATCCTGAACTCCTACTTACGTCAAACATAACCCAGAAACCGTGTTCACTTCCCGGACTCCGCCGAGAAGAGACCATCACGGCTACACACGCGGTTGATGCGTTTTAATTTGGATCTGGTGTCAAGTTATCTACAACCGGACATTAACAAATTCCCATCTGCCTATAACCGTAGGCACGGCTTTCGAAAGATTATACCCTGCAGGGGTGTCCCAACTTAGCCCATGACAAGCTCTCGCGATCAACGAAGGATATACCTTCTCCCAGGAAGACCCGATCAGACTCGGGATCCCGGTTTACAAGACATTTCGACAATGGTAAAACAAGACCAGCAAAGCCGCTCGATGCGCCGACATCCTGATAGAAGCTGCACATATCTCGTTCTTAGGGCAACACCAGATGAGTCAAGCTACGAGTAAAACCAGCCCTCGAGTTTCCAAGAGGTGGCCCCACAGGTTGCTCGGTTCGGACCAACACTTAGACAAGCACTGGCCCGGGGGGGCTAAAATAAAGATGACCCTCGGGATGGCCAACCCAAGGGAAAGGGATAGGTGATGGTGAGGCAAATGGTAAAACCAAGGTTGGGCCTTGCTGGAGGAGTTTTATTCAAAGCGAACTGTCAAGGGGGTCCCATAAATCACCCGACCGCGTAAGGAACGCAAAATCCGGGAACATAACACCAGTATGACGGAAACTAGGGCGGCAAGAGTGGAACAAAACACCAGGCAAAAGGCTGAGTCTTCCACCCTTTACCAAGTATATAGATGCATTAATAATATAAGAGATATTGTGATATTCCAACCAAAATCCTGTCCGCCATGGAGTAATCTTCAACTTCACCTGCAACTAGCAACGCTATAAGAGGGGCTGAGCAAAAGCGGTAACATAGCCAAACAATGGTTTGCATAGGGAAGGTGTCAAAGGTTAGAGGTTCATGGCAATATGGGATGGCTCGATAAGCAGGTGATAGGTAGCGCAGCAAAGCGATAGAATGAAGCAACTAGCATAGCAATGATAGTAGTGAGATCCAGGGTAGTGGTCATCTTGCCTGAAATCCCACAAGGAAGAAGAACGAGTCCATGAAGAAGATGAAGCCACGAAGACGAACCAAGCGTAGACGAACGAATCCTCACGATCGCAGCGAAACAGGAACTATCGAGAAGAAGCACACAACACAGTAAACACACCACACATGAACAAGGCATGATGCACAACAAGCATGATGCATGGAAAAGCTACATGAAGCTACTCATGGCAAGAGATGATGCAAACAAGAGCAACACACCAAGGCAAGTTTAAACGAGGCCGGGAACAACATATAACAATTCCGGTAAGTCCTCATATGCATATTTCGAAGTTGGTCCAGATCTGAATAAACATTATGTTCTAGTTGTTAAACAACAAGTTAAGATGCACAACGATGATCTACACGAGATTCTAGTCAAGTTACATATAAAGTTCATTTAGTTCGGAGCTATGGCCTAGAAGATATGAACAAAACAAGTTAAACATGGCATTGATGCAAAATGCATTCAAACATCAAGAAAACACCTCAAAACAAGGATGCAACATGATAATATTAAACTACATGCAAAATCAAGCAAGTTTCATATAGAGCACACTCAAAACGGAGCAACGGTTCAACACACACACATGAAACAAGTTATAAGGACAAGCTGTCCAAAACAGCTACTAGGCATGTTGCAAGCACCAAAACGACATGCTACAGCACCCCAACATGAAAACAAAAGACATGGGCATGATGTACAGGTAAAGCATTACAAAACATGAACACTGAGCTATCTCTAGAAATCACTAGAACATGCTCAAACACACATAGTAACATGGCAAGTAATAACAATTTCAGACTTAGCAGAAAATAACATCACGATGCAATGTTTAGAGCTATCAAACAACATGTTACATGAACTTATCATGGCTAACAAAGGCATGGCATGAATCTACTAATTTCATAGATCAAAAGTCCCTTACTGACCATAAGCCAAAAAGGAGCAGAAAATATGATGGCACCCATGTAAACATAGCAAGTTATTATTATAGATTCATACATGGCAGGAACATAATTATGAAGGCATGTAGATGAGCTTGTGCAACTCACTACAGATCAATACATGGCATGGCAAGGCACCCAACAGTAAGAAGGCATGTTTGTGAAGCTAAGCATGGCAATAGCAAGTTCATAGGATGCATGGATCACTAGCAAAACACATGATAACAACTGAACTTAATGTTAACAGGCTGACAACAACATTTTCAAGCAACTTTGGAGCAAGATATGAACAAGCTACAACAAGCTATAATTCCAACCACGGGCATGGCTGGTTAGAGCATGACATGTAGATCAAAACATGTTTAGTGATCATCTCCATATTATGCATAGAATGATTAGTAGCAACATGTTTATATAGCATCATGAAATAACACATTCAGCCTAGCAAAACAGCAACAGCGAGAACACTACTTAACAAGCTCGATACACTCACCACAAGTCATGGCATGACAAGATAAGCATAGCATCATCAAGAAGACATGTTTGTGTAACAATCCAAAGCAAGAACAAGTCCATAGCATGCAAGGATCAACTATAGCAACCTTGGCAAAATTGAATAACATGTAAACAATCTGCCAGAAAACATTTTGAAGAAAAAGTAGAGCACGAAAATGACATGCTAAACTACTCCATAATTGCAAACAAGGGCATGAATGGATAGAAAATAACCTATTGTTCAAAACACCCTTACTGAAGTATCTCAAAATATGCATGGATCTCTCTGTAGCAACATGTTTACATGGCATCAAAATTATAGCAGAACAGGGACTAAAATCAGCAACATCACGATGTCTAGTTTGCATGCTTGTGCTAGTCACCATATTGATCACAAAAATACATCGCATACACCCATGTAAAGATGGCATGGCATAGTTCAAAACACATGTAGACATCAACCTCATAGGATGCACACATCAATCATGGCAAAAATGACAAAAGAGCTCGTTCTGTTAACAGACAGCAGAAAACATTATGAAGCACTCTTGCAACGATGATTCAGGCATCAATATGACCTCAAATGAATATGATGCAATGGAATGAAATGATGTTCTCGTTGGGAGGAACAATTTGACATATTACACGCACGAAACGGAGCTACGGATGCAGAGATACAATGCGATGAACATGGCATGAAAATTACAGAAATCTGGGACTTAGCAGTTTCAGGAAAAAAAACAGGTGAGCGTCAAATAACTACGAGACGCCCAGAGCGGGGATTAGGGGGCTGCTCACCCTGGGCTCAGCCCACGAAGAGGAAGCAGGCCGGGGTGGAGGCTTGGCGGGCTGGGCCTTCATGGGGCCCACGTGGGGTCAACGCGAGCGGGCGGCGTCGAGCGGGAGGAGGCCGCTCCCGAGCGGGATGACGGCGGCGCTGGCGGGGCTCCGGCGAGGCGGGGACGACGGGGCAGGGTCGGCGGGCCCCGGATCAGGCGGAGGCCGGCCGGATGTGGGCGCCGGAGGAGGGACGGCGCCGGCGAGGGTCGCAGGCGGCGCCAGGCGGCGACCTGCGGGGCGGCGGCGAGGGACCTTGACGCGCGTAGGCGGCGGCGCGGGGATCCGCGAGCTCCGGCGACGGGGGAAGGCGCCGAAGTCGGGGACGGGGCAGGGCAGGATTATATATATCGGAGAGTAGGATTCGTTTACTCCTCAGCCCCTTCGTCGCTCTGGTGAGGTCTCCTGACGTAGATGTTTTGACTGTCCTCTTCTCAAATTTCACTAAAAAATTTCTTTAAGGATCACGCGGGTATCTTGGAATCGTTCCGATGGTTTTGTGATGAGAACATTGTTCTTGGTGCCTCTTGTCTATTATGTGGCTTTGACCCGGGGAGTTGAGCTCCGAGGTGTTGTCATCACAATTTTATCATTGCAGTTCTGGAATACCTGAGTTTTGCCGACATCGAAAATCTCTTTTATGCAGTTGTTGGTGAGATAACCTCGACGTCACCAGTACTGGGGAGTTCGGGAGTATTGCCATAACTCGTATAACGGATGCTTTTCGAAGGTTGAGGTACACGATTTCTGGAGTTTTCTTGGTTATGTCACTACTAGGAAAAGGCCTACTAATGGCGCACCTAATTTGGCCATTAATGGCGCATTAGTGGTGCGCCATTAGTGCCACGCCATTAGTATATTTTACTAATGGCGCACCACTGGTGCGCCATTAGTATCTGGTATACTAATGGCGCACCACTGGATGCGCCACTAGTATATACAACAGTGCGCCATTAGTATGCCTCCCAGGGGGCCATGTATACCAAGGTGCTTTGGCATACTAATGGCGCACAACAGCAAGATGTGCCATTAGTAACTTCGGCATACTAATGGCGCACTGTTTAATGATGCGCCATTAGTATCCTTTGGCATACTAATGGCGCACTGTGATGTGATGCGCCATTAGTATGAATATTAGGTTTTTTTTTATTTTCCGTTTTTTGCACAGGTTACAAAATGTATAATTGGACAAAATATAGACAGCACACATCAACAGCAGATTCATCGAATACAATAGAAGATTAGTCTCTGAATATAATTCATCATATTAGTCTCTGAATTGAAAAGACCGAACAAAGATAGAACATTATATTACAAGTCTCGAGACCGCGAGTAGCGAGTTTGTCTTCACATTACAAGTCGATATCGATCATCTAAACTACCATCACATAGAAGAGACCTGCGGTCATCACGATGAGCATCATCACGATGAAACTCGTCTTCATCCGGTTCCTCCAATGCTCCCTCCCCTCTCTCGCTAGATAGCGGGCGTATCTAGATTCGGCCTCGGCCCTAGTGGTGTACCCTTTGTAACTATTACCGCTGAATCGGTGAACCTGTCTCCGACACTCCTCCCAGTCGTCGTAGACTTCGGGAACCTTACCCTTGTACACGACATACGACGGCATCGCTATGCACTAGCCAAATGAAACATTAGTACCAATTCACAGACAATACATAAGCAATATATAAGTATGCAACAGAACGATCGGAAGAGAAAAGCAAGACATTAATAGCATCGATTACATCTAAGTTGAACGACTCTCGAAACCAAAGAGACATACTACAAGTTCATTAAAGTTTAATTACAACATGATCCAATCGATGTTTCAGAACTAGACACAGCATCACTGCTTTCGACTCGACTCAAGGGACCGGAGCGTGGATGAAGCCGCCGTCTATCGTGGGAGTCATGAAAGAACGGGCGTTGTCAGCCTGCATTTGTAGCATTGTGTCGATGTCACTGTTGGACGGTTGATTTCTGAGGTAGAACTGCCCCGAGGTACGGAGGACATCTTGATGGATGATTTCCGCAAACTCCGACTGGATGCGAAAGAATTCTTGTCTGATGTCCGCGTCCTGGATTGCCGACACGCTCGCGGCCCAATCTTTGAGTTTACTCGGTAGCAGAAGTTGATGATGGTCCCGTACGATCGCCCGCATGTGATGGATGGCGTAGTAGGCACCCTTCTGACCGCCAGGCGGCTGCTTGACGCAGCAGAACGTCGTATTGTGGGAGAACACGTGCTTGCCGTACTTACGAATAGGCCTAGTGAAGGTGCCTCCAGATTTGGCGTAGCCGGGGAGAACATCATCAAGAACCTTCTTGACATTTGTGTAGTCTACGTTCGACTGACGGTCCGGGTCGAAATACGTGGCCATGGAATATTTGGGGCTTAGGAGGATGAGCGTGCAATGTGTGTCACTGCAGAAAACACGGAATGTTAAAAGAAAAACGATCGAAATCTAAGAATTCATATGTTACGGGCCGGTTGAGGGGAGGACTTACTCAGGAAAGTAAGGCACGAGGAAGTTATCCTTATCTTGGTTTGCCAGAATGACGCCTTCGAGGTAAGAACTCGCGACTTGCCGGTCCCCAGCGCTGCCCAAGATCTTGGCACGCATGTAGAAGGGGTCGACTATCACGATGTCCGGGGTCTTGTCGCGAATGATCCGCATCTCCATACTCAGCGAAAATAGCCGAACGAAGGTGTAGTGCAGCGGATGAAGGTTCATCATAGCGTGGATGTCATCAAACCGCAGGATGATCGTACGCCCGATGGAGTTATCCACAAAGCCCTTGCCCTCTGGCACCTTGTCCGCGAAAACCGGGTATGCCACATCCTTCTCTCTGAGACGCCGCTTCTCCAAAGAAAGAACGCTGTCATGAAGACTCCGCATAGCACCGGTTGCAGCATTGAGCATATTTGTCGGTAGCATCTCCCTACCCACCACCCTCCTCGAGATATCCTCAGGTGAAGGTGGCCCGTCCTGAGCATGGATCGTACTCGGTGCCGGCTGGCTCGCACCCTTGTTAGTCTTTCTTTTGCGTGCCTTCTTATTCTCCTGTAATGGGACCGAGTTCTGCTCACAAACCGCCTTCTTGAGTGTGTTTGGGCTGATAATATTTCGCACCTCGCCTATTTGAGGCTCGGTGAAGTCGGCAGCTGGAGGCGTCTCCTGAGAGCTGAACGGCAGACGACGCCTGTTGCAACTTGGCTTCTCCGCGGTACCAGCTAGATCGCGCACGTATTTTGTTGGGTTGGGTTCTTGAGAAGGAGCGCCCATGAAGTCGCCATCGTACCCATGTTCGGCAAAGTACTGATCAACGTTGCCAAATGTATCGTCGTCGTCGTTGTTCTGATCCTGTGCCATATGCATGTTTGGATCCAGTGGCATAGGGATGTCCGGCACCGTTGCGGCGATCTTGCCATGGGGCCGACTTGGCGCCGGCACGACTGGCGGTGCTGTCTTTGGGGTGGTGTCCCCCGCCCCCAAACGAATCTGGCTCTTCGGCCAAAGCAGGGGCCAGCTCAGGCAGGCGCTGAGGGTCATCACGTCATCATCGTCGGCCCCGACGGGTCGAATCGGAGGTAACAACTCGTCGCAGCCTGGCAGCACCCGAACCAGTTCAACCCTAAACAAGTTGGGTGGCATCTGGGTACCGTGGAACAAGGGGTTGCCCGGTTGAGCGATTTTTCCCTTGGCGACATCGACCAACTCGTTGTTCACGAAGTGCAGGAGAGTGCACAGAACATCGGCGGCGCCCTGCGAAAACATGTAGGGCGTCAGGGATGCCCAGTCAAAGGCAAGGAGATGAAGTCCTCGACCGAGAGAGGCTTAATTAGTTACCGTGATGATGGCGTCGAGCTCGGCTAATGTCGAGGCACCGCCAACGGCGGGCGTGCAGTTGACGGAGGGGCCGCTTGCTGCAGAGGTGCCGGCCGGCGTACACCCGGGTGCATTAAGCTCCCGTGCCGGCGTCGGAGACACCAATGCCGCCTCCGCCGGAGAGAACAATGGCCCCGCCATTGCATTCTGCGAGTTGCTGGCCGTGAAGCTAGGAATCGGGGCGGCCCCTGTTGGCCGCCCGCAATCCACGCACTCAACCCCTGGATCAAGGTAGGCACAATGGCGGTGATCATCGCTCTAAGTTGTTGTTGCACTTGCTCTTGGACAATCTCCAGAATCCGCGCCACCTGTGCCTTGAGTTCTTGAACCTCGCGCGCCTGGCTTTCCGAGCTGGTCTTTTTCTCCTTCCGCACACCAGCGGTATAGTATGACCCCCATTTTGTCGACAAGCCTTTGCCGGCCACACGACTAGCTGACGTCGGCTTACTGAGCTTATCCTTGTTCTTCATTACATTCAACGCCCTATTTAGAGTGGTGTCCCAAGGGTTGCTCTTAGTCGACCCCACGCTACTGCTTTCAGTCGCCTGCGGAAGGAATGTGAACCATTTAGAAATTTGGCTTCATTAATTAGAATGCAACCATATGGAGCTAATTACGTGGGGGTGTATTCCTTACCAGAACAAGCTCAAGCGCCCTGGTCTTCGGATCCATGGTAAGCTCCTTTGTTATCGGGTCCTCCTTGTACCGGGCCCTGACATAGTTCCTGGTCTGCTTGTTACCGCTGTATTTCTCGAAGCGGGGCAGTAGGCCTTTCTCGGCACGCTCCGCGTCCTCCTTGTCCCATATAGGCTCCGCCACTCTGTAACCGCCCGGACCGAGTTTGTGTTCCCCTAAGTTCAGCTCCCGCATTTCTTTCCCCCACTGACTTGATTGGGAGTTTGCGGTGCTCGAGCAATTGATCTTGAAGTCGTTGTAGTCATCTTCGGTGATCGAAGGATTTTTCTCCTTGATCTTCTCATAACTCTCACCTATCTCGATCATTCTCTTCACATTGCTTTTCCATGTAGACAGGGCCTTGCTCATCTTCGTGAGGGCAGCATTGTTCACTTTATTCCCTTTGAGGCTTGTGTTTTCAAAATCAGCGGGGAACTTGTATCGTTCATGCAGCTTTATGAAGAGGAGGTTGCGCAAATTCCCTCGGTCAGGATGCCTCAGGTTCTCGGTGTTGATCGATATAGTGCTCCCGAGAATGCACCCGAGCTGAAGCGAGTACCCCTTGACTATTCGTTCGGGCGCCGTTGGATTCCCGTTGGAATCCACTTCAGTAACTTCCTCCTTGAGGGTGCGGAGCACGGTCGGGCGCCGGTCCTTCCGTTGCCTCTTCTGTTGGCTGCCATCTGTGCGTGCGCCGCCATCATCAATGGTGGCATCCTCGGCGGCACCATCAGTGGTGGCATCAATGGGGTCATCCTCGGCAGTACCATCAGTGGTCTCAGGATCGGTGGGGAAGGCGGCGTCCTCATACAAGTGAGGTTGTTCCTCCTTCTCCTGGGACAGCTCCCAGAATGCCTTGCCACCCGAACCCCCGGCCTGATCGTTGTTGGCCATGTTTCTCTCTAAATAGGAACAAAGTTTGGTCAAAAAGTTGGTTATTGTCAAGGAACAAGATCATGGTCTCATCATTTAGGGTTTGTCGACACCGAGGCATCCTAAAAGCTAAGCTTTTATCATTGAGGGTTTTTCGACGCCGAGGCACCCTGAAAGCCTAAGCTTTCATCATTAGTCACAAGCACCCCGGCCCATGCATTAGTCACAAGTACCCCATATGTCCTATTTTTAGCAAAGTCATGCTAAAATTCACAGAAAATTTCAGCATGACCTTTGCTGAAAATTGGACATATGGAGTACCCGAATTTGCTAGAACGGAAGTTAATCGACATTCCAGCAAACTCAAGGGCCTCTCGGGTGGACAAGGCAAAAAAAGCCTTCATCACAACATGGAAAATACATTGGCATGTGAAGAGGTGAAACAATATATGCATCTCCAAGTAGTATCATTCAACATTTTGGACAAACCACTACAAGCAATACTGGATCAGAATGTTTTTTATACATAACTGCTAAAACCCTAGGAGTTAACCGAGCCACCAACAGAATGTGGACTTAAAAAGAGAGAGTCACGGACAGTGACATGATACATTTTCATTTGACAAAAACAGCTTAATTAGAAAACATGTAACGGGCTTCAGCCCAACAAGAAATCGACTGACCCAAAATAGGTGTCAATCAAAAAACGTGCAACCCAATACAGGACAGCACACACAACAGAAAAAAAATCCTAGCACGTATCTTGGAGCAGCAATCAACGGTTAAAAAATCGACTGACCCAAAATGTAAAACTCAGTCAGCTGACATGTAGCTAAAGTGTAGTATTATTTGTTCCTCCTGTATCTCATCATGTGATTTTTTCCCTTGCAATTTTTGTACCTACAAGATGTCAGCTAACAGTCTTTCAGTATCTAAACAGATGCAGCAACTATGATGTTGGTATGAAACTGTCCTACAGGTCAGGTTTCAAACTGTTGACAATAGATGTGCAGATCGATAGATTGTGTTAAAATCATTAACTTGCCTGGGCTGATTTTGTAAGGGATTAACTTGATTTAATGGCGTGCAGCTTCAGGGGCAGATGGAAATGTACAGCTTATGACATAATCGCAGAAACTCGGGCAACCCATTTGCTTATTTGATAAATCCTCCCCTGGTCCAGGCCACTAACGTGTCCATTTCCTTAGCTCCTCCTCATGACGTAGCATTCTTATTTATTCCATATCCTTAATTTTTACACTAACTGGGCCAGCGAGTCTTTGTTAGTTAAGTGTGCCAATATATGTCTATTTTTTCTTGTCTTAACGACATGACAAATGATACATGATTAGTGAGCTGAGTTGTGACCAAAGATCAAATTCTCTTGGTTATATGATATTCTACATTGTCAGCAAAGGCGCATGGGTAGTGTTTCCTAAAACTGGGTAAGTTCTCACACAAAATTGTTCATCCATTACTTAGGTTTGCTTTTATTCAGATTGTTCAGCCATTACATAGGTAGTCCCTAATGCATTTTCTTAAATATATATTCAGCTTAGTGCTAGGTTGGTCTTGAAGGATTAAACAGTGCCACATTAAATTACTTTTACTTCCCTGTAACCACCTTGGATCCTACCTTCTTTAGAAACAAAACTGCACTACTTTTTCCTAGAGAAGCCCAAATTTAAAGAAGTGTTTCTTTTCCATGTTGTTTCTTCTACTGGTTGTCAGAGTCTTATTCTTGATTGAGAAATTATAATGTGACATTGTAGTTCGGAGGTAACTACGAAGTTTTGTGTGATGTAGATTAGTTAATGATTTTGATCTACTGGCCGGAAAATATCAAGGTTCAGCATATTGGACAGTAAAGCATATGTTTCAAGGTTCAGCTATACTTTTCTAGGCTGTACAGTTTTTTTCTAACTTGAGGAACACCTGTCTTTGACAAACATAATTAGATCATAGGCTTTTTAAAGAAGATACCAGGAACATATAAGTTTGGCATTCCCAATATTATTTTCCATTCCCTTGAGATAATATTACTTTTGCTAATATTCTTAGTATACACAATTTTGCCATGAAATACACACGATAAGTCAGAGTAATGCCAGTTGGCTGGTGCAGATATAATGTTTGGTGGTTCGACTATCCATTTCTGGTGTTTGAGTAGAACTCTGTTTATTTCAGGTAGTCTCAGTGAAGCTAGATGAATGGACAGATGAACAAGTTGATTTTTTGACCGACTCGGGCGGAAATGGCGCAGTAAACAGTACACCTTTCTCCTAATACATCATACCAAGCATGAGCAGGACGTGACTAATGGTGACACCAACACATAGGGGAGAGGGGGAGAGGATGACAGGAGGAGGGGG
>NC_041391.1:49632709-49633258 GCF_002162155.2 Triticum dicoccoides
GGCGTCGGGAGAGAAGAGGGCGGCGTCGGGGCGTCTGGGCGGAGACGAGGACGACGGGGCGGCGTCGAGGTGGCGTCGGGGCGGCGTCGGGGCGGCGGGGCAGCAGCGTCGGGAGAGGAGAGGGGAAGGGGATCGAGGGCGAGGGCGAGGGAGAGAGAGGGGATAGGTTTGGGCCGGCCGGGATATGGATGGGGGCGGCACAATACTAATGGCGCACCACACCACGGTGCGCCATAAGTACATCCATACTAATGGCGCACCTCGCCCTGGTGCGCCATTAGTATTTTTTTTTTGATTTCTGCTCGAGCCAACAGGTTATCTTCCACCTGACCTGATCCACATCAAGTTCCCTCTACTAGCTCGACTGGTCAGCAGCCAGTTCTCACACCAGGAGGTCCTGGGTTCGATTCCCAGGCTCCACAATTTTTTTATGCATTTAAAATGTTGTTTGATACTTATTTGTGTTTAAATATGTTCAAACTTGTTTAAATCATAACAGTAATATTTTTTTATAAGAGAGTAATAATTTTTTTAAAAATATCATCAAAC
>NC_041391.1:49633641-49637547 GCF_002162155.2 Triticum dicoccoides
GTCGGCGGCGGCGGTTGAGTAGGGGAATCGAGGGTGCGGGGGTCGGCGGCGGCGGCCGGTGGACCGGGGGGTGCTCGGCGGCGAGGGGGACCGGATCTGGCGAGGTGGGATAGCTATCGAGATGGAGGGGGATCGAGATAGAGTGTCCATGAAATTTAAAAATATTCATGATAGTTCAAAAAGTGCCCATGAAATACAATCGAGAAATGAAGGCTACGATTTAAATACAATCGATCTTAGCTAGCTATCTGTTCACAATCTTCTTGCCCTTCTTTTTCTCAAATGGAGTTCTTCTGTGGAACGGACGTCCTTTAGGTAGGGTGGTCCTGCTTCTTCTTGTGGTGTATGCTGCTACTTCATCATCGTCGTCATGTTCGATCCTCGGGTCGCCGTACTTGTCGAAGTCTTGCTCATTGGCTGCTCCATCCATTCCGATGATCTTCCTTTTGCCTCTCCTCACGACAACACGACTGGGCTTTGGAGGGTCGGTAATGAAGAAGCATTGGTCCACTTGGGAAGCCAGTACCCATGGCTCATTTTTCGCGGTGACGTTTGCGCCCACGGTCTTGGATTTGGCTTCGGGTATAACCATGGTGGTGAAATATCGGTCTTCTTTTAGGACGCTCTTGGCCCATCTGACATGGAACATCGGCACCTTCTCTCCAGCGTAGCTCAGCTCCCAGATCTCCTCGATCCTTCCGTAGTATCTGTCCTTGTCCTTACCGGTGTAGGATTCCATCGTTACCCCGGAGTTCTGATAACCATCGCTCTTCATGTCCTTGTCCTCGGTGTAGAATATGTAGCCGTTGATATCGTACGCCTCATAGGTCATCAGGTTGTGCTCGGCGCCCTGTGACAAGGTGAATATGAGTTGTTCTTCCGCGGAAGAATCTTCATGTAAAGGGTACGACAGAAACTTCTGCTTGAACCAACGCGTGAAACATGAGTTGTGCTCATTGAGTATATCTCCGCCCGTCCTCTGTTGGCCTCGGTCATTGTACGTCTTCTCAATAAAGGTTTTGTGCTCTACCACCCAAGGATCGACCACGTCTATGTGTTGTAGCGCGACTAGGTTTGCTCTTTCAAAGTCGGCGAGTCGACCCTCGAAGTCCACATGCATTTCGTGGCGACCCTCACGGTGACCCCATCCAGCGAGCCTGCCGAGGTGCCTGTTGACGGGCAGACCAACGGGGTTCTCGATGCCTAGATAATTCATGCAGTAGGAGATGCACTCTTCGGTCAGAAAGCCCCTGGCTATACTTCCCTCTGGACGTGACATGTTCTGAACGTATCCTTTGATGACACCATTCATCCTTTCGAACGGCATCATGCTGTGCTGGAACGTCGGCCCGAGTTGGCTGATATCCTCCACGATATGGACCAGCAGATGCACCATAACATCGAAGAATGCGGGCGGGAAGTACATCTCAAGCTCGCATAGTATCACCACGATCTCTTCCTGTAGCCTTCTGAGTTGCCTCACGCCAATCGACTTCCGAGAGATGACGTCGAAAAAGTTGCATAGGCCAAATAGCATCTCACAGACGTGCGCGTCCATGATCCCACGGATTGCAACTGGAAGTATCTGCGTCATCAGCACATGACAGTCGTGAGACTTCATCCCGCTGAACTTCTGCTTCGCTGGGTCTAGGTATCTGCTTATCTTCCCCACGTAACCGTAAGGAAGTTTTACTCCTAGGAGGCAGGTGAAAAACTGCTCGATCTCCTCCTGACTTAGAGTGAAGCACGCGGGAGGGTAGTCATTTCCGGTCTTCTTGGCCTTTTTGCCTTTGCGACGACTTTCTGTGTCCTGCTTCGCCTCATCATCATCATCATCATCATCATCATCATCATCATCATTAGCGTGAAGCTCCTGCCTGATGCCCATTGATTTCAAGTCTGCCCTTGCTTTCGGCCCATCTTTGGTCCTCTCTGGCATGTTGAGCAGGGTACCAAGCAAACTCTCGCACACGTTCTTCGTGATATGCATGACATCAAGGCTGTGAGGCACACGGTGGATCTTCCAGTACGGCAAGTCCCAGAAAACAAACCTCGTTTTCCATACCTTTAGCAGGGGCTCTGGCGCCTTTCGCTTCTTTCCCGGCTCTGGCGCCTTTTGCTTCTTTCCCAGCAGTGGGCAGTCTTTCCAATTTTTGAACAGCTTGTCTATTTCCTCGCCGCTCCTCGTACACGGGCCTTTTCGGGGTTCGGTTTCACCATCGAACAGATCCGCACGTTTCCTCCACGGGTCATCGTCGCGAAGCCACCTTAGATGTCCCATGAACACGGTTTTCGAAGACCCGGGATCTCTATCTAGCTGGTGATACATTGTGTCATCCATGCACCTTACGCATCCAGAAAATCCATGGACTACCTGCCCCGCGAAATATCCGTAACCTAGATAGTCGTGCACCGTCGTGAGCAGTGCGGCTCTCATAGGGAAATATTCTTTCTCTGCGGCGTCCCACATATTGGCTGGCGTTTTCCACAGCGTGTCAAGCTCCTCTTTCAGCAGCCCCAGATACAGATTGATGTCGTTCCCTGGTTGTTTCGGCCCTTCAATTAGCATACTCATGTGAATGTACTTCCTCTTCATGCACAACCAGGGGGGAAGGTTGTACATCCACACAAACACAGGCCAGGTGCTATGTGTGCTTCTCTGGCTACCAAACGGATTGACTCCATCGGTGCTCGCACCCAGCACGATGTTCCTTGGATCGTTCCCAAATTCTGAGTCTTCGAAGTTCAACGCTTGCCACTGGCTCGCATCCTTAGGGTGACTCAGCATCTTGTCTTTTTTATCTATCTCTAGATCATTTGCGTCATCTTCTCGCTTCTTCTCCTCCCTATCCGCGTGCCAACGCAGGAGCTTTGCTACCTTAGGGTCCGCGAAATACCGCTGCAGACGAGGAGTGATCGGAAAGTACCACACCACTTTTCGAGGAGCTTTCTTCCTCTTCTTGTATCGAGTGACGCCGCACACCGGACATATGGTAGACTCCGCGTGCTCGTCCCGATAAATGATGCAATTGTTCATGCACACATGGTATTTCACGTGCGGTAAATCCAGAGGACACACGATTTTCTTCGCCTCCTCCAAACTGGTTGGGCACTTGTTCCCCTTGGGAAGACGTTCGTGCCAGAATGACATGTTCTCGTCGAAACATGCGTCGGTCATTTTGTGTTTTACCTTCATCTCCAGAGCCATGAGCGTTACTTTCAGGCGGGTATCCTCGGGCCTGCATCCTTCATACAATGGAGTAACCGCGTCTAACTCAAGTTGATCCATCTTGGCTTTCTCTCGGGCGGCAGCTCTTGCGTTATCCGTCTGCTTGAGAAGCAGCTCTTGAATATGAGGGTCCTGCACCCATCCCATTGATGGTCCAGCGTCGTCTGCTCCGCCGGCATCATCATCTTCATGATCATGCCCATCGTCTGCTCCAGCATCTTCCTCATCATCATCTCCTGCATCTTCTACATGATGACTGTGTACAGCATCACCGTCGTGATCATCTCCTAGGGATTCTTCGTCTTCTCGCCCGCCCGAGCCGCGGTGGTTGTCTTGCTGCCCTTCCTCATTTCTTGCCCGGCCCCCATGGACGACTTCGTAGTCATCTTCATCACCTTGCCACCGATAGCCATCCATGAAACCACGCAAGAGCAGGTGGTCCCGCACCTGCCCGGAATCCGGGTCCGCAATAAGGCTCTTCAGCTTGCATCTTCGACACGGACATCTTATCTCCGTCTCGTTCTTTTGAAGCATCTCGGCCTTCGCGGACCTCAAAAACCTATTCACGATGCCTTCGGTCATCGTGCGGACCATGGTCGCCTGCGGGGTAGAGCAAAATGATATTTTAGAACCAAGAAAAAATTTGGCATGACTTTCCCTAAAAATAGGACCAAAAA
>NC_041391.1:49637560-49642261 GCF_002162155.2 Triticum dicoccoides
GTACACCTCCAAACACAAACACATATGCAACACCACAAACATATGCAACACCACGAACATACATAGATCTAGCTAGGCCATAAAAAGTGCATGTGCACATTGTTGTAGGGAGAACAACATAAATATAGCTTCCCCCTTACTTACCTATCAAAACAAGGTAATTTAACCACTTAATTTGAATGAATCTATGGTGGAAATGAGGTGAAAAAGAGGAGGCACCCGAGACAAGGAGGAGGTGGAGAGAATGAAGTGGGGAGAAAGTGAGTGTGGGTAGGAGAGGCTGTCCAAAATATCTTGTTGCTGCCCACTTACTAATGGCGCACCAGCACTAAATGCGCCATTAGTAATCCAGGTTACTAATGGCGCACCTTCTGGCGGTGCGCCATTAGTAGTTTTGCAAAAAAAACATACTAATGGCGCACTGTTCTACAGTGCGCCATTACTTGTTTAAACTAGTAATGGCGCACGGTTGTACAGTGCGCCATTAGTAGTATTGCAAAAAAAGTAATAAAAATATAATAAAAAAACAACTTTAGTGGCGCACTTTCCGACGGGTGCGCCATTACTAGTTACAACTAGTAATGGCGCACTGTGTCTGGATGCGCCATTAGTATGTTTGGACAGGCGCACTAGTTCAAAACAAAATTTGATACTAATGGCGCACCTTGTGCCAGGTGCGCCATTAGTAGTTTCAACTCTAATGGCGTATCTGAAGGTGGTGCGCCATTAGTATATACTAATGGCGCACCCCTTGTCTGGTACGCCATTAGTGTCAATCCCATCTATAGCCCTTTTTCTAGTAGTGTGTGTTGACGGATGGATACAGTTGGATGTAGGTATTGTTAGTTTGGGTGAGATATATTGCTTCCGCTGTATTCCCAACACCAGATTGCATAACCAGAAAGTTTCGGGAGTTTATAGGTGGCAATTCAAGTAGCTCCTAGAATATCTTTCCGACAGATGCATGGTATGGGATTGGGTAAATCTCTATCATATGTTTGTTTCCGGCTTATTCTGCAAGCCAAATCCTTTGTTTTGTTTTATTTGTGGTATTCGAGTTGCTTCAATGTCAAGTGTTGATTCCATACCTTTCAAGCGGTGTTCTCATATTTCTATGGGAGTACTAATCCTTCTTGATCACTGAGGTTGTCATGTCAACTATTTTCCAAACCGGCGTGCTTCTCTTCAAGTGGATCCCATCATTTTTCCCATCCGCAAGATCAATTCTAAGTTTTCTGAACGGTGTTTATGCCACCTGCCCCAAGTTGTCTTTGTTTTTCCCCACCCTCCCACCCTTTTCTTCAAGGACTCAGATTTCTTAATCATGTATCCTTCTATTTGTGGGAAGTCTCTTCATTCTTTTCTGTCAATGTTCGTATCCGGTGATTTCCGAAGAAGATGCTCAACAGTTTTAAGTTCATCATCCTCCATTGTTGTTTCTTCTCCGGTGGATCCAATTCAAGCTTTCGATATTCATCATATTCTTTTCCTCGTTTCTAATGCTTTCTCATGCCGATGCACCTCTTAATCATTCACTTCTTCCTATTCATTTGTCCTGGAGTGCTGAAGATATCTCGGAAGACTTGTGTTTCCATTCTCAATCCGTTCAAGATATTTCGAGGTTGTTATCTCATTCAAGTCATTTAATTCAACCGGTGCAATCCCCCCTTTCAATCTCGTTCAACGGTGTTTTCTTTTGAGTGGGCCCTAACCCACTGGTCTTTTCCCAGGATCTTACCTGACTCTTCGAATTATCAGGAGCGATTCTCAAATTCTTTCCAAGTTGACGTAAGAATGAATTATCATCAATCAAATGTCTTTCTCCAAGATTTTTCAAATCATTTCATTGTTGGCTCAACCTCTTCGCTTTTCATTCTCCTGGAGTATCTCAATAATTTTGGTGCTATTTCCCGTCGTCATTTGAAGACCGAAGAAGAGTTTTTCCTCTAAATCATGTCCGTTCTCTCGAAGATTCGTGGTTCTAGCTTCATGTTATCAGTCTCGAATTATTCCATTTGTCAGATATTCCTTTTCTCACCCATCCGGAGTATTTCAGGAGTTGATTTCTATTTCTTTTCACCGGAGGCCATCGTTCCAGTTACCGTTATCCATTTATCCCGGTGCTTTGTTCAAGTGTTCTTTAATCAGCTCATTATCTCTTCGTTCTTTTGCATCTAAATCCCCTCTAACATATTTGTTCTTCTAATTCTTCCCGGTGATTCATTCTCTTTCATCAATCATTTTCTAATTCTTACGGCGGTTCATTCAGATTCTTTTTCCTTTTTTATCGTATCAATCCATTCATTCTTTCCAATCATACCGATGGTTCATGAAGACTTTCTCAAGTTTTGTGCTGTCACTTCTCAATCCTTTTCAAGAAGAATAAGTAGTATGAATAATCTATTGTTTCTCATCAATTTAATTGGTGGAGGATAAGCATACAATAAATCTTATTCTTATTTCATCCAAGTGAGTAATCCCTTCCTTTGGAGTTTGTTCTTAATGAATAAATTCTAGTTCCAAGTGTTTCCCATCTTTTCTTTTCCGGAGTTCCAAGTTTTCTTGGTTATATCGTCGTAAAGCTCCATCTAAATCATCGCAAGGCTTCACCTTGTGTTTTTCAACTTCTCTTTCTTTCTATCATCCTTTCATTACCGGAGTTCTTCATGGAGGCTCTACATGGTGGTTCGTCAAGGATTCTTTCATTCTTCAATTGTTCCTCAAGTTTTCTCTCGAAGCTATGATCCGTCAAGCCATACTTCAAAATAAACATGGTGCTCAACACATGTTTTGTTTTTAGGAGTTCAAGCATTCTTCATCTTGCATTCCAAAGTGCAATTATTTCTACCTTATCTTTTGAGGTGGTGTTATGTCACTCTTGACAATTTCATTCATGTTTCTTGATTCATATGTTGTCAAGAATGAGGTAGTTAAACCCATCAACTCCTTCGAGCATGAGTTCTTCTCAGTCCATCAATCTCTTCATTGGAGTTATCTTGTGTCAGATTTCACTTAAAGCCTTCCCTAAGGAATGTTGCTATTTGTGGTGCTTATCAATGATCCAAATTTTCTCCTATCCTCTCGGTGAAGGCAGTTTTCAGCTCTTCGTTGATCTCAAACAAGCAATTGTTTTTCGTTAGTGGCAGAATTTCACCTCAAGTGTTGAAATGTTTCAATAAGCCCACTACAAGCTTATTCGTTTCGTTGTTGGTTTCCCAACAACTCCGTTATAACCTTTTTGGAAGGGTGTTTTCCAAGCTCATTTGGGGCACAAGTTGGCATTTTCTCCTCCATCTGTTATTCCAATGATCTATCTCCTATTCTTTCTTCCGGAGGCATTGTAATGTTGCTCTCTTCACTCATCTTCGCGAATTGAGGATCGTGTTCTTTTCATGCTTATCCAGTTAACCGGAGTGTTGTAGTCTCATTCAAGTTCTTTCATCTTATCAAGTTTTGCTGCCTTCCTCTACCGCAGAGCTGTCTGAAATCCTTCTTACCCCTTGTGCCATTCTTTCAATAGTTTCGGAGGTAGTGTGTTGTTGATCTCATCAAGTATCATCCTTCATCTCAAGTTCATGTTCTATTCCTTCCATGTTCAACCGGAGTGCTGCCCAAATTATATCAATCTTATTCCTTCTCCATCTAGTTTTAACCGGAGTGGTTTCAATATCTATCTCATCACTAAACCTACAAGGTTCTCGAATGTTCCTTGTTCCTCTTTTCTAACGGAGTGTTTTCAACTTTGTTCATCTTTGTTGTTTTCTTTCTTCATTTTGCTCAACCTCTCAAGGTTCTTTGGTTTCACTCGTTTGTCGAAGAAGCAACTTAGTTTTACCTCTTCTCTTCCTCTTCCGTTTCTCTCTGGTGCCATCCTGGATCTCGGGTCGAGATCCTCTCGTAGTGGTGGAGTGTTGTAACGCCCCGGATCCGATGCGCCAGGTGTCATTCAGTTATTCGCCGTCGTTGCCATGTCATTTGCTTGCGTGTTGCATTTTGTCATGTCATCATGTCCATTTCATTTTGCATACGTGTTCGTCTCATGCATCCGAGCCTTTTCCCCGTTGTCCGTTTTGCGATCCGGCACTCCTATGCCCTCCGGCGTTCCCCTTTTCGTCTCCTGTTGTGAGTGGGTGTCAAACTTTCTCGGAATGGCCCGAGGTTTGCCAAGCAGCCTTGGTATAGCACCGGTAGACCGCATGTCAAGTTTTGTGTCATTTGGAGCTTGTTTGGTACTCCAACGGTTAACCGGGTAACCGTAAAGCCCCTCTCTCTTTGCAGCCCAACACCCCTTCCAAAGTGGCCCAAAACCCATCTAACTCCCCTCCATGCTCTCGGTCGTTCGATCACGATCATGTGGGCGAAAACCGCTCCTCATTTGGACTCTCCTAGCTCCCTCTACCTATAAATATGCCCCTCCCCCGAAATTCGCGGATCAAATCCCCCCTAACCTAGCCCTCTCCTCCCCGCGCCGCCGGACATGTCCATCCACGCTGGACATGTCCATCCGCGCCGGACATGTCCGCCGGACACGTCGCTCCGGCCAATCCCGTCGCGCCACGTCGCCTTCCCCGCCGCCTCATCCAACCAGGAGCCGCCACCTCAGCCCACGCCCGCATCCTCTCTCTCCCCGCGCCGCCGCGGCGCGCCCGGCCCACGGGAGGCCCGTCCCGGGCCGCGACCGGGCCCGAGCGCGCCCGTGCT
>NC_041391.1:49642599-49647958 GCF_002162155.2 Triticum dicoccoides
GGCGCCGTCCCTCCTCCGGCGCCCAGATCCGGCCGGCCTCCGCCGGACCTGGGGCCCGCCGACCCTGCCCGTCGTCCCCGCCTCGCCGGAGCCCCGCCAGCGCCGCCATCATCCCGCTTGGGAGCGGCCTCCTCCCGCTCGACGCCGCCCGCTCGCGTTGACCCCGCGTGGGCCCCGTGAAGGCCCAGCCCACCAAGCCTCCACCCCGGCCTGCTTCCTCTTCGTGGGCTGAGCCCAGGGTGAGCAGCCCCCTAATCCCCGCTCTGGGCGTCTCGTAGTAATTTGACGCTCACCTGTTTTTTTTCCTGAAACTGCGAAGTCCCAGATTTCTGTAATTTTCATGCCATGTTCATCACATTGTATCTCTGCATCCGTAGCTCCGTTTCATGCGTGTAATATGTCAAATTGTTCATCTCAACAAGTACATCATTTCATTCCATTGCATCATATTCATTTGAGGTCATATTGATGCCTGAATCATCGTTGCAAGAGTGCTTCATAATGTTTTCTGCTGTCTGTTAACAGAACGAGCTCTTTTGTCATTTTTGCCATGATTGATGTGTGCATCCTATGAGGTTGATGTCTACATGTGTTTTGAACTATGCCATGCCATCTTTACAGGGGTGTATGCCATGTATTTTTGTGATCAATGTGGCGACTAGCACAAGCATGCAAACTAGGCATCGTGATGTTGCTGATTTTAGTCCCTGTTCTGCTGTTATTTTGATGCCATGTAAACTTGATGCTACAGAGAGATCCATGCATATTTTGAGATACTTCAGTAAGGGTGTTTTGAACAATAGGTTATTGTCTATCCATTCATGCCCTTGTTTGCAATTATGGAGTAGTCTAACTGTTTCCTGGCAGATTGTTTACATGTTATTCAATTTTGCCGAGGTTGTTGTAGTTGATCCGGGTATGCTATGATGTTGTTTATTGCCATGTATAGCTTCTATGACATGTCTTATTGATGGATGTATGCTTAGTTTATCATGAAATGCTCTGTAGTGAGTTGCACAAGATCATCAACATGCCTTCATAATTATGTTCCTGCCATGTTTGAATCTGTATAAAACTTGCTATGTTTACGTGGGTGCCATCATATTTTCTGATCCTTTGTGGCTTATGGTCAGTAAGGGTCTTTTGATCTATGCAATTAGTAGATTCATTCCATGCCTTTGTTTTCCATTATAAGTTCCTGTAACATGTTGTTTGATAGCTCTAAACATTGCATCGTGATGTTATTTTCTGCAAAGTCTGAAATTGTTATTACTTGCAATCTTACCATGTGTGTTTGAGTATGTTCTACTGTTTTCTGGAGATAGCTCAGTGTTCATGTTTTGTAATGCTTTACTTGTACATCATGCCCAAGTCTTTTGTTTTCATGTTGGGGTGCTGTAGCATGTCATTTTGGTGCTTGCAACATGCCTAGTAGCTGTTTTGGACAGCTTGTCCTTATAACTTGTTTCATGTGTGTGTGTTGAACCGTTGCTCCGTTTTGAGTGTGCTCTATATGAAACTTGCTTGATTTTGCATGTAGTTTCATATTATCAAGTTGCATCCTTGTTTTGAGGTGTTTGCTTGATGTTTGAATGCATTTTGCATCAATGCCATGTTTAACTTGTTTTGTTCATATCTTCTAGGCCGTAGCTCCGAACTAAATGAACTTTATATGTAACTTGACTAGAATCTCGTGTAGATCATCGTTGTGCATCTTAACTTGTTGTTTAACAACTAGAACATAATGTTTATTCAGATCTGGACCAACTTCGAAATATGCATATGAGGACTTACCGGAATTGTTATATGTTGTTCCCGGCCTCGTTTAAACTTGCCTTGGCGTGTTGCTCTTGTTTGCATCATCTCTTGCCATGAGTAGCTTCATGTAGCTTTGCCATGCATCATGCTTGTTGTGCATCATGCCTTGTTCATGTGTGGTGTGTTTACTGTGTTGTGTGCTTCTTCTCGATAGTTCCTGTTTCGTTGCGATCGTGAGGATTCGTTCGTCTACGCTTGGTTCGTCTTCGTGGCTTCATCTTCTTCATGGACTCGTTCTTCTTCCTTGTGGGATTTCAGGCAAGATGACCGCTACCCTGGATCTCACTACTATCATTGCTATGCTAGTTGCTTCGTTCTATCGCTTTGCTGCGCTACCTATCACATGTATATCGAGCCATCCCATATTGCCATGAACCTCTAACCTTTGACACCTTCCCTATGCAAACCATTGTTTGGCTATGTTACCACTTTTGCTCAGCCCCTCTTATAGCGTTGCTAGTTGCAGGTGAAGTTGAAGATTACTCCATGGCGGACAGGATTTTGGTTGGGATATCACAGTATCTCTTATATTATTAATGCATCTATATACTTGGTAAAGGGTGGAAGACTCGGCCTTTTGCCTGGTGTTTTGTTCCACTCTTGCCGCCCTAGTTTCCGTCATACCGGTGTTATGTTCCCGGATTTTGCATTCCTTACGCGGTCGGGTGATTTATGGGACCCCCTTGACAGTTCGCTTTGAATAAAACTCCTCCAGCAAGGCCCAACCTTGGTTTTACCATTTGCCTCACCACCACCTATCCCTTTCCCTTGGGTCGGCCAACCCGAGGGTCATCTTTATTTTAGCCCCCCCGGGGTAGTGCTTGTCTAAGTGTTGGTCCGAACTGAGCAACCTGCGGGGCCACCTCGGGGCAACTCGAGGGCTGGTTTTACTCGTAGCTTGACTCATCCGGTGTTGCCCTGAGAATGAGATATGTGCAGCTCCTATCGGGATTGTCGGCGCATCGGGCGGCTTTGCTGGTCTTGTTTTACCATTGTCGAAATGTCTTGTAAACCGGGATTCTGAGTCTGATCGGGTTTTCCTGGGAGAAGGTATATCCTTCGTTGATCGCGAGAGATTGTCATGGGCTAAGTTGGGACACCCCTGCAAAGTATAATCTTTCGAAAGTCGTGCCTGCGGTTATAGGCAGATGGAAATTTGTTAATGTCCGGTTGTAGATAACTTGACACCAGATCCGAATTAAAACGCATCAACCGTGTGTGTAGCCGTGATGGTCTCTTCTCAGCGGAGTCCGGGAAGTGAACACGGTTTCTGTGTTATGTTTGACGTAAGTAGGAGTTCAGGATCACTTCTTGATCATTGCTAGCTTCACGACCGTTCCGCTTGTTCTCTTATCGCCCTTATTTGCGTATGTTAGCCACCATACTTGCTTAGTCGCTGTTGCAGCCATACCACTTTACCCCTTCCTGTCCTTTTAAGCTTTGCTAGTCTTGATACCCATGGTAATGGGATTGCTGAGTCCTCGTGGCTCACAGATTACTACAACAACAGTTGCAGGTACAGGTTATGCGATGATCATGACGCGAGAGCGATGCTTGCTTGTGTTGAGTTCTTCTTCTGCTTCTTCGATCAGGGGATAGGTTCCAAGTCGGCAGCCTGGGCTAGCAGGGTGGATGTCGTTTGAGTTCCTATTTGTGCTTCATCCGTAGTCGGATGTTGATCTTATGTATTGTGGTGTTGTATTCGTGTGGCGTTGTATGCCTCTTGTATGTATCCCCATCTATTATGTAATGTTGATGTAATGATATCCACCTTGCAAAAGCATTTCAATATGCGGGTCTATCCTTGGTGGGACCTTCGAGTTCCTTTTGGATAGGGCCGCATATTGGGCGTGACAAGTATATATATATTGGGGGGGTCTAAGTATATCTCGCTCCCTGTTATGTGCCTCTAACTATGATTCTCCATGTGGAATCTCTTTCTCTCACACAAACACAAAACTTTGTCTCCTAGGGTCTCATTTCTCTCTACTATTCCCATGTGTGCCACTCGCACACCCCTCTTACAGAGATGTATTTCGCTCCTTAGATATGAGAACCTACGACTCTTCCTCTTAAATATCTCTTTCTCACACACAAACACAAACTCTGTCTCCCAGGGTCTCATATTTCTCCACTGTTCTCTTGTATGTCGCTCACACACACTCTCTCTCCCTAGAGATATCTTGCGTTCCCTCATATTTCTCTCTAGCTATCAATCTCGTTGTGAAATATCTTTCTCTCTCACAGACACAAAACTCCGTCTCTCGGGATCTCATTTCTCTCTGATATCTGTTTGTATGTGACTCGCATGCACCCTCTCTCTATCTCTCTCACACCCACACACATAACTCAGCCTTCTAATCCACTCGACTCCTATCTCTAACACACACTAGCTAGCATATTTATCTCTCTATTTATCTGATGCTCACCCTCACTCTTGCTTCCTATCACACACACTGCATATGTTTCTCTCTACATGCAGTCAAGTGCCCTCTTTTTATCTTTCTCACACACACACATATATAACTTCACCCTCTAAACCACCCGGTGGTCATCTCCAACACTCAAACTAGCGGATGTCCCTCTAGCTAGCATCTCCATCTCTCTATCTATCTATAGTTTCTCCATCAACATTTCTTTCTCGCACGGAGTCTTGCTTCCTATCACCCACACTATATATGTCTCTCCATACATATGCATTTATAGGTTGATCTCTTTTGCACAATCGTTGTGCCTCACTCCCTCTGCTCGCCATAGATGCATGCTCCAGACCACGCCACTATCTCTTAATGACAAAAAGACATGCTCAATTGTCGGGCATTCTTCCCTGCATTCTCACATGCATGCATATTGTCATACCGATCCGTCTCTCCCATGTCGTTGATCTTATGACTTATGTCTTCTTTCTTTTATCTCGATCATGTGTGCGCGCACACACACATCCCACGTATACATGTATACCTATCACACATGCACGTCCAAGGTCTCTATGTCTCCATACGTAGTTAATTACCCTCAACCCTAACGCCACATCGAATCATTCTCCTCTTGTGTACACATAACTTCCGCCTGGATGGGTAAAACACACACTCACACTTAACAATCTCCTTCTAGCTACCCCCCTCTCACTCTTCCCCTATATCCCCGAAACCAATAATACCATCCCTTTGTTTAATTCCCGCCTACATGCACCATCGATATATAGTAGTCTTCCTCGGTCTCTCACAAACAAACACATTCTCTCGATGTCGACTACTCTCACGCGCACACACCTTCTCTTCCCTCTCTACGGGCATTTTCTCTCTCGCACCCCATCGTTGGTGGCCTCTACCATACACATCACCTCTCTATGATGAAGCCATGCACACTTACATTACATACGCCACCGAGGACCGCGCGACACACACACACACACACAAACATACACACACACGCACGCACGCACACGCACCCACCCACACACACACACACACTAAGACTCCATCTCTCTCTCTCTCTCACACACACACACAAACACACGCACACACACACACGCACGCAC
>NC_041391.1:49648293-49668240 GCF_002162155.2 Triticum dicoccoides
ACACACGCATGCTTCTAGGTGGAGCATTTGTTCCTACCACCCTTCATCCAACTTTACCAGTATGATAAACAATCACCTTAATTTACTTGTATAACATGGACAAATTCCACTTTACTTTAGTAGTCAGCAAACTTATCATCTGTACCCTTATAAAAAACGAGTTAGCGACGATGGGGTGCGTGCCATCTTGTAATATAGACCGTCTGATCTATATCTGACGGATAGAAAGCAAACTATGATAATTTTACAAAAGATACTCGCACCTCTCTCCACATCCTTATCTCCCACAACCTCATTGCTCAGCAATTAAAAAAGGAAGTCTCTAAAACAATCTAGCATGGTGGCCGCTGCCGCCTGCCGGCGTCGTCCATCCCCATGCCTCCGCCCATTCCGACCACCAGTCACCACCATGCTCCACTCCTCCTCACCTTATCTCTCATCTTTCATTTTGTCGATGACATTCTCGAGATACTAGTTTACCGATAAAATTCTCGAGATATCATTAGTTTTTACACATGAGATTACTCCTGCATGGGTCAATCACAACAGGTGTTTTGGTAAAAAAATGCATATTGATGTTCAGTGCAATGCACGAGCATCTTGCTTGTAATTATAAACGCAAATCACGAGCAGGAAGTGACATTTTTTTACACAACCACGTTAACATGGCCAAGTAAATCACTAGCTAAAGTAAATACCATTATACTTATATCCCGATGCAAAAGGTTGAGTACAGGTCGGAAGAGTAGAGTCGCACACACGCACTCTGTCTCTCAGAATCTCTCACACACACACCAGTTACGTGACGCCCACTTAAGCAGACACGTATGTTATAATTTGTGCACCCGCGGGTACACGTGATGCTGCATATTTATTTAAGCCGGACGGCGAACCCAAACAGTAGCTGCATTCATTCCCCTCCTGGCGCCTCTTCTCTGGTCGCCGTCGCCCGGTAGCCATGGCCCGACCGAAGGTAACAACATATGCCATACTCCACGTCGGAGCAGCGTTTAATACGGAAATTTTAGTGGTCATGCATGCATCTTTTTGTGCTAGCACTCCTATATAAGGGTTGACCGGTCGCTTCCCGCGGACGTGTGCGGGTGGTGGAAGAGGAAGGAGAAGGGAAGAAGGCTGTGGAGTAACATTTTTTACCACAATTTCTTAGGAAATTGAGTACAATAATTGAGTAGTTTTGCAAACTACCAGTACTACACCTGAAACGGTTAAAACCCATACTCCCTTGCCAGCGCGCTTCCCGCGTGAAACGGTCAGCATTGCCCTGGAGTGTCAGTGCCGCATTAATGCCCGGCCAGAGCGGAGGCGACCTCTCACTGGCGTCGGCTTTGAAATGGCGCGACGGCCGAGAGAGCGCCGCTTCCCGGTGCACGCGACTGCTCCGCGTCGAGACTGGCCATAGGCCCTGTTTGGATCCATGGATTAGAGTTATTTTGAGCTAGTTGGGACTCAAATAGCCCTAAAGTATCCAAGCATGAGGGTTTAAATTGGAGCAAGTTGCACCGAACCCACCAAGAAAACTATCCCACCAAAGAGGTGCTAACTGGAGATAGTCCTCATTGGGACCACTGAAAAATCACTTTTCTCTCTCCATCAAGTGCATTTATTGTCATCTAACCCTGTCGCCCAAACACCTCTTTGGCTACAGTTAGTTCAGGGTTAGACATGAGTTAGTCTAACCTCTAGCTAAGTTAGAGTATCAAACAGGAGCAGTATAGGACATGCAAGTTGCTCAAAGCATACAGTCAAATTCGTACGTGAAAGGATTTTTTTGTTTTTGAAAACGGAACATGAAAGGAGTTTTTTTAGAATGCTCTTGGAATGTCACTAACATGTGATGAGTTAACCGACCTCAATAGACGGCAAAAATGCCAGCCCGCCACACTTTTAGAGAGTAGAGGAGGGAGAAACGATATAGGCTGCTGGATTACTAGAGATAGGTGTAGCACGGAAGCCAAGAAATATGGTGATAGCGTGGGTTAGCCATGTACTAGTATGATGTAACTACACTGGGCTGCCGTGTTTCGTACTCTTCCAGTCCACTGTGGGGATGATTGGTTGATTTTATATCGCTGAATAATATTAAATATTATGAGTGCAGACACTCCACCACGAGGTTCCTTGCTCCTTCTCGATCGTCGGGAATCTCTGTTCTTCCACTCTATTTTTTTACGTGAGCTTTGTTCATCATTTTGCCAACACGCAAGACATCTAGCATGAAGGTGCACGTGTTATGCAAGGATCGTTCCATCTATATGAAGAACACGTGGGACTGGAACTACGAGACGGACATGTACCCAGAAGTGGACGTAAAAACCTGAGTAATGTAGCGCAGTAAGTGAAGTAGAAAAGCACAAATGGTATGAACATGCATGGCATATAGGGTGTGTTTGGTTGCGTTCTCGTCTCAGCATTGTTGTTCCCTCTTCATGCATGCTCAACTCAACACCCCTCTTCATGCATGCTCTCTTCATGCATGCTTCTAGTGTATTTTTGCTAAACTAGTGTGGACTCATGCACCCTCCATACACTCTACCAAACACCCAAAAGTGGGTCGAGAAGGAAACTCTTGGGCGGCATTTGTCTCTTACTACGTACTACCACTAAATGTTGTACGTGCAATGCACGGTGATGTTATGGAGTACGTGCCTAAGTACTCTACTACTAATGTATTAGTTGGAGGCACATATTAACTTCTATATTTGTTTACGTGTATGCCCCGAGACCTTCCAATTAGACGTGTATTTCTCTCCAGGTTGCACTTTGTATCGTTCATACCACTAAGTACTACTACATGTGGTCTCCGACCCTCAGAAGTGGAAGAAGTGGAGACGCTCTACCATGCTGTTTTTTTCTTGCGCTGGGCTCTACCATGCTGTTCATGTCCCACTCCTTTCGCTGACGTGTGGGACATCCAGCACGTGCCGTGTTTGGCACTCTTTGTCGTAAGAGTTGAAACGCTAGCATTCATCAGAAATAAAAAATAATTATAAATCAGCAGTGATACTATTTTTTTGAGAACCAATCAGCAGTGATACTATACAACGCGGTTTCCTTGCTCCTCGATATCAGAAAGAATACTTCCATTCGCCAACATGTGGGACATCGACCATCCTAGTCCACTTGCCATGCACGCAGAACTCCAAGGGTGAGTCACCCCGGTCGTCGCGCCGCAGTAACAATGACTAATGAGCCGTCAAATCACAGGCCCACTTCCCACTTTGAAGTTGCTCGGACGAAGGAACCATCATGACTTCATTGAATTCTGCTTCTTGAAGAAAACTACTGTACCAGTAGTACTGCTAGCTACAGTAGTTACTCCAACAGAGGCCTCCTTTGGTTCATAGGATAGGAATTTTATAGGAATATGAAAATCATAGGAAGTGAGCTGACATACATGTCAATTCCTATAGAGAAAGAGATGCCATTTGATGCATAGGATAGGAATTTTTCCATTTAGTCTAGGCTAATGTACTGGTAATTTGCTCTAAAAACTACAATAGTAACTAGTAGTACTGGTACATGCTCGTACTCAGACACAGACACACACACTAACTACTAGTACTACTACTTCTCACGTGCTGGCCAGACGCCGTCATTCTCCTTCCCGGCTTTGCCGGTGACACCCACCGTGCTTGGATCTCCGCCGACCTCTCCGCAGCAGCGCGTGTGTCCTCTTCTTTCTTGCGGCGACAGGCCTCTATTTTCTTGAGTGCTTTCTGACTTTTCCGCTCCCTCTGTGCGGCTTTGGCCGCCTCTTGCTCGACCGCCCATTCAGCCTTGGCATCTTCAAATTTCTCCCACATAGGTGTGAGGTTGTGAGCGGCGATGAACTCGGCATGGCGGGATGCCATCGCTTCCCTACCATTTTGTGTGCAGTCATGGGCGGCGAGGAACTCGGTGCGGCAGGATGCCATCGCTGACTTACCGGTTAGTGTGCGGCGCGGTGGCATGAACGATGCTTGGTGAGAGCTCTGGGGTGGAGTGGCCGGACAACCGTATAGTGCGTTGGTTTGTCAAGAGCTCAAGGACAAAGGACGAAGGAAATTTGGATTCCCCTTCAATCCTGGTCATTTATTACCAAGTAAAATGCATTGCGGTCATCGAACTTGTCTTGATAGTTCACTTTGATCATTGTATACGAACTATGGTGAATATACGGTCACTGGCTCAGCGTATAGCTCCGTATTTGTCTGGTTGACCAGTAAAACATTCCGCATGCGCCTCATCAGCTCGTGTTCTTTATCTATCTACGCGGGCCTACCTGTCAATGGAGAAAGAAATACTGTAAAAACCATGAGTTCACACTTTACCACCACGCCAGCGTCTGATCGCCCTGGCCTACCGAAACCCCTTCCATCGCTAGTGCGCGCTTCCCGCCAGAAATGGTCACCGTTTCTCCAGAACATCAATGCTGCATTAACCGGACTTAACTGCAGGTGCAATTGGTGTGTCACTGACATGCGGGCCAGATGCCCGTTGGGCCCACATGTCAGTAACCCAATGCATCTGCAGTTAAGTCACTAAAGTAGCGTCCGCATTCACGCCCGATGGACCTACTCCGGCGCCAGTTGTCCATCCGTCTGCCGCGGCTCATTGCCATTCGCCAACTATATTAACTTGAGCCCCAGCTCCCAGCCATAGCCAAAGACCCACACTTATTCTCCTCCGGTCCCTTCCTTCTGTCGGCACCACTCCAACCATGGCCTCCTTGCGCTCCGAAGCTCTCTTGGACATACTGTCGCAGGAGCAGACAAGGGACATCGCCGGCTCCGCTCCGAGCGAGCTTCAAAGCTCTCTTCGATGTACCCCCCCCCCCCGACAGCGAGGAAGAGTAGTACACGGTAGGTCGCTGATGTCTACTACACAACCTTCTTCTTGTAGACGTTGTTGGGCCTCCAAGTGCAGAGGTTTGTAGGACAGTAGCAACTTTCCCTCAAGTGGATGACCTAAGGTTTATCAATCCGTGGGAGGCGTAGGATGAAGATGGTCTCTCTCAAGCAACCCTGCAACCAAATAACAAAGAGTCTCTTGTGTCCCCAACACACCCAATACAATGCTAAATTGTATAGGTGCACTAGTTTGGCGAAGAGATGGTGATACAAGTGCAATATGGATGGTAGATAAAGGTATTTGTAATCTGAAATTATAAAAACAGCAAGGTAACTAATGATAAACGTGAGCGTAAACGGTATTGCAATGATAGGAAACAAGGCCTAAGGTTCATACTTTCACTAGTGCAAGTTCTCTCAACAATAATAACATAGATAGATCATATAACAATCCCTCAACATGAAGCAAAGAGTCACTCCAAAGCAACTAATAGCGGAGAAAAAACAAAGAGATTATGGTAGGGTACGTAACCACCTCAAAGTTATCCTTTTTGATCTATCTATTCAGGAGTCCGTAGTAAAATAACACAAAGCTATTCTTTCCGTTCAATCTATCATAGAGTTCATACTAGAATAACACCTTAAGACACAAATCAACCAAAACCCTAATGTCACCTTGATACTCCATTGTCACCTCAAGTATCCGTGGGTATGATTATACGATATGCATCACACAATCTCAGATTCATCTATTCAACCAACACAAAGTACTTCTAAGAGTGCCCCAAAGTTTCTACCGGAGAGTCAAGACGAAAATGTGTGCCAACCCCTATGCATAGGTTCATGGGCGGAACCCGCAAGTTGATCACCAAAACATACATCAAGTGGATCACGTGAGTATCCCATTGTCACCACAGATAAGCACGGCAAGACATACATCAAGTGTTCTCAAATCCTTAAAGACTCAATCCGATAAGATAACTTCAAAGGGAAAACTTAATCCATTACAAGAGAGTAGAGGGGGGAGAAACATCATAAGATCCAACTATAATAGCAAAGCTCGCGATACATCAAGATCGTGCCATAGAGAGAACACGAGAGAGAACACGAGAGAGAGAGAGAGATCAAACACATAGCTACTGGTACATACCCTCAGCCCCGAGGGTGAACTACTCCCTCCTCGTCATGGAGAGCGCTGGGATGATGCAGATGGCCACCAGTGAGGGATCCCCCCCTTGGCAGGGTGCCGGAACAGGGTCCCAATTGACTTTTCGTGGCTACAGAGGCTTGCGGCGGTGGAACTCCCGATCTATTCTCGTTGTCGGTGTTTTTAGGGTATATGGGATTATATAGGTGAAAGAAGTCGGTCGAGGGGTGCTCGAGGGGCCCAGGAGACAGGGGGCGCGCCCAGTAGGGGGGGCTCCTATCTCCTGGCTTCCGCGAAACTCCCGTGGCTTGCACTCCAAGTTTCCTGGATTTCTTATGTTCCAAAAATAAGTTTCCCGAAGGTTTCATTCCATTTGGACTCCGTTTGATATTCCCTTTCCTCGAAATACTGAAACAGGCAATAAAGCAACAATATGGGCTGGGCCTCCGGTTAATAGGTTAGTCCCAAAAGTAATATAAAAGTGTATAATAAAGCCCATAATCATTCAAAACAGATAATAAAATAGCATGAATGCTTCATAAATTATAGATACGTTGGAGACGTATCAGTCGCCGCCGCTCTGGTCCCAGGAAGGCCACCGCTACTCCACTAAGTTGACGCCAAGCTTTGTGGGGTAAACATTGGCGGCCGATTAGCCGCTTGACGGCAACATGGAGGAAGAAATCTTCAGAACCTTGTGCTCTGGAGGAGGAGGTTATCGAGGCAAATGAGGAGGAGGCAAAGGCAATGGCCGGCTTTCTCGGCTTCATGGCCGGACATGGTGGTCGGGCGCCGGCGATCATTTAGATTAGGTTTAAAGTACGTTTTAGTACGGTTTGTGTGAAATATGTAATGAATATCGTCCAGTTTGTAGGAAAAGTTTTTGAAATGTAATGAATTTCATCCGATTAATTTGAAATTTTCTTTGTTTGCACGAATTTCATCCGGTTAGTTCATATAGTTGTCGAAAGGTATGCGGGCGGCATCGGATGGCATCCATCAGTGTCCTCGGACAGATGCCGGTGTAAATTTGTGGGCCAGCACTGGAGATGCCCTAACTATCATGCTATAATCGCTAACAGTGCTCCATTATTTGGCAGGGAACAATTATCCCTCGATCAAAATCAGATCCGCGGTGTTTCGCACTCCTCCCGCGTAAGAGTGTAAACTCTTGCTTACATAAAAATGGAGCAAGTGGACGACACTGTAGCACGTCATATCACTCAAACTAGACCGCCTAATGAACGGGAAAGCACCGCCCTCGTCATTTTGTTATGGATTTCTATTGATCGATCGCACGAAAATGTTACGCTTTGCATGTTCTAAAGGAAAAGGCGGCACACTTACGACTCGTACGCGTCGCACCCCCCGGGATTGGCACTCACGATTGTCCAGCTCGCATGCCGCTCACCAGAGGGGACACGCGTTGTCTTGCAATTTCACTGACATGTGGGACTGTAATTGAATAAACCGTCGATAGCCAAAATCTAATCGCTCGGCGGGTGTCGGCTGAGAAGAGAGAAACGGGGGAGGGAGAAGAGATCGCCCGCCTGCCGCGCACAGACTCCAAGAAATATATGGTGATAATGTGAGGTGGGCCATGTTGGAGTCTGGACCGCTTCTGGAGCCCGCTCTGACCAGACGAGACTTGCCTGCTCACCCCGCGTGTGCCCATCCATGCTCCCACGTGCGTGGCTTGATTTGATTGGAACAGAGTAAGGCGCAGCCCCACCCCCTAAAAATCAGGGGGGAGATGATTAGATTAGAAAGACAAAAGGAAAAAAGACAGCCGTAGGATGAAGTGGGATCACGGATGGGAGCATGGAGAGGGAGCAGGCAAGCCGGATCCGCTCTGACCGCCCTGGCCCCTCAAGACGCCAGTTGTCCGCCGCATGCATGCATAGCAGGTACTAAAATATTGGGCTATAGGCCCGCTTATGTGGAGGAGAGAGAGCCATTGACAAAGTCAAGGAGTGGGCTCTGCAAGAGCCCGTCTCTACACGTGCTCCTAGGTATAAAAAAAATAATTCTAAAAAAAAGCATAAAATACAATTGTGTCGAAAAAAATAAAGATAAAAAACATTTGAGAGGAAATAGATAGAGAGAAAGTGAGAAAAAGTTGTAATCTTATAGCCAACCTTATAGTCAACAGTATGGTAGCATTACATGAGGAAGGAGGGAGTGGTGCACATGCCAAGTTCACTGGGCTGCCGTGTTTCACACTCCTCCGTCGTAACAGTGGAAACAATAGATTTCATCAAAAATAAACAATGAATGCTCGTTGCTCGTCCTCTATATCGGTTTGAATACTTTCATTCGCCGACATGTGGGACGTCGACTATCCTGGTCCACCTGCCATGCACAAAATTATCCTGGTCTACCCGGTCGTATCGCAGGCCCAACCTTTCCCACTGTAAGTTGTTCGGACGAAGGAACCATCATGACTTTATTGAATTCCTTTTCTTCAATAAAACTTACTGTACCCGCAATACTTCTACCACACGTGAAGACTGGACGGCACTGTACCACGTCATATCACTGAAACCCACTAGGCCAAACTAGCCTGCCTAGGTCGGGAGTACGTCTCTGCACTGCTATGATTTTGTGTTGTACGTCTCTGTACTTCTGCTATGATTTTCCTACCCTATGAAACAAATGAGGCCTGAATGTATCCGTGTCGACTATTGTCTGATCGATCGCTAAGCCTACAATTTTAGGAGCTAGGGCTATTGGTCAATCGACAACGGATAAGTATAAGCGTACCACGAGCTCATCAGCCCCAACGTTTCTCTTCGGTGAGTGTTTTGCAAGTACTATAGCTCGCACAGTAGCTAGCCTATTAACACCAAGAATCATCAAACAAGCCCTGCTGATATGATAAACAGTGCAAACTTACATCTAAGCATGCCATATATTACATCAAAAGCTGGTGAGGATACATCTGTTTCCATAACTCGGAGTGGGTTCGCATGATTCACAATCAAACAAAAGTTGCAAGTACTGCCCACACAAGACAGTGCACTAGCCCTAAGATGGTTTGATAACATGCATCGTTCTGGTAATTAAACACAGGGCAATGCAAACTACTCTGAAGGATTAGCGCGACCAACTATTTCTTGTCATCGGTCTCTCAGGCAATGACCATAGCACGGATAGCGGCATGGGAATCGATCTTTGGGGCGATGTCCATAAGACTGACCGCGACATCAGAATCAATCTCTGGGCGATGTCCACAGGATTGACAACGGCATCGGAATCGATCTCCGGGGCGATGCCAACAGGACGGACCGTGACATCGAAAACGATCTCTGGGGCCTTGTCCACAGGACGGGCCGTGACATCGGAATCATCAAGGACGTCCACCAGCACCTGCACAACCCTAACCTATTAGCAAGCACATTGCAAATAATCAAAAACCACAACTATGGTAATAAGCCATTGTTTTTTACCTTGTGCAGATCACCGGGGGATCTCATCCCTCCGGGGGCCATCTCCTCGTCCTCGATGGGGGGCCATCACCTTTCTAGGGGAATACTTCTTCTCAACGGTGACTATCTCCTCAAACTCGGCCTTGAGCCTCGCATAGGTGGCCATCAGAGTTTTTAGGGTAGGCACGGTGGGGCCCTTGCTGTTCTTCCAACTTTCATGAGGAGTTCGTCCGCCTACGTCGTCAACTCTTTGGCCAGTGCTTGTTTCTTGGAGTTCTTCGTCTCCATGGGTTGGCCCGCCAACATGGTCAACTCGTTGGTTGGTGCTTGCTTCCTGGAGATCGCTGTCTCCAGTGGGTTGTCCTCCGGTAACTTTTTGCCTAGTGCTCCAGGATCCATCAATGAACTGACAAACAAAAAGCAATCGAAAGGAAACCACAATCGCAATGAAAACGGGAAAAGAATAGGCTGTGAGAATCGGTCGGTGCTTCGCAAAAAGAAGATTCTTGGAATGAAAATATAGCAGCATAACTAATTCGCCCACCTTTCCTTCGTCGGTACAGAAGAAAAATAGCAGAAGTGAGTAGCCTGGAGTGAGGTTTTCTTCAAGAAAGGGAAGAAAGGGCTTCAACGAGCGTTCCAATGAAATGATGGTTGCTTCGTCCAGTCCAACTTGGAGGCCACCTTACCACTATTGGTAAAGGTGTGGGTTTTGTGATATGACGGGTCATGACGGCCACACCGGGGTGACAGGTGAGTCTCGACTGTAGCACCTCACTGTGATTTGGTGGATGGCACGCGGGCCCGGATGCTTTGATGTCCCGCATGTAGATAGAGTGGCTAGTCATATAGGAGTGATCAGTATTGTGCACCGCGACCAAGGCGGAGAGGAAAACGAGAGAACTACGTAATTAATGCCCGAGTTTAATTAGGGTAGTTTTGTAAAGTACAAGATACATTCCTCCAATCGCAAAATGCCTTGGTTCATGAAATTTGAGATTTGAGCCCTATAAACCGGAAGGGAGGGGGTACTGCATGCGGTGTAGTCTAGGCACTTGTTGAAATCTCTAGAAAGGCAAGTACTCCTTTCCGGTTTACAGGGTTATACTATTCCCTCCGTCTAGGTGTGTAAGTCACCTTACGAAAACCAAATAGTCCCAAAACACTTAGGCGCGGTGCATTAACTTCTACCTTGTTTCTTGTTTCTTGACATATCAACCAATAAGAGATGAGAGGTGTGCATGCTTTTAATTACTTGAGACTACCAAACACGACATGCAGTGGCTAGTTCATTGCATGCAATGCTATTAATTAGCAAATAAACATTGGTGACCCCAGGAGGAAACGGTGCTAAGCGCGTGTACCTATGCAGAATGAGTATCAACCAATGGATGATGGAGTTTAATTGTTAAACAATTCAATGAGGGAAGCTTAGCTACAAATTCAATGACTTACTCACCTAGACGGAGGGAGTAGCAAGTACTACTACCTCCGTCCTAGTTTATTGGTCCCCATAGTATTTATGCCAAACTTTGACCATATATTTAACTAAGTAAATAATAATGCATGCTAGCAAAAATTATATCCCTGGATTCGTATTTGAACATAGTTTTGAGAGATATTATTTTTGGTTACATGCATTAACATTTTTTTAGTTTAATCTAAGGTCAAAGTTTTGCACAAAATACTAAAGGGACTAATAAACCCAGACGGAGGTAGTAGTACTACTGCAATGGTGGGCTCAAATAGCAAACAGGCTCTCATGCAAGAGCTTGGCTACTATATGCGTGCTCCAAGGCACCGCACCACGCGAACGTTCGCAACTGCCACGTTCGGGTTGCGCTTGGCTCTTCGCCTCTTCGAGAAGATGAACAATGATGTTACTCCTACTTCTACAATATTGAACACTGCTGCATGTCCGTCCACCTCGTGCGGGAGGGATAGCGTGTAGAGAAAGCTTCTAATTACTGCTCCTGCCTTTGCGTCTATGACAGGTGGGCCCAACAGGTGGTTGGCCCTCCTGTCATGCAGCCAAAGGCAGGTGCAGTTAAGGCACCGGAGCTCAGTCCGCGAGGGAGAGGGCATTCTAGTAATCAAACTTGTCGGTCTTGTACGAGTTGATGCGACACATCAAAGCACTGCACTCGATATAAGTCTTTTTACACATTTCAAATGGACTACAACATACGGATGTATGTAGACATATTCTGCTTCGTATGTAGTCACTTTGTTGCAATCTCTAAAAATAGTTATATTTGGAAACGTAGGGAGTACAACGCATGCATGCATGCCGTGACTTTCCTTTTGATACTTGCATGTGTTGATTTGATGCACCTTGCCAAATTTTAACTATAAATTTAACAAACCAAATTTTCATGCATGTCACAAAAAATTACGAGGCTGTTTGGATTGTGACTATGTTTGTATTATGTTGCCACATTATTTTTCCTACACTTGCCACACTTGCCAAACTTGAGTTGCTCAAATTGTTAGACACACTTTGGCTTGCCTAAGGGAATCTTGCCACAATTTTTGTGTCTATGACATGTGGCATTCACTGCTAATAAAAAAATTCTTTTCTTAGGTGTGGCTAATAAAAAAGACTTATATTTAGGAATGGAGGGAGTAGAAAATATAAATTATAATGCATGTTGGGGCAACCCACGTTTTCGCTAATTTTAGCCGTGGGCTTGTTCACAATTTTTACAAGGGGGTGGTTGTTCAATTAATGGAGGGACTTGTAGTACCATACTTGAACGACACAAAGTGCGACCTGGCACACTGTAACACCACTTGGAACAAGCGGGTAGCTATCTCAAAACACAATCAACAACTAAAAAACGCGACATGTCATGTAGTACACAATTTTAAATGATTGTTTTGATGGAGTGAAAAAGGAAAACTACCCACTATGTATATATAGGCCGCAACCTCCGTGCTTGCTTGCTAGGGTTTCTCTATTCACACAATCTCATCCTCTCCAGATCTAAACAAGATAGGGGTGGTAACACTGTCTTTCTCCCTTCAAAAAACACTATCTTTCTATCCTCACCGCTGGTTACAGATCTGGACATATCCCCCTCCGCCGGTGAAGGGGAGGAGGGGCAGCGTTTAGCCCGTCGTCGACAGCGAGGGAAGAGACCCACTGTCGGCTGCATCGTTATCTCTGGCCGAGCGCCGGCGCGGGAGGTCCTCCGATCCCTTCATCGTTGCCTATTGGCGGATCCGGCCTCCCACCGACCACCTATCCACATCCCGACGACTTTCAGGTATATCTTCGTTCGAAACCGCCTTAGCTCTACTTGCCCAGCTTGCTACGTCGCTGCATGTGCATCATTTTCTACCTCTCAGCCCCTCTCGATCGGATGGTCCAACGTCACGTATTTTTTTCTTCTATTGTTAGAGGTAAAGCTACTTCATGGAGTCGAATCTTGTACTCTGTCCATCCGGAAATACTTGTCATTGAAATGGATGTATCTAGATGTATTTTAGTTCTAGACACATCCATTTTGATGACAAGTAATTCCGGATGGAGGGAGTACTTGGTTCAAACAAGAAATAAAGTGGGGATGGGGGAATTTAGTATGTACATCGGACTTGGTACAAACAGGAAGGAAAGGGGGTGAAAGTAGTACAGACTGGTCATCCAACCGGTCTCTTGGTTGAAAAGGGAAATATAGGGGTAACGTTGTACACAGTGGTATGACCAGGACTAGATTTACTATCCACACATAGGAGTAGGTGGCTAGAGTGAACAAAAATGGGACCAACCCAGATATGTTTGTTGGATGTTTGTTTCTCGGTGCAACAAACTATGAATCACCACTTTATGCCCTATTTAGGTACATGGTGCTGGACTGCTGGTGCACCCACTGTCCCATGCCCTTATACCAAATATTTAACTGTTCTTAATCTAATGTCCCTGGTAAAAATGAAGCGATGCCACTGTTATAAGCCATGACAAGTCTCACTTAATTAATTAGGAGTACTTAAGTACCACAATACAATGAGCTGTATCCCAGCCAGTGCTTTAACTCTGCTGGAAGTTCTTGATAATCTTTCGATATAATCTCAGTACTGGTAAACAAGAGTGATTTCAACCATACATTTGAAGTGCACAAAAATATATACTATTGTGTGATTCCATGAGTGCTTTATCATCTCTTATGGGACTACATGAATAAGATTTTTTTCTCAGGTTGGTACGGGCCTAAGGCCTTCATCCATATTAGTTTTTTTTCATCTCTATTTGTATCGTGCTACTGTCCTGAGAAACTCCTTTATCTTTGCACGTTAAAGTTTTGCAACTTGTGATAAATGGCAATGCTTTGAGTGTTGAGCTAATTGGCACTGATTAAATAAACTAATACCTCTCTTTAAACAAGACTACTATGTTGCTAACTTTACCCATTAAGATAATGAGGGTGCTTCTATTTGTTAGTGTATGTTTCATCAACTAGTCCCACTATTACAGTAATCTCACTCTCTCAATATATGTGCCAACAGGGATGCTCGAATTTGGTGGAACTGCACAAAAACTTTGGGTGCTTCATTGCCTCGACAGCTTCCGTCCTTTCCTGTCAGTCGCTAATCTCGGCTTGCTTTCTTCCTTCGCTGTCAGTCGCTTCGCTTATCTCGGCTTCCAGTCAAAGGAAATAGTAATTGATATGCTACCTCCCACAGGTTGGTACTGGTCTTTATCCTAATTATTGTGCTTGTCATGTATTGGTAATTTGGTATTGTGCTACTGTTTGTCGATTTTATAAAGGAGTAACTTGGAGCCTGAACTCGCAGGCAAATCATTGCATTTGGTGATTTCGGTAGAACTGCACAAAATGATCGGATGGACAGATACGTATGCTGCTGCTATGTACTCCAAAGTTCACTCAGACAAGCATTAATGTTGACAAGAAGTGCCTATATTCATTCGAGTATCAACCCGCGTCAACCAGTTGTCAAACTCCCAAGTATTATTAGAGTGAACGCCAAAAATATTGCTTGGCACATAGCCCAGAAGAACACAGTCCAGTTTTTGGTCCCAACTTGTGCCTTTTGGTTATCGGCAGATATGGTAGCGAACTGTATGGCATGGAGTCTAAAGATTCCAGACAAGTTGGTTGACGCGTATATTCATCTGGCACTTAATCAGTCTGCACGCCAGGGATGCTACATTTCAGTTGAACTGCACAAAAAATTTGGGTGGTTCATTTTCTAAACCGCCTCCTTTCTCATCTGCAATGTAGAATTTTGGCGAGCTACATGACCAAGATGAGTCAGTAAACTAGTTGGATGAAAGTAGTGGCCAAGTTGCTCAAACCTCGCTCGGCACGATGCCACTATTTGAGAATAAACCTACAAGCAAAGTTCAGATTGTCTGTGCTGCCTCTTATGTACTCAAAAGTTTACTCGTACAAGAATTAATTTTAGCAAAAAGTACCTCCGACTGAACACCATTTACCAGTCTGTACCCTAGGTAATTAATGTTCGTCCATGGATCATATTGGCTGTGATCTCAATCATTTGGATGCATAAACATACTGAACATGTGTATATCTGAATCTTTTTGTGAATTATGTATGAATATTGTCGTGTGATCTATCAATCATTTGGATGCATAGATATGCTGAGCTTGTGTATATATGAATCTTTTGAGTTGTTGATAGTGAATGTTGGCTATGAATATGAACGTGTCATGTGAACCTATGTTCGATACGAATGTTTACCTTTTCTGTTGTATAGGTGAGAAAACTTGTTAGTATGCCTACTGTGGGGTATGTGACGTGTGGGTGTCAACGGCACACCTTCTTCCCGAGAAGAATTGCACCTGCTTTGTTAGGGTAGCAACGGCACATCAGCTCTTTTTAATCTTTTTTATTACTCTGTCTTCCCCTCTCCCCCGCTGAACCCCTGTCGTAATGTTTTCGGCCTCAAAACAAACATAGTACTACGTTGTTTTTAGGGCTTGATGAAAAATCGAGTGCTGGTTTCTGTAGGTTGGCCCGCCCAGCAAATGGGTTGCTGGTCCACCACGACGGACTAGGAGGCTAAAAATACAAGTTGTATGGTGCAGTGGCAATTAAAAAAACGCTATCGAGAGCCATCCACTGAAGAAAAAATCGCTCCTGATGTGCTTCTTCAGTCGTGCCATCGGCCCCCTCTTTAATCCAGTTCGCTCGGGGATCTGGTATCATTTTTTTTCAGAGGGCGAACAAGTATAAGCTAGACCTAAGTTTTGTATTTTAACATGTGTAGCCCACGACATACGGAGATAGTGGTTTCAACTAATTTTTTAGGTCTATACCGGCCTATGGGCTTCTTCTTAAAGATCGGTAGCCCAATGTATTTTTTTAATAGAACACATGTCTCTATTCTATTTATCTATATTAAGAATAATAATGATGTATCCAATTTATGTTTTCCCTTCTAACCACATTATATATATATTTATATTATTATTATTATCGTATATTTTATAGAGACTTATATATATATATATATTTTATAAAAACATCCCATGTGTTATTAACTTATAAACGTAAATGTTTAACAGAAGTTGGCAAGGAAAATTCTAGTTGTTTTTGACTCACAGGCAAGGAAAATCCTGGTGATTGCGTACAAAAGCTTGCGAAGATTTTAAGGACCAATTTAATAATAACACGCTCATTTTTATTTTGAGCAATAACACGTTAATTTGTTAATCTATCTCTAATTCTAATAACAAAGCACGGATTGACTCCTTGGGTTCACCGTCACAATACGCTTTCTTACTGTGAATTTATGTTTTCAGTTTTTTTCTTCAACGCGTAGGTGGTACTACTCTCTACTCCCTCCATTCCTGGCGAAAAATAATACTCCCTCCATTCCCTTATACAAAGCCACAGACTCAAATTACAGGTACCAAGATAAAATTTACTGTGAATTTATGTTTTCAGTTTTTTTCTTCAACGCGTAGGTGGTACTACTCTCTACTCCCTCCAGGTATCTATCTTTCTTTCATAGTGGCCTTGTATACGGGAAGGGAGGGAGTACGACACATAGAGCCGGCCCGTCAGCAGATGACGTAGTACAAACTCGGTTGAAAAAGTATAATACGCCGCAAGCACTCGAACCCAGGAGCTCCCGCTAGACAGTCTTGATTGCTAGCCAGTAGAATAAACAACATATGATATTTGGTAAGAGCGCACTCCTAGATATGTAGGTCCTCCCTTCCGGTCAGGAAAAAAACATACACACATAAACGCGCATGTATCGTGCAATCAATCAGCCTCAACTAAAGCTTAAAAAAGCCCCAAGTAAAAAATATGTACGCATCTACTGACAGTAAAAAAAGACACACATACACTTCTGCGTTGGACGAGCACAGCCATGGCCCACGGCTGCCATGCATGCCGTCAACTGCTGGAAGATTAATCGGCCACGTATCATCATGTGTCCAACTCAAACATTTTCTTTTATCTCTACCATATTACAAGTAATATGTGCACATTAAACATGTATAACAGATCTATTCAAGCCAAACATTAGTCTTTAATCGAATGACTTCCGAATAAAGTTAGAAAAAAGATTGGTTATGATTTTCACCTGTAAGGTAAAGGATTATTTCTTTCCTTTTTTTGATACATCCTTTTTATTCCATTTCATCCGTTCGTTACCGGTATCATGTAGTTTTTGCTTCGTTTGGTATGTTCGTTGTCGGTCCCTCAAAAAAAAGCGAGCGTAGAGGGATTGGAAGCATGGTTGCGAGGACTCACGAACCAACTCATCCAACCAAGGATCCTGCAGACAGAGAGGGGGCTTTAGACCGTCTCGCCATAGGTGGAATTCATTTACGGTTCGGAAACCTCCATCATGTACGATTCCTTTCTTAAAAAATTCCTATATGTACATTGTAGAACACGGTTGCGGACGTGCTGCGTCATGGGTTGGAGCTCGAGCGGAAGGAGCGGGAGATGGGGCTACTAGAGGACGTGAACGGGGAAGATGGCGATGAGGATGATAAGATTGGGAAGGAGAGGGTGGAGAGAAGGTCATGGGAATCGAGCCACCACAATCGACGACATGTACATGTGCGGCATGCAACGCGCTGCCATCATGGCCTTGATCCCGCCGATCTGGTCACGCGTTAAAGCACGTCTCCTGCCTTGAACTATCATCGTGGAGAACCTTGCCGTCAATCGGTCCACCGTTTTTGCCATCAACGACCATTGTTCCGCGACACAATTCCTTAACCGAGGCAACCTTGATCATGACAACTGGTATTTTTTTCCATACCGACGCATGAACATTGTGTTTATCATGCCAGGGACAAGTTTTTTTCTTTCCCATTGCAACACACGGACCTTGCCGTCAATCGATCCACCGTATTTGCCATCTACGACCATTGTCCCACCACACAATTCCTTAACCGACAGAACCTTGATTCATGATAGCTGGTATTTTTTCCATACCGAAACATGAACATTGTGTTTATCATGCCAGGGGCAACTGTATTTCTTTCCCGTTGCAACGCATGGGCATGTTTGCTAGCTATATATAGATATAATGTGCCTCTCCGGTTTATTCTTTGATATTAATTGCTTCTTCTAACATAACGTTATATATATAACAAGCCCAGCTAATTCATTTATTTCAAGGAAGTGCAAATGGGCTGGGATTTCTTAGAAAACATAAATGGGCCTGATTGACGCGCAATTATTTGTTCATCCAGCCTAGCAATTGGACTGTACATTCGAGAAAACATAGGTTAAATATATGCCATATTTTTGCAGGCTAACATGTGGGCCAATAGGTCGAAGCCTATGCAGGGCGTTGTCAACTTGGTCAACAAATGATTGTGACATCCACAGCCATTGGATTTATATCCAATGGCCGGCATGCACCTTCAATTTCTCGTCTTCTTCCTCCAGCGTCGTGGGGACCGCCTAGTCCGGCCTCCAGCGGCTAGCGGCTCTGCTTAGCACGCATCGCTGCGAAGCACTACCCCACCGCCGGCCAGGCTATCCCTCCACCCCTCCACACCTCCTATTATTCTCCACCGATTACAGCCCCACGCCGCACCAGAACCAGTTATAACCCTTCTCCTCCTCTCAATCTGCGACTCCACGGTCGCGTCTTCCCATCTCCGAGTCGTTCCCGTCCGGGGCCTCGCCGTCGTCCACCGCCTCGCTGCGCTCGGTGCAGCGTGGTCAACAAACGAGAGTCATCAGAAGAGGACTGTATGTGGAGAGCCTGACGGCTGGGACCCACGAGGTGCATGGTCGCACGCAAGGAAAGTTCCTCCTTATTAAGCTGAAAAAAATGTTTCCTCCACCTGACAGCTGGGACCCACCGACTGTATCTTCGCACGGAAGGAAGTGCCTCCTTGTTTTGCGAAAAAAATTATTCATCCCATTGACAGCTGGGACCCGTCAGATTTGGTGGCTGACTTGTGGGCCTACTAAGCGGACGTGTACGCAGGGCTCTGTCAACTTAATCAACAAATGATTCTAGTAGCTAGACCATTGGATGTTAATCCAACAGCCGTGCTCCTTCTTCAACCTTTGTTCTTGCTCCTGTCTCCCGTGGGCTGCACCGCGACTATGCTGCCGCGCACCCGAACCAGTCAAGTTTCCCACTCCTCTCCATCTGCGACTCCACTGCCCCGTCTTCCCCATTTCCGGGTAATTCCAGTCTGGGGCGTCCACCGGCCTTGGTGCACTCGGCACGGTGTGGTCAACGCGGTCAACAACAGAGAGTCATCATAAGATGAATGTACGTGAGAGGCTGACAGTGGGGACGCACCACGCCCATGGACGCAGTGGCGGAGCTTGACAAGAACCTATAGGGGGCCAATGTAAAAAACATAGTGTTGTCGTGTTGCCCCTGTTTTACTCGTTTCCGGCAACACTGTAAAAGGTGATCCAGTAGTTTAAGGTTGTAACTGAGCTGGGTAGATGGCACTTAACAAATTCAGTAGCCAAATTCGTATGGGGGGCGGCCGAGGACGAGGGGGTGGCCTGCTGCAGGCGAACATCAGCGAGCACTGGCCAGTGGCGATCAGCCGAAGACGACCATGTATCAGGTGCACCCTTGTTCCCCCCTCACAAGTCACAACCTCCTCGGCGCGCTTGGATCAAAGGCGAGTTTCTCCTTGGCATCGGCCTCGAGTCAGTGTGGCGGCTTGGTTCCCGGATGGAGCAGGCGGTTGAGGCTGTTGCACTCCTACCGTTGCACCCAGGTAGCCTTCTCACGCGGCTTTGTCTCTCTGTAACTGAATTCTCCTAGTCTCTTGCGCTGTTATAACATGCACAAGATTTGTGGAGTTAGCTGCGGTAGTAGTTGAGTTAGTGGCAGCACCTGCGAGTGCTTTGTACTGGTATATATATACTACTGTTGGAATTAATACAAGTGTGGTTCCAATCATCTTGTGATCTCCTTTCTTACAGAGGCGTGCAGCAGTGCCCGAGCAGCAAACGTGGTCGGGGAAAAGAGATGGAGACGAGCCTTGAGCAGGTTTGTGCGGCGCTTGTGCGGCCCTAAGCAG
>NC_041391.1:49668552-49669689 GCF_002162155.2 Triticum dicoccoides
GGCACAACCCCCTCAGTGTTGTACATAGCTCCGCCGTTGCATGGACGCATGCATGCAACGGAACGCGGCGTGGTCAACATGGTCAAGGAACGACTTCCCTCGGAAGTGTACTGTACGTGGAGAGGCTAACAGCTGGGTCCACGGCCGCAGCAAGGAAGTGCCTCCTTATTACATGGAAATAATGATTCGTCCATCTGACAGCAGGGACCCACTGGACGGGCCACCGTATTTTGCAAAAAAAATATTTCCCCCTGACTGCTGGGACCCACCTAACGGGACACCGTATTTCACGAAAAAACATTCCCCCCGCTGTCAGCTCGGACCCACCGGAAGTGCCTCCTTATTAAGCAGAAAAAATGAATACTCCCCCTGCTAGCTGGGACCCACCTTGGTGGGAGGCTGACTTGTGGGCCTACTAAGTTGACGGGGACGGAGGGCTTTGTCAACTTAGTCAATATGAACTATTCTAGCTCCAGTGACCGTACGATGTCCATCTAACGGCTGTAGTGCTTCTTCAACCTCTGGTCTTCTTGCTCCAGCCGCCCAAAGCAGCTCCGGTCGTGCCGCGTGCTCCTGCCTCCCGTGGCCGACTGTGATGCCGCGGAGGCCTCACTGCCCCCTACTACTCCCGCCGCTGGCCGGGCCATCCCTCTACTCACCCACACCCCCTGCTATTCTTCGGCAACGGCAGCCTCACACCGCAACCGAACGAGTGAACCCTCATACTCCTCTACGCATGGGCATCCACTGACGCGTCTTCCCCGGCTCCACGTCGTCCCCTTCCTAGGCCTCACCGTCGTCCACCGCCCTGGTGCTCTCGGCGCGGCGTGGTCAATGTGGTCAAGGAACGACTTCCATCGGAAGAGTACTGTACGTGTAGAGGCTGACAGCTGGGTCCACGGTGGCCGCAAGTAAGTGCCTCCTTGTTAGGCGCAAAATAATTATTCATCCACCTGACAGCAGGGACCCATCGGACGGGCCACCTTATTTCATGAAAAAAATGTATCCCCCCTAACTGCTGGGACCCACCAACTACATCTTCGCATGCAAGGAAGTGCGTCCGGGCAAAAAAACGATTCGCCCCCCGACTGCTGGGACCCACCAGCTACATCTTGCACGCAAGGAAGTGCGTCCGGG
>NC_041391.1:49669797-49671669 GCF_002162155.2 Triticum dicoccoides
CCCTGACTGCTGGGACCCACCAGCTACATCTTCGCACGCAAGGAAGTGCCTGACAGTCGGGACCCACCTGGTCGAAGCATACATAGCGTTGTCATTCTGGTCGCGTACGTGTATGTACATACTGGTCGATGTAGAGGCGCGCACGTGTCATAGTAGAGGCGCGGACGTAGCATGTACACGTACATACAGCGACCAGTGTGCAAGAAAGAAAATACGGCTACGTACGTACATACGGGCGGGGTCTCGAACGCCTACTCGCGCATACGTACGGCCAGGGCTCGTGTACATGGCTGAGTCGGAACGGAGAAACAGCGTCGTCGTCGTGTGCATGGGGATCCAACCGGCTGGGTCGGAATGAAATGTGTCGTCGTGTTCATCGGGAGGGCTTGGATGGAACAGGCGATGGAAAAGAGGCCTGGCATACCACAGAACGGAGGACACGGCCTTGTGTTTGACCGGCCACATTCGAAATGGGATCCTGTACATTGGGAGGGATCTAGCGTACCGCAAAACGGAGGAAACGGACCTCCTACGATCGAAACGGGGGTCCTGTTGATCGGGAGGGGTGTGGCGTACCGCAAAACGGACGAAACGGACTTGTGTTGGAGTGCTACGGTCAAAATGGGAGTCCTGTTCATCGGGAGGGGTGTGGCGTACCGCAAAACGGGACTCCACGGGATATTGTTCATCTCCACCATCGACCTCCTCCAGCCTCCACAGCCTACTATTCATCCACCTTCGACCTCCTCCAGCCTCCACCTGCGACTGTTCATCCACGGGCTCCTGTTCATCCAGCCTCCACCGCGTGCTACTCCACTGGCTACTGTTCAACCACCCCTCTCCATGGGCTCGTGTTCAACCACCCCTCCATGGGCTACTGTTCATCCACCCCTCCACCGTCTACTCTTCATCTAGCCCTCCACGGGGTCGTCCTGTTCATCCAGCCCTCCATGGGTCCTGTTCATCCAGCCCCAACCAGCTCGATCGATCGGGGTCCTGTTCATCCAGAGGCAACGCCACGGGGTCTTGTTCATCCACCCCCACCGCTCACTGTTCATCCACCCCCCCATCCGCAACAATCACTGTTCATCCAGAGGCAGCATCGATCGCCTTCAGTTAGCAGCAGCAGCAAAGGAATCGCTCGATCGGGTTCAGTTAACAGCCATCGATCGATCGCTCGGGTTTAGTAACGCGTAGCCTGAAGTGCAATCGCTCGGGTTCAGTTAGAGCCCAATGCCTCACTCGGGTTCAGTTAGAGCCAACGCCTCGCACACACGCGCGTATGTGTACTAGAGAAATGTGCATCGCTCGGCCCCCGAAACCCACCGTAACCGGGAATTCCTCGACATTTTCCTCGCCCTCGCTTCTATCATGGACGGCCCAAAGAATGTCATGCAGCTGCGTCTCCGGCCCGCCCAGGACGAAAAGCCCATTTTCTGTCATGATTTTTTGTCATAGAAGTAGGAGCCCACCATATCTATGATGATACCGGGTTTTGTCACAATTATCGTCATAGAAGTGTCATAAGTATGACAGAATTTTTTTTCGTTCGGCCCAAAATGTCACGGATGTGTCTTTTTTTGTAGTGCAACCAATTTCACAGCAACAAGCACAACAATAACAACAACAACAACAACAACAAATCCTTCAACAAATTCTGCAACAACAACTGATTCCATGCAGGGATGTCATCTTGCAACAACCCAACATAGCACATGCAAGCTCACAAGTATCGCAACAAAGTTACCAACTTTTGCAACAATTATGTTGTCAGCAACTGTGGCAGACCCCTGAGCAGTCACGGTGCCAAGCCATCCACAATGTCGTTCATGCTATTATTCTGCATCATCATCATCATCATCATCAACATTA
>NC_041391.1:49672556-49675097 GCF_002162155.2 Triticum dicoccoides
ATGCTCACATGTGATAAGGGCATATGAAGTAACATTTCCTCGCCAAGGCCACACATAGGGCACACACATAACCCCATCACATGCCTTTTTAGTTACGCATATGATGGTTGCTTGTTTTTAATTACTCTGCACCAAAATACTCTTAACTTGGATTGTAGCTTTCATTGCCTTTTCAATTTTTCTTCCCCATTAGATGAACTAGACAATCTAGCTACCACACGATACCTTGTATTCATCACGGCTCTGTACAACAATTGAGCAGAAGACATGTCATTTCTTTACCATACCCATGAGCAAATGTTCTCTGCTACTCCCTCCGTCCCAAAATACTTGTCATTAAAATGGATAAAAGAGTATGTATCTAGATGTGTTTTAGTTCTAAATACATCTCTTTTTGTCCATTTTGATGACAAGTATTTCCGGACGGAGGGAGTACATTGTTTTGTCGTGGCATATTAAGGATGGCCAGTTCACCTGATGGATAAACACGTAATGAATGAATGGAGTGTTCAAGTCGCCCGTGTTTTTCATCGATAACATCAGCTACAAGTTGGACCAGAGTTCCTCACATGCATGTATCATAGTGGTTTCATCAGCGGTGTGCCCTGCACCCATTTATCATACAATATCTCTGTAGTATGTGCATTCCCAATTTTTCACAACATACCCTCCTTCAAACGTTCTCGCCCTTTCAGAATAGCATGCCAAGTTAGTGATGCACTATGCGGGAACCCGCATTTGAAAAAAGAAAGAATCTCATTTCATGGTATCTTCCATGAAGGACCCTCGTACACGAGCTATCTAGATAGAAATAGCCATGTGTGTTTAGCCAACTTTGCATAAGTGAATATATCAAGGTCGTGGTACCCCAAGCCTCCAATTAAACCCGACCTCTCTACCAACAAGATGTCCAAATACATCAAGGATACACACATCCAAAAAAGAAAATAAAAAGAACAGAAGAAAAAATACCCCTCCAGGGTGATCAATCGCTGGCATGCATCAGCAGCACTCTAACCACCACCGAAGACTATGCCCAGATTACAAAAAAGGTTCTCCAAAAGCAACGCCCCCAAGAAGGAAACAATGCACAAGCGTTGTCGTTACCCAATCGAAGATCGTGGGTTTTCACCCTCGAAAAATTGTGAGTTCACCCAAAAACAATGCCTTCAACAAGGCCATTGCCAAGTACAACCAATGAGGGCCAGACCTTGGTGTTTCACCCTAGGAATTGAGAATCTATACTCGAGGAGTACCACCAAAAATGCATCACCCTCCTCTCAATCCAAACTTGCAGAAAAAGATCAATGATGCCGCATCGTGCCACCCATATCCGTGGAGGCCTGAACTTGGCAAGACGCCAACCATGGCTGGAGATGGGGACCAGCCACTCCTGGCCAGATCTGGTGACTCCTAGTCCCACCACTGCCGCTACGGTGGCACCACGTGTAGCATACCAGATTCCATGGGTGTTAGAATCATTACTATGTAATCTAGATTATTGACTCTCGTGCAAGTAGGAGACTGGAGGAAATATGCCCTAGAGGCCATAATAAAGTTGTTATTTATATTTCCTTATATCATGATAAATGTTAATTGTTCATGCTAGAATTGTATTAACCGGAAACTTAGTGCATGTGTGGACATAGACAAAACAAAGTGTCCCTAGTGTGCCTCTACTGGACTAGCTCGTTAATCAAAGATGGTTATGTTTCCTGACCGTAGACATGTGTTATCATTTGATGAACGAGATCAAACCATTATAGAATGATGTGATGGACAAGGCCCATACGTTAGCTTAGCATAATGATCGTTAAATTTTATTGCTATTTCTTTCTCCATGACTTATACATGTTCCTCTGACTATGAGAGTATGCAACTCCCGAATACCGGAGGAACACCTTGTGTGCTATCAAACATCACAACGTAACTGGGTAATTATAAAGATGCTCTACAGGTGTCTCTGAAGGTGTTTGTTGAGTTGGCGTAGATCGAGATTAGGATTTGTCACTCCGTGCATCAGTGAGGTAGCTCTGGGCCCTCTCGGTAATGCTCATCACTATAAGCCTTGCAAGCAATATGACTAATGAGTTAGTTATGGGATGATGCATTATAGAACGAGTAAAGAGACTTTTCGGTAACGAGATTGAACTAGGTATGAAGATACCAACAATCGAATCTCAAGCAAGTAACATACCGATGACAAAGGGAACAATGTATGTTGTTATGCGGTTTGACCGATAAAGATCTTCGTAGAATTTGTGGGAACCAATATGAGCATCCAGGTTCCGCTATTGGTTATTAATCGGAGATGTGTCTCGATCATGTCTACATAGTTCTCGAACCCGTAGGGTCTACACGCTTAACGTTTGATGACGATTTTTATTATGAGTTATGTGTTTTGGAGACTGAAGTTTGTTCGGAGTCCCGGATGAGATCACGGACATAATGAGTCTCTAAATGGTCGAGAGGTAAAGATTGATATATTGGAATATTACATTCGGACACCGGAATGGTTTTGGGAAGTTTCGGATAAGTTTT
>NC_041391.1:49675511-49688458 GCF_002162155.2 Triticum dicoccoides
GGCCTTAGTGGAGGAGAGGGGCCGGCCATAGGAGGTGGCGCGCGCCTCCCCTTTGAAAACCCGAATTGGACAAGGGGTGAGGGCAGCGCCCCCCTTTCCTTCTCGTACTCCCTCTCCTTTCCCCCTTTGCTATTCCGGAAAAAAGGAAAAGGTGGATGGGCTAAATCCTACTAGGTTTGGAGTGCTAGTAGAACTCCCCCCTCCATGGCACAACCCCTGGTCGCCGGCCTCCTCTCCCCTCCTTTATATACAGGGGCAGGGGGGCACCCCAAAGGCACAACATTGTTCTAGCCGTGTGTGGTGCCCCCCCCTCTACCGTTTGCTCCTCCAATAGTATCACCGTAGTGCTTAGGCGAAGCCCTGCACGGATCACATCATCAACACTTTCATCACGCCGCCATGCTGACGAAACTCTCCCTCGACCCTCTGCTGGATCAAGAGTTCGAGGGACGTCATCGAGTTGAATGTGTGTTGAACTCGAAGGTGTCGTACGTTCGGTGCTAGATCGGTTGGATCGTGAAGACGTTCAACTACATGAACCGCGTTAACATAACGCTTCCGCTTTTGGTTTACGAGGGTACGTGGACACACTCTCCCCCTCTCGTTGCTATGCATCTCCTAGATATGTCTTTCCTAATCGTAGGAATTTTTTTGAAATTGCATGCTACGTTCCCCAACAAAAAATATGCAGTGTTGAGATCGCCATCTCTGAGCCAGGGATACGGGGCCGCTGCCGTAGGCAGATCTCCTCCTGGTGGAGAGCCTCACGTGGCTAACGTACCACTGCTCTTTCTTCCTCAGTTGTCCCTCGACACACCGACCGACACCTTAGCTTGTCCAGCCGATCTTCTGCAATTGTCTGACCTGATGAGTTAAGCAACCAAACTCGCGGGGCCCCAAAGGTTCCAGCTTCGCCTTCAAATGATTCAGTGAGTCCGCTATACCTTGGAGTCTTGGTCCTCTATTTGCCTCCTGCCACGCAGCAGCAACAATGCAATCATAATCCACATGCAATGACCACATGTTCTCATATATGAAATGTTTCTTGGCTCGTGTGTTCATAAGATTTTCCTTTATCTCCGCTGCAAAAAAGCAATGATCAGATTCTACGGAAGGTAGGTGTCTGATTCTGATGTATTGAAAGTGTTGCCAGAACTCTTCACTAGCAAAAGATCTGTCGAGCCTCGCCTTAACATTCGCGTCATCTAACTGCCAATTATCTCAGGTGTACGTTGTGCCTGACCACCCCAAATCTTGGAGGGCCACTTCATCGGTGACTTCTCTGAAAGCTCTCATTTGTCTCTCTAGCCTAGCTGTCCGACTGAAGTATTCGTTAGCATAGAGAGTCTCGTTAAAGTCACCCATACAAATCCAAGCCGCATGCGACATGGCATAAAAGTGCGCAGAAAACGCCAACTATGATGTCTATCTTCAGCTCGAGGCGCTCCATAGAAACTAGTGAACCTCCACTCAAAAGAGTTTTGGTCCTTATATTTAACCATTGCATCAATATGTCCAGGACTAAAATTCTTTAGATCGACAATAACATCATGTGTCTAGAAAAGCCCAATACCACAACTTAGGCCTACACTATTCACTGCAAAGCACCCGCCGAAGCCTAGATGTCTATGCAAGTCCTCAACTCTCTTCCCTTTTATTTTTGTTTCCGTGACGAAGAGAAGAGTGGGTCCTTCTAGTTCACAATGATGCGAAGCTCTCGAACCACCTCGGGGTTCCCAAGCCCCCGGCAGATCCATGAGAGGCAACTCATTGGGCCGGGTAGGACCGATCACCTGTCTCTGCCGAATTGTCAAGCGTAGGCTCTTCTTCTTTGGTTCATGTACCAAGTCCTCATCAACCTCCCTCCCAGATGTGCTCGTGCTCGGGTCATCTTCTTCAGAGTGTTGAGCTGCCGTCAGTAGCAACTGCTTTGGCTGATACACCATTGTGCGTCCTTCTTTCATCTTGAATCGTGTCTTCTCTTTGTTCTTCAAGGGTGAGACCACCTCTCCCCCCCCCTCCCCATTTGGTTTGGATCTAGTACTCGATTTCTTTGTTCCTTGTTTGCTGCTCTGATCAGACCTCTCTCCCCTGGAAGAATTTTCGCTGCTTGCCGGGTATCTGTTCTAATCAGGAGCTCTCAGTTTCGGCCCAAAAGGAAGCTCGCCCTTCTCATCTCTTGATCCTGGATTGCAGTAGTAGAGTTCTGAGTGGCCCAGCCGTCCACAGGAGAAACAGAAGTATGGGGTCTGTTCATACTGTATGTTATAGGAGTCCACCTTCTTCCTCCTTGCAAAATCAATGAGCACCCATCTCCTGAGCGGTTTGTTGACATCCACAGAAACTCTAGCTTGGAGATAGCCTCCATTGTTATCAAACTTAACAATCTGGACCGCCTTGTCGATCATCCGTGCTATTAGGAGGCCCCATGCATCATTTCTCAGGTTGTAGGGTAGGTTAAGAACCCTAGCCCACACCTGCAAACTATCGAACTTGACCTCATATGGGCGCATGCAATCTTCAAACTCAGCCAGTATGATCGTGTTCTTGTTGATGTGCCAAGGCGATCCAGCCCAAACGCTGTCACAATCGCGCTGAGACTCGAATTCGGCAACGTAACTATTCGTTCCAACTGAACGGAATTACAGTCCTCTAGGGTTTTCCCATGCCGGTCGAAGAGCATTGCCAATGGTATGTATATGATACTGGTTTCATTATAGGACCTTGCCCTCCAGCAACCACTTCACCGAAGCACCTTCAAGACGATCACCAATCACGAGGGGAGTCGCCTCTTCCTCGGATATGTCCAGCTTCTCCAGAGCTTCCTTCCTCTAGTTTCTCCCTTGCCGATCTAGGGTTGATCGAGCCGGAGTTCTCCTGCGCCTCTTCTGCCGCGGGTGGTGTTGCCATCGCCGATGAGACCCGACATGCTAGTAATCATAGTAAAAGCACACTAAAATTCAAGGTTGCATGCATGGCCAATAGCTACCTAGGTCACGTACGTACATGACCGGACTGTGAACAAGAGAGGTCGGGGAAGCAATGCACCTTAGGAGATGCTGTATTCCTCTTGGGGTATATATGGTGTTACAGTACAACAGAGAGAGCGCATGGCGCAGTGGGGCGACGTGCTGCAGATCGTGGTGATCGTGCATGTCGTGGGAGAGCTATACAGCTGAGCTATACGACTGGTGTCAGTTAACACCCCACCGCAGTTTGAGCGTCCGGCGGCCGGATGCACAAGCTGGAACGAAAGTCCTCGAACGCCACCGTGGGCAGCCCTTTGGTGAGCACGTCGGCGAACTGTTGCTGCGTCGGCACATGCAGGACACGAAGTTGCCCGAGCGCCACCTTCTCGCGGACAAAGTGGATGTCCAACTCGATGTGTTTGGTGCGGCAATGGTGAACGGGGTTGGCCGCCATGTACACGGACGAGATGTTGTCGCAGAAGACGACGCTGGCCTTGGTCAGGGGCACGTGGAGCTCGCCGAGAAGTTGACGAAGCCAGCAGCTTTCAGCGACGGCATTGGCCACGGCACGGTACTCTGCTTCGGCGCTCGAATGGGACACCGTGGCCTGGCATTTGGAGGACCAGGAGACCAAGGAGTCACTGAGGAAGACGGCATAGCCTGACATGAAGCGGCGCGTGTCGGGGCACCCTGCCCAGTCGGCGTCGGAGTAGGCGATGAGCTCGAGAGGAGACGCGCGCTGGAGGTGTAGACCGTGCGTGGTGGTGCCGCGCAGATAACGAAGTATTCGTCTGACCAGAGCAAGGTGAGGAGCACGCGGGTCATGCATGACGAGGCAGCACTGCTGGACGGCATAGGCGATGTCGGGCCGCGTCATGGTCATGTACTGGAGTGCGCCGACGAGACTGCGGTACTCCGAGGGATCGGAGACGGGTGCACCGTCGGTGGCGGAGACCTTGGCGCGGGCGTCGACCGGAGTGGACACGGGCTTGCAGGCCTGCATGTTGGCGCGGTCTAGAAGCTCCTCTGCGTACTTGCGTTATGACAGGTAGAAGCCACGCTCGCTGCGGGTGACCGCGATGCCGAGAAAATAGTGCAGTGGCCCGAGGTCCTTCATGGAGAACTCCGCGAAGAGCTGTCGTTGCAGGTGTTGGAGCAGTGTAGTCGACGAGGCGGCGAGGATGATGTCGTCGACGTAGAGCAGGAGGTACGCCATGCCGCTGCTGTTGTGGAGGACGAACAGCGAGGGATCGGCGCGTGAGCTGGAGAAGCTGATCCGACGAGCGTACGCCGCGAAGCGGGCAAACCAGGCACGGGGCGCCTGCTTGAGGCCGTACAATGATTTGTCGAGGAGACAAACGTGGTCGGGGTGGGCGTCGTCGACAAAGCCGGCCGGCTGTTGACAGAGGACCTGCTCGGAGAGGCGCCTGTGGAGGAAGGCGTTGTTCACGTCCATCTGGTGAACCGGCCAGTCGCGAGAAGCAGCAACAGTGAGCACCACGCGAATGGTGGCAGCCTTGACCACGGGGGAGAAGGTCTCGTCGAAGTCGACCCCTGGGCGTTGGGAGAAGCCGCGGACGACCCAGCGTGCTTTGTACCGCTCCAGGGTGCCATCGGCTTTGAACTTGTGCCGGAACAGCCACTTGCCGGTGACGATGTTGGCGCCGGCCGGTCAGGGAACGAGTCGCCATGTCTGGTTGTCCATCAGAGCCTGTACTCCACCTGCATCGCAGACAGCCAACATGGATCGCGCAGAGCAGCCTGCACACTCTTTGGAATGGGGGAGATGGATATGTCAGTGGTAGCGGAGAGGCTGGTGTTAAATTTAGGGTTTGGGAGGAATTTGCCGGCCTGCGCGCGGGTTTGCATGGGGTGGCTGGGAGGGGGGCGCGCGTCGATGGACGGTGGATGCTGGCGGGGGATCCGTGTCCTCGACAGGCGGTTGGACTGGCAGGATGGCAGCGTCCGGGGTCGGGGTTGGGTGGGGAGGTGTTGGCGGCGACGGCACGGCTATGGTAGGGGAGTGCGGCGCGGCAGCTGGTGCAGTAGGCGTGCGAGGCGGAGAGGGCGGTGGCGCTGCGGCGGTAGCGGGTGGTGCAGCAGCGTCATGACGCTCGTGAGGGCGTAGGGAGCGCGGACACCGCGGCACGAGTGGCGCGATCGCGTGATCGAGGGGTGTCAGCCGGTGGTGCAGGGGCAGGTGTTTGAAATGGGAACGTGTGTTCATCAAACACGACATGGCGTGATATGACGACGCGCCCGGTCATCCTGTTTAGACACCTATAGCCCTTGTGGTCAGGTGAGTACCCGAGAAGGACGCAGGGTGCGGAGCGGGGCGCGATCTTGTGGGGCGTGGTGGGTGTCATGTTGGGGTAGCATAGACATCCAAAGACGCGGAGCGAGGTGTAGTCTGGGTGCGATCCATAGAGTAGAAAGAATGGAGTTTGGTCATGTCGAGGATGGCATGGTCGACGGTTGAGAAGGAACGAGGCAGTCTGAAGTGCCTCTGCCCAGTACTCGTAGGGCATGTGTGCATGCATGAGGAGTGAGCGAGCAATGTCATTGAGCGTGCGCAGGCCGCGCTCGGCCCGTCCATTCTGTGGCGAGGAGTACGGGCATGACATACGGAGGACAACGCCAAGGGAGGAGAAGAGCGTGCGAGCGGCCTGGTTATCAAATTATCTGCCATTGTCTGTTTGTAGGGTGAGAACTGGGAGATTAAAGTGATTACGCACAAAGGTGAAGAAGTGGCGCAGTTTAGGAAAGACGTCTGATTTATGCTTGAGCGGGAAGGTCCAAGCGAAATGGTTGTAATCATCGAGTAATAGGAGATAATATTAACAACCAGATATGCTCATAACGGTCGAGGTCCATACATCACAATGAACTAACTGGAACGGAAAAAACGACACATGATCGGATGAACTAAAAGGTAGCCTAGTACTTTTGCCTAGTTGACAAGCATGACAGACATGGCCACCGCCGCCCGTGTGGTCGATGGAGGAACGACGGAGGGTGTGATCAAGGGCATCAGCGCCAAGGTGCCCGAAGCGCTGGTGCCACAAGTCACGCGAGACGGCAGTGAGTGCATGATGAGCCTGGACTGGTGCATGGGGCATGGGGTAGAGCTCGTCGTCGACAGAGTTACACCGGAGGATCACCTTCCTCGTGCTTCGATCCTTAAGTGAGAAACCAATATCATCAAACTCAACATTAACAGGGTTTTCGCGAGCGAGCTTTTTGATAGAGATTAGGTTTTTGATGAGGTGGGGTGAGACTACGACGTTGTTGAGGGACAGGGGGGAGGTGTGGGTGGGGATGTTGAGATGCCCGGAGTGCGTGACTGCAAAGGAATCCCCATTGCCGACTACAATGCGAGCAGAATGACAAGGCTGTGAGGATGATAGCATACCAGAGGAGGGGGCCATGTGTGATATGGCTCCTGTGTCGAGGTACCACTCCACGCCGGGCAGTGTGATCGGTTGCTGCTGCTGCATCGTCAGGTTGTTGAGGGCCTGGACGAGGGAGGCTTGATCCCAGCTGGGCGTGGAAGAAGCAGCAGAGCCCACGGCCGGCGCTCCGTACAGCGGATGAGGCGGCACGGCGGGCTGCCAAACAGTCGGCAGCCCGTAGTTGGTGCTGTTGTTGGGCGCCGCAGACTGGTGGTAGGCCATGCCGGCGAACGGCGCGGCACCGCCAGGGCGTGGCCCGAGAATGCCGGCGCCCGGAGCATGCGGACGCCATGGCATGAGCCAGGCGTGCACCATGCCAGTCCACGGTGCCGGGGCTGGAGCAGCGGGACGAGGTGGCGCGCCGCCCCCGCCGGAGTTGGAGGACTGCCCCCCGCCGTAGTGAGAGCTCTTGCCCTTGCCCTTGTTGCGTCCGCCACCGCCGCGGGTGGTGCCACCACCACTGTTCCCGCCGCCGTTGTTGGTGTTGGGAGCGCGGGCGGCGTGGAGAGCGGTGTCCGTGGTGGTGTCAACGGCCTGACGGCTTTCCTCCAGGAGCAGAAAAGCGCGGCAGCGGAGGAAGGTGGGGAAGGGGGTCTGCATTGTGAGGATAGGTATGGCGTAGAGAAAGCGCGGGTGCAGCCCGCGGATCATGTTCAGTACCTGATCACGATCGTCGACAGGGGCGCCGAGGTCGGCGAGGCGGTCGGCGCACTCCTTGAGCTTGGCGAAGAAGGAGATGATGGACATGCTTCCTTGCTCGAGAGGACGAAATTCGGTGGCGAGGAGGACCACTTGGTGCTCGCTGTTCTCGAGGAAGAGGGTGCAGATGGCGGCCCACACCTCCGCCGCGGTCGCACCATGCTGATGGATGAGCGCGAAGATGTCGGCACTGATGCGGTTGTAGAGCCAGGACACGATGTGAGCGTCGTCCTGCATCCAGCCCGGATCAGCACGGCGCGGTGCGCCGGTGATGTGGCCGGCGACGCCGCTCTTCTGGAACATCACTTCGAACAGGGTGCGCCAGTGGGAGAAGTTGGGAGGGTTGAGGGAGAGCACGATCGGGACGTGCTGGTTGATGTACACGCCGGAGAGGGGAGATGGGTTGGACGGTGCAGTGGAGGAGGTGGCGCTGGGGTCGGGGACGAACAGAGCACCACCGTGGTTGAGGAGGGAGGGGGTGAGGAGTATGGGGCGGCGAGCCGCTGGGGTAGCAAGAGAGCCGCCGGCGCATCCACCGAAACCAAAGCCGGGCGGGGGAGGAGGTGGTGAAGGGGCGGCCATGGCTGGGTGTGGTGGAGCAGTTGGCAGGAGAGTGCAGCGGAAGAGGTCTAGCGACGCAGGAGGAGACCGGCGTCTGATACCATGTGAACAAGAGAGATCGGGGAAGCAATGCACCTTAGGTGCTGCTGTATTCCTCTTGGAGTATATATGGTGTTACAGTATAACAGAGAGAGCGCATGGCGCAGTGGGGCAACGTGTTGCAGATCGTGGTGATCGTGCATGTCGTGGGAGAGCTATACAGCTGAGCTATACAACTGGTGTCAGTTAACACGGACGATGGAAATGGACACCTAGAACCGGTGGGCCTATGACTACCACTGCCGACCTGACACGTGGCCGCATGCATGGAGTACGGCGATTCTCCGGAAGCTGATGTCATGAGGCCAGTCTACCACGTGTGTCACACTATGTCCATGTAAACAAACGCTTTGGTTTGGCAGTTAACTCGTGGTGATATGCAACTAGTGGAGTAGTTTCTTAAAGTCAATAGTACGTCTTTAGGTTTGGTTTCCAGGGTTATTAAAATTCATGGACAGAAAAACTGTAGGACTAAAGTATCATGACCTTTTCATTTATATTTCTAGGAATTTGGAAAGCTACGGCCTACGTGAGTATGCATTGTAGACTGTTAGACGCCACAAGAAAAAGAAACAAATTTGTAACAGAAGCTTCGAGTGCATGAAAATTTTCCTTCAAAATAGAGTACATGAATTCACTAAAATAATCTAAGGATTTCAATCAATGAGTTCCATATGGAGGAAAAACTAAATTGTATGAAATCCCTTTGAGCCAAAGAATAATCCTGTGAGTAATGGCTAATTCCACATTACATATTTGAACTATGAAACTTGATTCCCGCAAAATAAAAACAGAACTATGAAACTTGACAAATGAATCCATCTTTAACGAAGAGGAAAACTGCAATAAATAAAATTTATGGTAGATTTTTAAATAATGTAATGTTATGGATATTGTCATTTGCTTATATTGATGGTCCAACAAAAAAATGTGTTTGTATATACACCACATTCTTTTTTGAAACGGGACTTCTAGCCTAGTGGCAAAATCGCGCTGGTGCATCTTGGCAGACTCAAACCCGTATCCGTGGGCGAGATATTATTTCACGGCCTAAAACTCGACGTCTCACACCCTCCTTCTTAATTAAAATGCCACGCGGCTCCTCCCCCATTGGTCTAGTATACTACACTTATAGTAAAAGGACCTTTTTTGTTTGGCAAATGGGGCTATTTTAGATATTTGAACCCTAAATTACTAGTAGGTAGCCAAGAGCCCAAGAGATGGCGGCTTCACGGAAACCAAACCACTGAGTTTGTAATGAACTAGCCGGTTCTAGTTGCCATAGGATGTCATTGTCACTCGAACCACAAATCAAACAAGTTGGTCATGCGGTGGTGTTTGGTCTGACATGACAAGTTAGTCGGCTCGATCGATCGGTCCACTCAGGACCCGGTTCCTCAAACCAAACTTGTCACTACTTCTCATGATTCTTTCTGGCCAATGTGTGAAACAACGAAATTTGAGCATTCCTTTGGCGATACTCAATACATCTTACCTCCACTTGATGATGATGAATAGGCCAAGTACTTCTTCCGACGCGCTCATCGAGGATTAAGATGAAGCGCATGACTACATCACTAAAGGAAATCTCTTCGGTGTTCAGCGAGCTGTACATCAACAGAGTGAAGCTTTGGGCGACCGCATCGAGCAACTCGCCACCAACTTATGCCAATCGGAAGCAAGGAACCGGGTCTATCTTGACTCCAAAGCTATCCACCCGAATGGAAGAATTTCGGCACATGATGGTCAACCACGCGTCTTCAACATCTCCATCTTCAAGACGGCGGTACACAAGTGGACACTCTTCGGACACCTCTTCAGATGGAAGCCTACCATGAGCTCATTCTCATCTTTGAGACGACCATCATGATTATCAAGCTTCATAAAATTCATACCATGGTAATGGTTTACAAGACCTCCTTCGAGAGCGCGAATGACATCGTCGCCAAGAACAAGATGCCATGGACCAAGAGCAATCCCCACGACGTCACCGCCAAGAAAACCAAGACGGCGACACACTATGGAAAGAACAACAATGCTGTGAGAACCAAGCACTTGAATCACAACTTGCCCTTCGAGAAGCCACACGCGCCGTCCAAGAGAAGAACCGCCGAATGTGTGAGCAAGAAGAAGCGCTATGCCAAGCGCAACAAGATGAAGCCGCTCACATTGAGGAACACAAAAGGACGAACCATGCACGAATCCCTCACCCCCAACGTCAAACTAATCTAGAGGGGCAAGAGGTTGAAGACCCACCTCCAAGACACGAGCGACGACACCATAGGCATAATGACGAGCAAAGCTATGGTAAACTCAAGTTCGACATACCTAAGTTCTTCGGAGGCACTGATCCCAAAGACTGCCTCTCATGGGCCTTAAAAGTGGACAATATATTATTCTTCATAAATACGATGAGGAAGAGAAGGTAGCAATGGCATCACTTGAGTTCCAAGATTATGTTTTCATTTGATGGGAGCAAGTCATCGAGCGACTCCAAGAGAAAGGTGAATCACCCATCATAACTTGGACACAATTGAAGGATGTCATGGGAGCCAGTTTTGCGCCTACACACTATAGCCATCATCTCTTCAAGAAGCTACAACTCCTCAAGGAAGGCACAAAGTCGGTTGAAGACTACTACATAGAAATGGAGATTGCTATCATTCGAGCCAATTTCAAGGAAGATGACGAGCAAACTATGGAGCGTTTCTTGAATGGACTCAACCATCCTATCAAGAAAATTGCGGATTTCCAACAATACTCCAACCTCCTCGAGCTAGTACATTAAGCAACCAAGGCGGAGTGACAAGTACAAGATGACTTCAAGTACTCCAAGTACTCTTTCAAGACCTATGGTTCATATACTCAAGCTTCCACAACCATGACACCTCCAACAACTACTAGTCGAGCTCCAACAAGCAATGACGACAAGTCAAGTTCTAAGCAACCAATGACTTCATAGATTCGTTCCACCAAAAGAAACTATAAACATGGATCTTCATCCTCCACTACTCCAACGTATTCTACCCCAAGACAAGTTCCATCCAATATTTCACTTGCAAGGGTCGCGGCCACAAGACATTTGAGTGTCCCACATGGCGCACCATGATTGCCAATGATGACGACACATACGACTCCATGAGCGGTCAAAGAAATGGAAGCCTTGGAACACGTTGTCATGCACCATCAAGTGAATGAAGATGAAGGCGCTCAAGTCATTTGTGAGAATGATTCAAGCCCCGCTCTCATTGTCTCCAAGTTCTTGACACTTCAACAACAATAAGACGAAGACCAACGTTGCCATATCTTCCACACTAAAGAGGGCATTGATGACCCACAAGTGTAGGGGATCTATCGTAGTCCTTTCGATAAGTAACAGTGTCGAACCCAACGAGGAGCAGAAGTAAATGATAAGCTGTTTTCAGTAAGGTTTTCTGCAAGCACTGAAATTGTAGGTGATCGATAGTTTTATGATAAGATAAATAGTAACGAGTAACAAGTAAATAGAGTAAATAAGGTGCAGAAAGGTGGCCCAATCCTTTATGTAGCAAAGGATAAGCCTGGACAATTTCTAATAATGACAAAGGAGCTCCCGAGGACACATTGAGAATTATCGTCAAGCTAGTTTTCATCACGTTCATATGATTCGCGTTCGGTACCTCCATAATTTGATATGTGGGTGGTTTGGTGCTTGGATACTGCCCTTACTTGGACAAGCATCCCACTTATTATTAACCCCTATTGCAAGCATCCGCAACTAAAACAAAAGTATTAAGGTAAACCTAACCATAGCATGAAACATATGGATCCAAATCAGCCCCTAACGAAGCAACGCATAAACTAGGGTTTAAGCTTCTGTCACTCTAGCAACCCATCATCTACTTATTACTTCCCTATGCCCTCCTCTAGGCCCAATAATGGTGAAGTGTCATGTAGTCGACATTCACATGAGACCACTAGAGGAGAAGACAACATACATCTCATCAAAATATCGAACGAATACCAAATTTACATGACTACTAATAGCAAGACTTCACCCATGTCCTCAGGAACAAACGTAACTACTCACAAAGCATATTTATGTTCATAGTCAGAGGTGTAATAATATGAATTAAGGATCTGAACATATGATCTTCCACCAAGTAAACCAACAAGTATCAACTACAAGGAGTAATCAACACTACTAGCAACCCACAGGTACCAATTTGTGGTTTTGGATACAAGAATGGATACAAGAGATGAACTAGGGTTTGAGAGGAGATGGTGCTGGTGAAGATGTTGATGGAGATTGACCCCCTCCCGATGAGAGGATCGTTGGTGATGACGTTGGTGATGATTTCCCCCTCCCGGAGGGAAGTGACCCCGGCAGAACAGCTCTGCCAGAGCCCTAGATTGCTTCCGCCAAGGTTCCGCCTCGTGGCGGCGGAGTTTCGTCCCGTAAGCTTGCCCCCGATTTTTCTAGGGTAAAAGTGATGATATAGCAGAAGATGGACGCCAGGAGATAGGGGGTGTGCCCTATAGGGGGCGCCCCCCTGTCTCCTGGACAGGGTGTGGGCCCCCTGGACTATTTCTTTCGCTCAGGAATCCTTATAAATCCCAAAAAGTTGTTTCGTGAAGTTTCAGGACTTTTGGAGTTGTGCAGAATAGGTTTCCAACGTTTGCTCCTTTTCCAGCCAGAATTCCAGCTGCCGGCATCCCCCCTCTTCATGGTAAACCTTGTAAAATAAGAGAGAATTGCCATAAGTGATGACATATATTGTGTAATAACAGCCCATAATGCAATAAATATTGATATAAAAACATGATGCAAAATGGACGTATCAACTCCCCCAAGCTTAGACCTTGCTTGTCCTCAAGCGGAAGCCGAAATCGAAAATATGTCCACATGTTTAGAGATAGAGGTGTCGATAAAAATAAAATACGGACATGAGGGCATCATGATCATTCTAATAACAGCAACATATATAGATTTTGTCATATGATTTCCTATGCTTAAGTAACAAGCAATTCACAATGTCAAGTATGGTTCAGAAACTTTATTGGGAACTAACAAACTATAATCTTAGTCATTGAAGCAATTTCAATTTATCGTAACATCAGAAAGAGTCAATAAAAGAGCTTTTCAGCAAGCTCACATACTCAACTATCTCATAGTCTTCTACAGTTG
>NC_041391.1:49690219-49690952 GCF_002162155.2 Triticum dicoccoides
ACTGCAACATATACACACATCCTGAACTAGAGTTTGCAAGCATTTACAAAGAAGGAGATTCACTTGACATGCAGAGGTCAACTTCATAATGAGAGTGGAGCACGTACCAACAATGACATGGCCATCTACACAGGGATAATAAGACGCCATTGTTCAAAGTTTATACACTCATTATTCACGTCGACTGTCAGTTCATTATTCAATCTCTCTTCTTTTTTTTAACCCACGAGGCCGGAATATGATGCATACATATCCTAACGCCATGGTTTGAAACACATAGTCTGCGACCGACGGGGCCGGCCGGACAACTGCTTCAAGGCTTCATATCAGATTTTTGACCGACTGCTCATGGAGAGGTGGGGCTCAATATTACATGGTTGATGATATGTTATGACTACATCTTTAGCAATGCAGTTTTTTTTTGTCCCGAGCATTTTTAGAAGGGCTTATCTTGAATCAAAAGGTCATGTTGTAACTCCTTGACATGTAAACATTTCTCATAGTGGATTTGGCCTCCGTGCCACTGTGGTTTTTTACCCAACTTGGGTTTTTCTACGTTAAAATGTGTGTCCCCTGTCTGTGCTTTGATGATCTGTTTTATTTCCATGCATATAATTATGAAGGGTGAGATAGAGATTTTATAAAGATAAGATGATCATTTGATTCAGCTTAATCGGAGGTATTGTGCAAGTGTAGACTCGCAGATGTAATTAACTGGAATTATTTCAAGGTT
>NC_041391.1:49692796-49722398 GCF_002162155.2 Triticum dicoccoides
ACAACAACAACAACAACAACAACAACAACAACAAATCCTTCAACAAATTCTGCAACAACAACTGATTCCATGCAGGGATGTCGTCTTGCAACAACCCAACATAGCACATGCTAGCTCACAAGTATCGCAACAAAGTTACCAACTGTTGCAACAATTATGTTGTCAGCAATTGTGGCAGACCCCCGAGCAGTCACGGTGCCAAGCCATCCACAATGTCGTGCATGCTATTATTCTGCATCAACAAAAACAACAACAACAACAACAACAACAACAACAACAACAACAACAACAACAACAACAACCGTCGAGCCAGGTCTCCTACCAGCAGCCTCAACAACAATATACATCGGCCCAGGGCTCCTTCCAGCCATCTCAGCAAAACCCACAGGCCCAGGGCTTTGTCCAACCTCAACAACTGCCCCAGTTCGAGGAAATAAGGAACCTAGCGCTGCAGACGCTACCTGCAATGTGCAATGTCTACATCCCTCCATATTGCTCGACCACCATTGTGCCATTTGGCATCATCGGTACTAACTGAGAAGAGAAGAACTCTAGTACTAGATATATGAAACACCGTTTTCTTAGACCATGGTTTGGTCGTTGTGGCGGTGAAAAATAAAGTGACATGATCTATCATGTAAGAACCCGAACTATACTATTTCAAACTTGGGAATAAAAGACAAACACAGGTCTTTTTTGCATATGATTGTTTGTTTGAGTTCCATTCATGTGCCCGTTCACAAGTTCACCCCTAATTATATATATTAAGCATTAATTAGATGTTTATGTGCATTAATCTAAAGATAACAGAATGAATTTGAAACTTGAATTTAATTGAAGTATTTTCTTAGACTTTCAAATTGAGCATTGATAGTGAGGACTATCCACATCCTTGGCTTGCCCTTGATCAATTCTTTCCAAATAAGCATTCAATTCATCAGTCAATTACATTGATTTTTGTGGCTTGTACTTCTCCTCAACATGAGTATCTTCGTTGCGGCTACTCCAAATCTCCCACATAACTAAAGCATTAATAGCACTCTTCCTTACATCAAGGATATATGGATCGAAGATATGTCTTGACCATGTTTCTGGGTGCAACCTTGGTAGTTTTATGTCAAAATATTCTCAAGCAGAATCCAAGAATAAACTTGCATGCTCACGTGTGATAAGGGCATATGAAGTAACATTTCCTCACCAAGGCCACACATAGGGCACACACATAACCCCATCACATGCCTTTTTAGTTATGCATATGAAGGTAGGATGTTTTTAATTACTCTGCACCAAAATACTCTTAACTTGGGTTGTAACCCAAGCTTTCGTTGCCTTTTAAATTTTTCTTCCCCATTAGATGAACTAGACAGTCCAGCTACCACACGATACCTTGTGTTCATCACGGCTCTGTACAACAATTGAACAGAAGAAATGTCATTTATTTACCATACCCATGACCAAATGTTCTCTCCTACTCCCTCCGTCCCAAAATACTTGTCATTAAAATGGATAAAAGAGGATGTATCTAGATGTGTTTTAGTTCTAAATACATCTCTTTTTGTCCATTTTGATGACAAGTATTTCCGGACGGAGGGAGTACATTATTTGGTCGTGGCATATTAAGGATGGCCACTTCACCTGATGGGATAAACACGTAATGAATGAATGGAGTGTTCCAGTCGCGCGTGTTTTTTCATCGATAAGATCAGCTACAAGTTGGACCAGAGTTCCTCACATGTATCATAGTGGTTTCATCAGCGGCGTGCCCTGCACCCATTTAGCATACCATATCTCTGTAGTATGTGCATTCCCAATTTTTCACAACATACCCTCCTTCAAACCTTCTCATCCTTTCAGAATAGCATGCGAAGTTAACGATGCACTATGCGGGAACCCGCATTTGAAAAAAAAATCATTTCATGGTATCTTCCGTGAAGGACCCTCGTACATGAGCTATCTAGATAGAAATAGTCATGTGTGTTTAGCCAACTTTGCATAAGTGAATATATCAAGGTCGTGGAACCCCAAGCCTCCAATTACACCCGGCCTCTCTACCAACAAGATGTCCAAAGACATCAAGGATACACATCCAAAAAACAAAATAAAAAGAACAGAAGAAAAAAAATACCCCTCCATGGTGATCAATCGCTAGCATGCATCAGTAGCACTCTAACCACCACCGAAGACAATGCCCGGATTACAAAAAAGGTTCTCCAAAAGCAACGCCCCCAAGAAAGAAACAATGCACAAGCGTTGTCGTTGCCCGATCGAAGATCGTGGGTATTCACCTTGGAAAAATTCCGAGTTCACCCAAAAACAATGCCTTCAACAAGGCCATTGCCAAGTACAAACAATGAGGGCCAGACCTTGGGTTTTCACCCTAGGAATTGAGAATCGATACTCGAGGAGTACCACCAAAAATGCATCACCCTTCTCTCAATCCAGACCTGCAGAAAAAGATCAAAAACGCCGCATCGTGCCACCCGTATCCGTGGAGGCATGAACTTGGCAAGACGCCAAACATGGCTGGAGATGGGGACCAACCACACCTGGCCAGATCTGGTGACTCCTAGTCCCACCGCTGCCGCTACAGCAGCACCGCGTGTAGCATACCATCCCATCTACGCTGTTGTCTGATTAGAAGGATACATGGATATACAGATGGAAAGGCCCACATTTTCCCTCCAACAATATAAATAAAGCTTATTAGGATGTGAGAAAGCTCACACAATTTTATACTGGCTATGGAAACGTGTTCCCCGCTTCTACAGGATACCCGCCGCCGAACTCACCATCCGTTCTACACAAGCAGTAAAACCGATCGGATTACCATTTCGGTTGTTACTTCTATAGTCTAATGGAACGATCACTTCCAGAATTACGCCATGGTGCCATCTTTTATATGCAACATATTGTGAACTGTATTTTCTGTCAGTGAAGTTGACAAAATAGAGTAATACAGGGTACAGGGGTAGAGCATGCAGGTGGTGGTTGTTGTGTGGTTTGTGTGTTAGTTATGTGTGTACCTGGCGTCGAAGTAGCGTTGGCTGGCCAGCTGCAGCTCATAGGCGCACGAGCACAACGGTGGCACGGCCACCACCGCCTCCACTGCGCGCAACGCCGAGAAGCAACAAGCATGTTAGAATTTGTCCGTGGACACTCGATGGATCGACCTGATCGATCACTCATTTTGTGCATACTCACCACCACACATGGCTGAACCGAGCATCCTCCTGGCGGCGCCCAATGAGACCGTCCTCGCAGCGGCCACGGCTCGATAGTTCGCCCCCATGCGCGCGGTACGGTGCCGCAGCCTGCAGTCAAAACAGAGCATGCAGAGCACTATCGGTGAGATTGAAGGAGAGGAATATTGAAATGGAAACTTAGCTATAGGAGGTGAAGGCAAGGGGGGCTGGTGCAAGGGGAGGGAGACTCCTGGAGCTAGGGAGCACGCCGACGCCATTTCTCATGGTGCAAGTTTGTTTCAATCTTCGATCCTGCTCGCTGTTGATTATGGGTACAGTAAATTTTAGCTAGCTACGATGCAAACTAAGTGGTATGCCTGGTCTTAACCTATCTATCTATGTTATCTTCTATTCGGCGAGGTGGCTGCGCCTGTGGCGGATGTGGCCGCTGCCATGCCTTGCACCTGACCTGGTCAATCTCCCTCTCCTATATTCGAGAAGAAAAAAAGATCTTTGTCTTCTCTTCTGATCAGATGGGGAGGAGATGGTGAGAGATGATGACCTGGTCAAATTTGCCACCAATAGCAGCCCTTAGAACAGACAAGGCCAGTTTGCAAGTTTTAAAACATAACTTTTTTAGTGCGCATGAAAAACAGAACACGTATCTTTCCACACATAATGAACTATAGGTACGACCAAAAGAAAAACATAACGAACTATAGGTTGTCACAACAACTCATGCCATCCCACGGCCTCCTCCGACCCTGCCAAAATTGTTGCATCTGCACTCGCAAGTGTTACCGTAGATGATCACTTGCATGATTTCACGTAAAATAAAATAAGATCTACAAACAAATAGAAGCTACACATACTTTGGCATGCACACACATTGCAAGCCATACTAAGCTGATAACTGTTAATAACTTGTACAACATATACAACACATAAGACAAGTAAAAGCAATTTGTTGAGTCATGGTCTTTCAAAGCAAGCTGCATTACTACTCTAATCTATCTTAACAGGTCACACATGATTACAATCCTTTTTGTGTGCAAGTCAAGCTTATCTAGTTTACACGTAACGACTTGTAGAACATTACAAAATTGATGTTTGCTAATAACTTCTAGAACACTACAACACTTTACATGTAAAAGGAATTTGATGAGTCATGACCTACTAAAGAAAGTTACATTATACTAGTCTCATCTATCTTAACAGGTCACACAAGATTACAAACTAAGTTCTGTGCAAGCAATGCTTATCTAGTTTACACGTAACAACTTGCATAACATTACAAACTTACTTTTAGAAAATTAGGCAATCTACATTAGTGTTTGAGCTGTAAAGTGAATAAGATGAGTCATGTGTGTTATCACAACTTTTTGGTGGTGGAATGATAGTGCCACCAAACACAACATACTAAATTATGATTTCGGGAAGCATCCAAGCAGCCAGTTCTCCTACCAGCAGCCCCATAACCAATATCCATCAGGCCAAGGCTCCTTCCAGCCATCTCAGCAAAACCCACAGGCCTAGGGCTCTGTCCAACCTCAACAACTGCCCCAGTTCGAGGAAATAAGGAACCTAGCGCTGCAGACTCTACCAACAATGTGCAATGTCTACATCCCTCCATATTGCTCGGCCACCATTGCGCCATTTGGCATCGTCGGTAGTAACTGAGAAGAGAAGAACTTTAGTACTAGATATATGAAACACCATTTTCTTAGACAATGGTTTGGTCGTTGTAACCATGAAAAAATAAAGTGACATGCACATGTCATGTAAGAACCCGAACTATACTAGTTCAAACTTGGGAATAAAAGACAAACACAGGTCTTGTTTGCATATGATTGTCTGTTTGAGTTCCATTCATGTGCCCATTCACAAGTTCACCCCTAATTATATATACTAGTAAATATGCCCGTGTGTTGCTACGGGCCATGCATTGTCTAAACCATGCATCATATAGTTCAAATAAGTTGCATTCATGCCCTCTCTGGCAGGCCCTCTTTCAGCTGGGTACTGCCCTCGAGTGTAGGGCTGTGGTTGTAGAGGAATTTGGCTGGATGCTTATTTTCTTCTCAACTTTGAAACATGTTCTTTGACACTTCAGTTACTGCTACCCGTGATCATTATTGTAACCTTTATAGTACATAACTTCTTGCCTACTCTCAAAAAGCATGACTATTTTTGTGTATCAAATTTCAAATGGGTCAGCATGCATATTTTGAATTGACTACTACATCCATATGTAGTCCATATTGAAATCTCTAGAAAGACTTTATATTAGAAATTAATAAGCCCCTATGACAAATGAAAATTAGCATATTTTCATCTTGTAAAATGAAGCTGCAATTTTTTTGCAATACATAAGTGAATCCTCTAAATATGGGCCATTCTACAACTGATTTGTTTTCAAAGCATTTCCCTATTTGGTACCACATATCTGCTGTAAAATATTTGAAGGATAGAGGAAGGAGATAAAAAATAACAAAAAATTGAAGAATGATAATGAACAATTTAAGACAGTCGCAAGTATGTAGATATTGTTAGATAATAACGAGAAATAAACGAGACAAAGAGACACGGATTTTTACGTGGAAACCCTTGCGGGAGAAAACCACGGAACGCACGAAGGCGCATCACTATAATTGGGAGGAGTATTACAATACACGAGAGGACAAACCCTCTACGTGCTAATCTGGTGGAGATCTCTCTCTCATCTATTCTATGACTAGCTAGTACTATATAAAGGGGCAAACAACTCTCTTTCTTGGTGGACACGAAACAGAGTTGTAGTCATGCTACGTCTAGCACGGTTGACATGCCGTAGTCCCGTAGGACTCCATCTGTAGTACAACACTTGTATGGGATTCGGAACACAATAAAAATAACACTCCACCTTGAGACAAAATCCCTTACAATAATCATAGATAGCATCAACTCCTCAATTAAAGTCATCACAAGTAAACCTTGTGCCTGGAAACGTCCATAGGACTAATAAACTTCTCATGAAGTCATATTGAGAAAATCAATCAGTAGGTCGTCCAGAAAACAGCACAACTATCAACAAAGCAGACTAACAAAACTTGGTCTCCCAATAAAGGTCTGAGTCTGTGCCACTGACCTCAAAAACTGAAACTGCTCAATCATCAAATGACATAAGTCATCATATCTCCTGTGGTGCCTGAACGAGCGCATAGCTCATAGTGCAACATCTTGGTGCACATCGCATTGTGAAGAACTCATCTCACGGAATCTGAACGTGCTTCAAAACAGAAAGCACAAACCTCGGCAAACAATACTCAAGCAAGAGCATATGATACGGATGGCATCGCGTGCACCCAAAAAACTGCCGACTTGTAGTGGTTAATGAAAATCCATGACATGGTCATAAACTGTCCTTGTAGAACAACTGTCGGATGAAGGAACCATCTTAACATGCAACGGAGTTTCAACTCTGCAATAGACCCCTCTTGAAAGAGCAAAGACAACTGAATTGCACTTCAAACTTAATAGCGCTAAATGTTGTAGTATCTAGCAGAAACAAATCAATCTCCTTCTTGCACCTCAACTGATTCTCATCACGAACATGAATATCAAAACAAAACCTTCACATGCATATCAGCAAAACACTATGGAGAGAATAGTGTATATGCTGGCTACCAACAGGCTTAATAATTACTTCCTCCATACCCTTTTTTTTCCTGATAACTGAATTGTGATCTTCAAATAACTGCAGCAAATTGCATCCATTATCCCGACGGCCATAATCCCCAAAACTCCACCTTGAAGAAAAACTGAGTGCATCCTGATAATTGGCTTGTGCCAACAACGCTCACATCTCGACTTGCCATAGGGTAAACCTTGCGTCACGATCCAGCAGCGAAACATCATACTTCATGGATGCCATGAATAGATTAAATCTGTGTCCACAAAGTAGTACAAGGCGATAGAAAAATTCTTGACAGAATTAATTTTTTCGATAAAGGGCGATTTTATTATCTCAAATGTAGCATCAAGCAGATACAAAGCATTATGAGTAACACCCGGCCTCTGCATAACTAGGATGCACACAGCCCAATATGAAGGTCTGACAAAAAATTGATGAAAAAAACCGACAAATCGGCAACAGTAGAGCCCTATAGACCGACACTATGCCTATGTCGAAGGAGGTGGTGGATCGATCCGAAGTTATGTTGCCACCCATATTGGGAAAAAACCTCCATAGCCACCTGCTCCAATCGCATACAGACCGCCTTGAACAGCGGTTGGTCCTCCGGTCGTTGTAACATAGACCACATACGTAGCAATTGTGTACAGCGGAAAATAACCTGTAGAGGAGAAGCATTTCTTCAATTAAAAACAAAATCATTTTTACATAGCCAAAGCGACCAAATTAAGGCATACGCTCCCACCCTTATTAGCGTTTTGAACCTATTTGAAATACCGTCCAGCCAATGACCAAAAGTATTGGCAACATTTGTGGGCGGATACAAATTTGACGCTATTTGGATGACTGATCACGTAGAACGCGCAAACTTGCATTGGAAAAGGAGGTGTTTGATTGTCGCATCATGAGTACAAAAACAACACTTCTTACTCCCTTGCCAGTTGCGTCGTGCGAGATTGTCTTTGGTTAACACAACCCCCCTACGAAGATACCACATGAAAATTTTCACTTTAATTGGAATCTTAGACTTCCAACTTTTCTTGTTATTACTCACTGGTACCTCAGAATGTGTGAGCGCACGATACATAGAGTCTACAGTGAAAGACCCTGATGTAATAAGGTTCCAGCGGAACACATCCCGGCCTTGTGTCAGGTTAATCGAATCCAGTCGGGATAAAAGATTATGCCATGACACAAGTCGGGGGCAAATCAAATCCCGCATGAACGAAATATTCGGCGGGAATGAACCGAGCACTTGCGCAATAGTATTATTCTTATCGCGAACAATGTTGTATAAGCCTGGATATTGTTCTCGGAGACTGGCATTGCCTAGCCAGATGTCTTCCCAAAAAGGAATCTCCGACCCATCCTTTATCGTGATAGACCCAAAGAGAAAGAGATGTTTCTTTGCCGCCATTAGGCCAGCCCAAAAGTGCGAATCGCCAGGTTTCCAAAATGCCTGGGACACCGACTTTTGACCTAGATACTTGTTGCGCAGCATGGTTTGCCAAACACCATCCTCAGTAAGAAGTTTGAACAACCATTTACTGAGTAGGGCCTCATTTTTGACCTGCAAGTCATGAATTCCGAGCCCTCCTTGATCTTTCGGCCTACAAACCACGCTCCATTTGGCCAGCCTGTATTTTTTCTTTTCACCGTCTCTTTGCCAAAAGAATCTGGATCTAAAATAATCCAATCTTTTTAGGACCCCTTTTGGGAGTTGGAAGAAAGAAAGCATATAGAGAACCATATTTGTGAGGACAGAGTTAATCAAAACCAACCGTCCTCCAACTGAGAGTAGTTTTCCTTTCCAACTACTCAACCATTTCTCTAGACGCTCCTCTACATGCTTCCACTCCGCAATGGTGAAGCGTCCATAATGAATCGGTATTCCCAGTGGATCACGTGAGTATCCCATTGTCACCACAGATAAGCACGGCAAGACATACATCAATCCGATAAGATAACTTCAAAGGGAAAACTCAATCCATTACAAGAGAGTAGAGGGGGGAGAAACATCATAAGATCCAACTATAATAGCAAAGCTCGCGATACATCAAGATCGTGCCATAGAGAGAACACGAGAGAGAACACGAGAGAGAGAGAGATCAAACACATAGCTACTGGTACATACCCTCAGCCCCGAGGGTGAACTACTCCCTCCTCGTCATGGAGAGCGCTGGGATGATGCAGATGGCCACCAATGAGGGATCCCCCCCTTGGCAGGGTGCCGGAACAGGGTCCCAATTGACTTTTGGTGGCTACAGAGGCTTGCGGCGGTGGAACTCCCGATCTATTCTCGTTGTCGGTGTTTTTAGGGTATATGGGATTATATAGGTGAAAGAAGTCGGTCGAGGGGTGCTCGAGGGGCCCAGGAGACAGGGAGCGCGCCCAGTAGGGGGGGCTCCTATCTCCTGGCTTCCGCGAAACTCCCCTGGCTTGCACTCCAAGTTTCCTGGATTTCTTATGTTCCAAAAATAAGTTTCCCGAAGGTTTCATTCCATTTGGACTCCGTTTGATATTCCTTTTCTTCGAAATACTGAAACAGGCAATAAAGCAACAATATGGGCTGGGCCTCCGGTTAATAGGTTAGTCCCAAAAGTAATATAAAAGTGTATAATAAAGCCCATAATCATTCAAAACAGATAATAAAATAGCATGAATGCTTCATAAATTATAGATACGTTGGAGACGTATCAGTCGCCGCCGCTCTGGTCCCAGGAAGGCCACCGCTACTCCACTAAGTTGACGCCAAGCTTTGTGGGGTAAACATTGGCGGCCGATTAGCCGCTTGACGGCAACATGGAGGAAGAAATCTTCAGAACCTTGTGCTCTGGAGGAGGAGGTTATCGAGGCAAATGAGGAGGAGGCAAAGGCAATGGCCGGCTTTCTCGGCTTCATGGCCGGACATGGTGGTCGGGCGCCGGCGATCATTTAGATTAGGTTTAAAGTACGTTTTAGTACGGTTTGTGTGAAATATGTAATGAATATCGTCCAGTTTGTAGGAAAAGTTTTTGAAATGTAATGAATTTCATCCGGTTAATTTGAAATTTTCTTTGTTTGCACGAATTTCATCCGGTTAGTTCATATAGTTGTCGAAAGGTATGCGGGCGGCATCGGATGGCATCCATCAGTGTCCTCGGACAGATGCCGGTGTAAATTTGTGGGCCAGCACTGGAGATGCCCTAACTATCATGCTATAATCGCTAACAGTGCTCCATTATTTGGCAGGGAACAATTATCCCTCGATCAAAATCAGATCCGCGGTGTTTCGCACTCCTCCCGCGTAAGAGTGTAAGACACTGTAGCACGTCATATCACTCAAACTAGACCGCCTAATGAACGGGAAAGCACCGCCCTCGTCATTTTGTTATGGATTTCTATTGATCGATCGCACGAAAATGTTACGCTTCGCATGTTCTAAAGGAAAAGGCGGCACACTTACGACTCGTACGCGTCGCACCCCCCGGGATTGGCACTCACGATTGTCCAGCTCGCACGCCGCTCACCAGAGGGGACACGCGTTGTCTTGCAATTTCACTGACATGTGGGACTGTAATTGAATAAACCGTCGATAGCCAAAATCTAATCGCTCGGCGGGTGTCGGCTGAGAAGAGAGAAACGGGGGAGGGAGAAGAGATCGCCCGCCTGCCGCGCACAGACTCCAAGAAATATATGGTGATAATGTGAGGTGGGCCATGTTGGAGTCTGGACCGCTTCCGGAGCCCGCTCTGACCAGACGAGACTTGCCTGCTCACCCCGCGTGTGCCCATCCATGCTCCCACGTACGTGGCTTGATTTGATTGGAACAGAGTAAGGCGCAGCCCCACCCCCTAAAAATCAGGGGGGAGATGATTAGATTAGAAAGACAAAAGGAAAAAAGACAGCCGTAGGATGAAGTGGGATCACGGATGGGAGCATGGAGAGGGAGCAGGCAAGCCGGATCCGCTCTGACCGCCCTGGCCCCTCAAGACGCCAGTTGTCCGCCGCATGCATGCATAGCAAGTACTAAAATATTGGGCTATAGGCCCGCTTATGTGGAGGAGAGAGAGCCATTGACAAAGTCAAGGAGTGGGCTCTGCAAGAGCCCGTCTCTACACGTGCTCCTAGGTATAAAAAAATAATTCTAAAAAAAGCATAAAATACAATTGTGTCGAAAAAAATAAAGATAAAAAACATTTGAGAGGAAATAGATAGAGAGAAAGTGAGAAAAAGTTGTAATCTTATAGCCAACCTTATAGTCAACAGTATGGTAGCATTACATGAGGAAGGAGGGAGTGGTGCACATGCCAAGTTCACTGGGCTGCCGTGTTTCACACTCCTCCGTCGTAACAGTGGAAACAATAGATTTCATCAAAAATAAACAATGAATGCTCGTTGCTCATCCTCTATATCGGATTGAATACTTTCATTCGCCGACATGTGGGACGTCGACTATCCTGGTCCACCTGCCATGCACAAAATTATCCTGGTCTACCCGGTCGTATCGCAGGCCCAACCTTTCCCACTGTAAGTTGTTCGGACGAAGGAACCATCATGACTTTATAGAATTCCTTTTCTTCAATAAAACTTACTGTACCCGCAATACTGCTACCACACGTGAAGACTGGACGGCACTGTACCACGTCATATCACTGAAACCCACTAGGCCAAACTAGCCTGCCTAGGTCGGGAGTACGTCTCTGCACTGCTATGATTTTGTGTTGTACGTCTCTGTACTTCTGCTATGATTTTCCTACCCTATGAAACAAATGAGGCCTGAATGTATCCGTGTCGACTATTGTCTGATCGATCGCTAAGCCTACAATTTTAGGAGCTAGGGCTATTGGTCAATCGACAACGGATAAGTATAAGCGTACCACGAGCTCATCAGCCCCAACATTTCTCTTCGGTGAGTGTTTTGCAAGTACTATAGCTCGCACAGTAGCTAGCCTATTAACACCAAGAATCATCAAACAAGCCCTGCTGATATGATAAACAGTGCAAACTTACATCTAAGCATGCCATATATTACATCAAAAGCTGGTGAGGATACATCTGTTTCCATAACTCGGAGTGGGTTCGCATGATTCACTATCAAACAAAAGTTGCAAGTACTGCCCACACAAGACAGTGCACTAGCCCTAAGATGGTTTGATAACATGCATCGTTCTGGTAATTAAACACATGGCAATGCAAACTACTCTGAAGGATTAGCGCGACCAACTATTTCTTGTCATCGGTCTCTCGGGCAATGACCATAGCACGGATAGCGGCATGGGAATCGATCTTTGGGGCGATGTCCACAAGACTGACCGCGACATCAGAATCAATCTCTGGGCGATGTCCACAGGATTGACAACGGCATCGGAATCGATCTCCGGGGCGATGCCAACAGGACGGACCGCGACATCGAAAACGATCTCTGGGGCCTTGTCCACAGGACGGGCCGTGACATCGGAATCATCAAGGACGTCCACCAGCACCTGCACAACCCTAACATATTAGCAAGCACATTGCAAATAATCAAAAACCACAACTATGGTAATAAGCCATTGTTTTTTACCTTGTGCAGCTCACCGGGGGATCTCATCCCTCCGGGGGCCATCTCCTCGTCCTCGATGGGGGGCCATCACCTTTCTAGGGGAATACTTCTTCTCAACGGCGACTATCTCCTCAAACTCGGCCTTGAGCCTCGCATAGGTGGCCATCAGAGTTTTTAGGGTAGGCACGGTGGGGCCTTTGCTGTTCTTCCAACTTTCATGAGGAGTTCGTCCGCCTACGTCGTCAACTCTTTGGCCAGTGCTTGTTTCTTGGAGTTCTTCGTCTCCATGGGTTGGCCCGCCAACATGGTCAACTCGTTGGTCGGTGCTTGCTTCCTGGAGATCGCTGTCTCCAGTGGGTTGTCCTCCGGTAACTTTTTGCCTAGTGCTCCAGGATCCATCAATGAACTGACAAACAAAAAGCAATCGAAAGGAAACCACAATCGCAATGAAAACGGGAAAAGAATAGGCTGTGAGAATCGGTCGGTGCTTCGCAAAAAGAAGATTCTTGGAATGAAAATATAGCAGCATAACTAATTCGCCCACCTTTCCTTCGTCGGTACAGAAGAAAAATAGCAGAAGTGAGTAGCCTGGAGTGAGGTTTTCTTCAAGAAAGGGAAGAAAGGGCTTCAACGAGCGTTCCAATGAAATGATGGTTGCTTCGTCCAGTCCAACTTGGAGGCCACCTTACCACTGTTGGTAAAGGTGTGGGTTTTGTGATATGACGGGTCATGACGGCCACACCGGGGTGACAGGTGAGTCTCGACTGTAGCACCTCACTGTGATTTGGTGGATGGCACGCGGGCCCGGATGCTTTGATGTCCCGCATGTAGATAGAGTGGCTAGTCATATAGGAGTGATCAGTATTGTGCACAGCGACCAAGGCGGAGAGGAAAACGAGAGAACTACGTAATTAATGCCCGAGTTTAATTAGGGTAGTTTTGTAAAGTACAAGATACATTCCTCCAATCGCAAAATGCCTTGGTTCATGAGATTTGACATTTGAGCCCTATAAACCGGAAGGGAGGGAGTACTGCATGCGGTGTAGTCTAGGCACTTGTTGAAATCTCTAGAAAGGCAAGTACTCCTTTCCGGTTTACAGGGTTATACTATTCCCTCCGTCTAGGTGTGTAAGTCACCTTACGAAAACCAAATAGTCCCAAAACACTTAGGCGCGGTGCATTAACTTCTACGTTGTTTCTTGTTTCTTGACATATCAACCAATAAGAGATGAGAGGTGTGCATGCTTTTAATTACTTGAGACTACCAAACACGACATGCAGTGGCTAGTTCATTGCATGCAATGCTATTAATTAGCAAATAAACATTGGTGACCCCAGGAGGAAACGGTGCTAAGCGCGTGTACCTATGCAGAATGAGTATCAACCAATGGATGATGGAGTTTAATTGTTAAACAATTCAATGAGGGAAGCTTAGCTACAAATTCAATGACTTACTCACCTAGACGGAGGGAGTAGCAAGTACTACTACCTCCGTCCTAGTTTATTGGTCCCCATAGTATTTATGCCAAACTTTGACCATATATTTAACTAAGTAAATAATAATGCATGCTAGCAAAAATTATATCCCTGGATTCGTATTTGAACATAGTTTTGAGAGATATTATTTTTGGTTACATGCATTAACATTTTTTTAGTTTAATCTAAGGTCAAAGTTTTGCACAAAATACTAAAAGGACTAATAAACCCAGACGGAGGTAGTAGTACTACTGCAATGGTGGGCTCAAATAGCAAACAGGCTCTCATGCAAGAGCTTGGCTACTATATGCGTGCTCCAAGGCACCGCACCATGCGAACGTTCGCAACTGCCACGTTCGGGTTGCGCTTGGCTCTTCGCCTCTTCGAGAAGATGAACAATGATGTTACTCCTACTTTTACAATATTGAACACTGCTGCATGTCCGTCCACCTCGTGCGGGAGGGATAACGTGTAGAGAAAGCTTCTAATTACTGCTCCTGCCTTTGCGTCTATGACAGGTGGGCCCAACAGGTGGTTGGCCCTCCTGTCATGCAGCCAAAGGCAGGTGCAGTTAAGGCACCGGAGCTCAGTCCACGAGGGAGAGGGCATTCTAGTAATCAAACTTGTCGGTCTTGTACGAGTTGATGCGACACATCAAAGCACTGCACTCGATATAAGTCTTTTTACACATTTCAAATGGACTACAACATACGGATGTATGTAGACATATTCTGCTTCGTATGTAGTCACTTTGTTGCAATCTCTAAAAATAGTTATATTTGGAAACGTAGGGAGTACAACGCATGCATGCATGCCGTGACTTTCTTTTTGATACTTGCATGTGTTGATTTGATGCACCTTGCCAAATTTTAACTATAAATTTAACTAACCAAATTTTCATGCATGTCACAAAAAATTACGAGGCTGTTTGGATTGTGACTATGTTTGTATTATGTTGCCACATTATTTTTCCTACACTTGCCACACTTGCCAAACTTGAGTTGCTCAAATTGTTAGACACACTTTGGCTTGCCTAAGGGAATCTTGCCACAATTTTTGTGTATATGACATGTGGCATTCACTGCTAATAAAAAAATTCTTTTCTTAGGTGTGGCTAATAAAAAAGACTTATATTTAGGAATGGAGGGAGTAGAAAATATAAATTATAATGCATGTTGGGGCAACCCACGTTTTCGCTAATTTTAGCCGTGGGCTTGTTCACAATTTTTACAAGGGGGTGGTTGTTCAATTAATGGAGGGACTTGTAGTACCATACTTGAACGACACAAAGTGCAACCTGGCACACTGTAACACCACTTGGAACAAGCGGGTAGCTATCTCAAAACACAATCAACAACTAAAAAACGCGACATGTCATGTAGTACACAATTTTAAATGATTGTTTTGATGGAGTGAAAAAGGAAAACTACCCACTATGTATATATAGGCCGCAACCTCCGTGCTTGCTTGCTAGGGTTTCTCTATTCACACAATCTCATCCTCTCCAGATCTAAACAAGATAGGGGTGGTAACACTGTCTTTCTCCCTTCAAAAAACACTGTCTTTCTATCCTCACCGCTGGTTACAGATCTGGACATATCCCCCTCCGCCGGTGAAGGGGAGGAGGGGCAGCGTTTAGCCCGTCGTCGACAGCAAGGGAAGAGACCCACTGTCGGCCGCATCGTTATCTCTGGCCGAGCGCCGGCGCGGGAGGTCCTCCGATCCCTTCATCGTTGCCTATTGGCGGATCCGGCCTCCCACCGACCACCTATCCACAGCCCGACGACTTTCAGGTATATCTTCGTTCGAAACCGCCTTAGCTCTACTTGCCCAGCTTGCTACGTCGCTGCATGTGCATCATTTTCTACCTCTCAGCCCCTCTCGATCGGATGGTCCAACGTCACGTATTTTTTTCTTCTATTGTTAGAGGTAAAGCTACTTCATGGAGTTGAATCTTGTACTCTGTCCATCCGGAAATACTTGTCATTGAAATGGATGTATCTAGATGTATTTTAGTTCTAGACACATCCATTTTGATGACAAGTAATTCCGGATGGAGGGAGTACTTGGTTCAAACAAGAAATAAAGTGGGGATGGGGGAATTTAGTATGTACATCGGACTTGGTACAAACAGGAAGGAAAGGGGGTGAAAGTAGTACAGACTGGTCATCCAACCGGTCTCTTGGTTGAAAAGGGAAATATAGGGGTAACGTTGTACACAGTGGTATGACCAGGACTAGATTTACTATCCACACATAGGAGTAGGTGGCTAGAGTGAACAAAAATGGGACCAACCCAGATATGTTTCTTGGATGTTTGTTTCTCGGTGCAACAAACTATGAATCACCACTTTATGCCCTATTTAGGTACATGGTGCTGGACTGCTGGTGCACCCACTGTCCCATGCCCTTATACCAAATATTTAACTGTTCTTAATCTAATGTCCCTGGTAAAAATGAAGCGATGCCACTGTTATAAGCCATGACAAGTCTCACTTAATTAATTAGGAGTACTTAAGTACCACAATACAATGAGATGTATCCCAGCCAGTGCTTTAACTCTGCTGGAAGTTCTTGATAATCTTTCGATATAATCTCAGTACTGGTAAACAAGAGTGATTTCAACCATACATTTGAAGTGCACAAAAATATATACTATTGTGTGATTCCATGAGTGCTTTATCATCTCTTATGGGACTACATGAATAAGATTTTTTTCTCAGGTTGGTACGGGCCTAAGGCCTTCATCCATATTAGTTTTTTTTCATCTCTATTTGTATCGTGCTACTGTCCTGAGAAACTCCTTTATCTTTGCACGTTAAAGTTTTGCAACTTGTGATAAATGGCAATGCTTTGAGTGTTGAGCTAATTGGCACTGATTAAATAAACTAATACCTCTCTTTAAACAAGACTACTATGTTGCTAACTTTACCCATTAAGATAATGAGGGTGCTTCTATTTGTTAGTGTATGTTTCATCAACTAGTCCCACTATTACAGTAATCTCACTCTCTCAATATATGTGCCAACAGGGATGCTCGAATTTGGTGGAACTGCACAAAAACTTTGGGTGCTTCATTGCCTCGACAGCTTCCGTCCTTTCCTGTCAGTAGCTAATCTCGGCTTGCTTTCTTCCTTCGCTGTCAGTCGCTTCGCTTATCTCGGCTTCCAGTCAAAGGAAATAGTAATTGATATGCTACCTCCCACAGGTTGGTACTGGTCTTTATCCTAATTATTGTGCTTGTCATGTATTGGTAATTTGGTATTGTGCTACTGTTTGTCGATTTTATAAAGGAGTAACTTGGAGCCTGAACTCGCAGGCAAATCATTGCATTTGGTGATTTCGGTAGAACTGCACAAAATGATCGGATGGACAGATACTTATGCTGCTGCTATGTACTCCAAAGTTCACTCAGACAAGCATTAATGTTGACAAGAAGTGCCTATATTCATTCGAGTATCAACCCGCGTCAACCAGTTGTCAAACTCCCAAGTATTATTAGAGTGAACGCCAAAAATATTGCTTGGCACATAGCCCAGAAGAACACAGTCCAGTTTTTGGTCCCAACTTGTGCCTTTTGGTTATCGGCAGATATGGTAGCGAACTGTATGGCATGGAGTCTAAAGATTCCAGACAAGTTGGTTGACGCGTATATTCATCTGGCACTTAATCAGTCTGCACGCCAGGGATGCTACATTTCAGTTGAACTGCACAAAAAATTTGGGTGGTTCATTTTCTAAACCGCCTCCTTTCTCATCTGCAATGTAGAATTTTGGCGAGCTACATGACCAAGATGAGTCAGTAAACTAGTTGGATGAAAGTAGTGGCCAAGTTGCTCAAACCTCGCTCGGCACGATGCCACTATTTGAGAATAAACCTACAAGCAAAGTTCAGATTGTCTGTGCTGCCTCTTATGTACTCAAAAGTTTACTCATACAAGAATTAATTTTAGCAAAAAGTACCTCCGACTGAACACCATTTACCAGTCTGTACCCTAGGTAATTAATGTTCGTCCATGGATCATATTGGCTGTGATCTCAATCATTTGGATGCATAAACATACTGAACATGTGTATATCTGAATCTTTTTGTGAATTATGTATGAATATTGTCGTGTGATCTATCAATCATTTGGATGCATAGATATGCTGAGCTTGTGTATATATGAATCTTTTGAGTTGTTGATAGTGAATGTTGGCTATGAATATGAACGTGTCCTGTGAACCTATGTTTGATACGAATGTTTACCTTTTCTGTTGTATAGGTGTGAAAACTTGTTAGTATGCCTACTGTGGGGTATGTGACGTGTGGGTGTCAACGGCACACCTTCTTCCCAAGAAGAATTGCACCTGCTTTGTTAGGGTAGCAACGGCACATCAGCTCTTTTTAATCTTTTTTATTACTCTGTCTTCCCCTCTCCCCCGCTGAACCCCCGTCGTAATGTTTTCGGCCTCAAAACAAACATAGTACTACGTTGTTTTTAGGGCTTGATGAAAAATCGAGTGCTGGTTTCTGTAGGTTGGCCCGCCCAGCAAATGGGTTGCTGGTCCACCACGACGGACTAGGAGGCTAAAAATACAAGTTGTATGGTGCAGTGGCAATTAAAAAAACGCTATCGAGAGCCATCCACTGAAGAAAAAATCGCTCCTGATGTGCTTCTTCAGTCGTGCCATCGGCCCCCTCTTTAATCTAGTTCGCTCGGGGATCTGGTATCATTTTTTTTCAGAGGGCGAACAAGTATAAGCTAGACCTAAGTTTTGTATTTTAACATGTGTAGCCCACGACATACGGAGATAGTGGTTTCAACTAATTTTTTAGGTCTATACCGGCCTATGGGCTTCTTCTTAAAGATCGGTAGCCCAATGTATTTTTTTAATAGAACACAGGTCTCTATTCTATTTATCTATATTAAGAATAATAATGATGTATCCAATTTATGTTTTCCCTTCTAACCACATTATATATATATATTTATATTATTATTATTATCGTATATTTTATAGAGACTTATATATATATATATTTTATAAAAACATCCCATGTGTTATTAACTTATAAACGTAAATGTTTAACAGAAGTTGGCAAGAAAAATTCTAGTTGTTTTTGACTCACAGGCAAGGAAAATCCTGGTGATTGCGTACAAAAGCTTGCGAAGATTTTAAGGACCAATTTAATAATAACACGCTCATTTTTATTTTGAGCAATAACACGTTAATTTGTTAATCTATCTCTAATTCTAATAATAAAGCACGGATTGACTCCTTGGGTTCACCGTCACAATACGCTTTCTTACTGTGAATTTATGTTTTCAGTTTTTTTCTTCAACGCGTAGGTGGTACTACTCTCTACTCCCTCCATTCCTGGCGAAAAATAATACTCCCTCCATTCCCTTATACAAAGCCACAGACTCAAATTACAGGTGCCAAGATAAAATTTACTGTGAATTTATGTTTTCAGTTTTTTTCTTCAACGCGTAGGTGGTACTACTCTCTACTCCCTCCAGGTATCTATCTTTCTTTCATAGTGGCCTTGTATACGGGAAGGGAGGGAGTACGACACATAGAGCCGGCCCGTCAGCAGATGACGTAGTACAAACTCGGTTGAAAAAGTATAATACGCCGCGAGCACTCGAACCCAGGAGCTCCCGCTAGACAGTCTTGATTGCTAGCCAGTAGAATAAACAACATATGATATTTGGTAAGAGCGCACTCCTAGATATGTAGGTCCTCCCTTCCGGTCAGGAAAAAAACATACACACATAAACGCGCATGTATCGTGCAATCAATCAGCCTCAACTAAAGCTTAAAAAAGCCCCAAGTAAAAAATATGTACGCATCTACTGACAGTAAAAAAAGACACACATACACTTCTGCGTTGGACGAGCACAGCCATGGCCCACGGCTGCCATGCATGCCGTCAACTGCTGGAAGATTAATCGGCCACGTATCATCATGTGTCCAACTCAAACATTTTCTTTTATCTCTACCATATTACAAGTAATATGTGCACATTAAACATGTATAACAGATCTATTCAAGCCAAACATTAGTCTTTAATCGAATGACTTCCGAATAAAGTTAGAAAAAAGATTGGTTATGATTTTCACGTGTAAGGTGAAGGATTATTTCTTTCCTTTTTTTGATACATCCTTTTTATTCCATTTCATCCGTTCGTTACCGGTATCATGTAGTTTTTGCTTCGTTTGGTATGTTCGTTGTCGGTCCCTCAAAAAAAAGCGAGCGTAGAGGGATTGGAAGCATGGTTCGAGGACTCACGAACCAACTCATCCAACCAAGGATCCTGCAGACAGAGAGGGGGCTTTAGACCGTCTCGCCATAGGTGGAATTCATTTACGGTTCGGAAACCTCCATCATGTACGATTCCTTTCTTAAAAAATTCCTATATGTACATTGTAGAACACGGTTGCGGACGTGCTGCGTCATGGGTTGGAGCTCGAGCGGAAGGAGCGGGAGATGGGGCTACTAGAGGACGTGAACGGGGAAGATGGCGATGAGGATGATAAGATTGGGAAGGAGAGGGTGGAGAGAAGGTCATGGGAAGCGAGCCACCACAATCGACGACATGTACATGTGCGGCACGCAACGCGCTGCCATCATGGCCTTGATCCCGCAGATCTGGTCACGCGTTAAAGCACGTCTCCTGCCTTGAACTATCATCGTGGAGAACCTTGCCGTCAATCGGTCCACCGTTTTTGCCATCAACGACCATTGTTCCGCGACACAATTCCTTAACCGAGGCAACCTTGATCATGACAACTGGTATTTTTTTCCATACCGACGCATGAACATTGTGTTTATCATGCCAGGGACAAGTTTTTTTCTTTCCCATTGCAACACACGGACCTTGCCGTCAATCGATCCACCGTATTTGCCATCTACGACCATTGTCCCACCACACAATTCCTTAACCGACAGAACCTTGATTCATGACAGCTGGTATTTTTTCCATACCGAAACATGAACATTGTGTTTATCGTGCCAGAGACAACTGTATTTCTTTCCCGTTGCAACGCATGGGCATGTTTGCTAGTTATATATAGATATAATGTGCCTCTCCGGTTTATTCTTTGATATTAATTGCTTCTTCTAACATAACGTTATATATATAACAAGCCCAGCTAATTCATTTATTTCAAGGAAGTGCAAATGGGCTGGGATTTCTTAGAAAACATAAATGGGCCTGATTGACGCGCAATTATTTGTTCATCCAGCCTAGCAATTGGACTGTACATTCTAGAAAACATAGGTTAAATATATGCCATATTTTTGCAGGCTAACATGTGGGCCAATAGGTCGAAGCCTATGCAGGGCGTTGTCAACTTGGTCAACAAATGATTGTGACATCCACGGCCATTGGATTTATATCCAATGGCCGGCATGCACCTTCAATCTCTCGTCTTCTTCCTCCAGCGTCGTGGGGACCGCCTAGTCCGGCCTCCAGCGGCTAGCGGCTCTGCTTAGCACGCATCGCTGCGAAGCACTACCCCACCGCCGGCCAGGCTATCCCTCCACCCCTCCACACCTCCTGTTATTCTCCACCGATTACAGCCCCACGCCGCACCAGAACCAGTTATAACCCTTCTCCTCCTCTCAATCTGCGACTCCACGGTCGCGTCTTCCCATCTCCGAGTCGTTCCCGTCCGGGGCCTCGCCGTCGTCCACCGCCTCGCTGCGCTCGGTGCAGCGTGGTCAACAAACGAGAGTCATCAGAAGAGGACTGTATGTGGCGAGCCTGACGGCTGGGACCCACGAGGTGCATGGTCGCACGCAAGGAAAGTTCCTCCTTATTAAGCTGAAAAAAATGTTTCCTTCACCTGACAGCTGGGACCCACCGACTGTATCTTCGCACGGAAGGAAGTGCCTCCTTGTTTTGCGAAAAAAATTATTCATCCCATTGACAGCTGGGACCCGTCAGATTTGGTGGCTGACTTGTGGGCCTACTAAGCGGACGTGTACGCAGGGCTCTGTCAACTTAATCAACAAATGATTCTAGTAGCTAGACCATTGGATGTTAATCCAACAGCCGTGCTCCTTCTTCAACCTTTGTTCTTGCTCCTGTCTCCCGTGGGCTGCACCGCGACTGTGCTGCCGCGCACCCGAACCAGTCAAGTTTCCCACTCCTCTCCATCTGCGACTCCACTGCCCCGTCTTCCCCATTTCCGGGTAATTCCAGTCTGGGGCGTCCACCGGCCTTGGTGCACTCGGCACGGTGTGGTCAACGCGGTCAACAACAGAGAGTCATCATAAGATGAATGTACGTGAGAGGCTGACAGTGGGGACGCACCACGCCCATGGACGCAGTGGCGGAGCTTGACAAGAACCTATGGGGGGGCAATGTAAAAAACATAGTGTTGTCGTGTTGCCCCTGTTTTACTCGTTTCCGGCAACACTGTAAAAGGTGATCCAGTAGTTTAAGGTTGTAACTGAGCTGGGTAGATGGCACTTAACAAATTCAGTAGCCAAATTCGTATGGGGGGCGGCCGAGGACGAGGGAGTGGCCTGCTGCAGGCGGACATCAGCGAGCACTTGCCAGTGGCGATCAGCCGAAGACGACCATGTATCAGGTGCACCCTTGTTCCCCCCTCACAAGTCACAACCTCCTCGGCGCGCTTGGATCAAAGGCGAGTTTCTCCTTGGCATCGGCCTCGAGTCAGTGTGGCGGCTTGGTTCCCGGATGGAGCAGGCGGTTGAGGCTGTTGCACTCCTACCGTTGCACCCAGGTAGCCTTCTCACGCGGCTTTGTCTCTCTGTAACTGAATTCTCCTAGTCTCTTGCGCTGTTATAACATGCACAAGATTTGTGGAGTTAGCTGCGGTAGTAGTTGAGTTAGTGGCAGCACCTGCGAGTGCTTTGTACTGGTATATATATACTACTGTTGGAATTAATACAAGTGTGGTTCCAATCATCTTGTGATCTCCTTTCTTACAGAGGCGTGCAGCAGTGCCCGAGCAGCAAACGTGGTCGGGGAAAAGAGATGGAGACGAGCCTTGAGCAGGTTTGTGCGGCGCTTGTGCGGCCCTAAGCAGGGAGCGTGGTTGGCAAAAAGATGAGCTTTGTGGCCTTCTGCGGGTATGTCTACTACGTAGTAAAATTAAATAAGCATTTGGGGGGGCCACAACCCCCTCAGTGTTGTACATAGCTCCGCCGTTGCATGGACGCATGCATGCAACGGAACGCGGCGTGGTCAACATGGTCAAGGAACGACTTCCCTCGGAAGTGTACTGTACGTGGAGAGGCTAACAGCTGGGTCCATGGCCGCAGCAAGGAAGTGCCTCCTTATTACATGGAAATAATGATTCGTCCATCTGACAGCAGGGACCCACTGGACGGGCCACCGTATTTTGCAAAAAAAACATTTCCCCCTGACTGTTGGGACCCACCTAACGGGACACCGTATTTCACGAAAAAACATTCCCCCCGCTGTCAGCTCGGACCCACCGGAAGTGCCTCCTTATTAAGCAGAAAAAATGAATACTCCCCCTGCTAGCTGGGACCCACCTTGGTGGGAGGCTGACTTGTGGGCCTACTAAGTTGACGGGGACGGAGGGCTTTGTCAACTTAGTCAATATGAACTATTCTAGCTCCAGTGACCGTACGATGTCCATCTAACGGCTGTAGTGCTTCTTCAACCTCTGGTCTTCTTGCTCCAGCCGCCCAAAGCAGCTCCGGTCGTGCCGCGTGCTCCTGCCTCCCGTGGCCGACTGTGATGCCGCGGAGGCCTCACTGCCCCCCACTACTCCCGCCGCTGGCCGGGCCATCCCTCTACTCACCCACACCCCCTGCTATTCTTCGGCAACGGCAGCCTCACACCGCAACCGAACGAGTGAACCCTCATACTCCTCTACGCATGGGCATCCACTGACGCGTCTTCCCCGGCTCCACGTCGTCCCCTTCCTAGGCCTCACCGTCGTCCACCGCCCTGGTGCTCTCGGCGCGGCGTGGTCAATGTGGTCAAGGAACGACTTCCATCGGAAGAGTACTGTACGTGTAGAGGCTGACAGCTGGGTCCACGGTGGCCGCAAGTAAGTGCCTCCTTGTTACGCGCAAAATAATTATTCATACACCTGACAGCAGGGACCCATCGGACGGGCCACCTTATTTCATGAAAAAAATGTTTCCCCCCGAACTGCTGGGACCCACCAGCTACATCTTCGCATGCAAGGAAGTGCGTCCGGGCAAAAAAACGATTCGCCCCCCGACTGCTGGGACCCACCAGCTACATCTTCGCACGCAAGGAAGTGCGTCCGGGCAAAAAAAAACGATTCGCCCCCCTGACTGCTGGGACCCACCAGCTACATCTTCGCACGCAAGGAAGTGCCTGACAGTCGGGACCCACCTGGTCGAAGCATACATAGCGTTGTCATTCTGGTCGCGTACGTGTATGTACATACTGGTCGATGTAGAGGCGCGCACGTGTCATAGTAGAGGCGTGGACGTAGCATGTACACGTACATACAGCGACCAGTGTGCAAGAAAGAAAATACGGCTACGTACGTACATACGGGCGGGGTCTCGAACGCCTACTCGCGCATACGTACGGCCAGGGCTCGTGTACATGGCTGGGTCGGAACGGAGAAACAGCGTCGTCGTCGTGTGCATGGGGATCCAACCGGCTGGGTCGGAATGGAATGTGTCGTCGTGTTCATCGGGAGGGCTTGGATGGAACAGGCGATGGAAAAGAGGCCTGGCATACCACAGAACGGAGGACACGGCCTTGTGTTTGACTGGCCACATTCGAAATGGGATCCGGTACATCGGGAGGGATCTAGCGTACCGCAAAACGGAGGAAACGGACCTCCTACGATCGAAACGGGGTCCTGTTGATCGGGAGGGGTGTGGCGTACCGCAAAACGGACGAAACGGACTTGTGTTGGAGCGCTACGGTCAAAATGGAAGTCCTGTTCATCGGGAGGGGTGTGGCGTACCGCAAAACGGGACTCCACGGGATATTGTTCATCTCCACCATCGACCTCCTCCAGCCTCCACAGCCTACTATTCATCCACCTTCGACCTCCTCCAGCCTCCACCTGCGACTGTTCTTCCACGGGCTCCTGTTCATCCAGCCTCCACCGCGTGCTACTCCACTGGCTACTGTTCAACCACCCCTCTCCATGGGCTCGTGTTCAACCACCCCTCCATGGGCTACTGTTCATCCACCCCTCTACCGTCTACTGTTCATCTAGCCCTCCACGGGGTCGTCCTGTTCATCCAGCCCTCCATGGGTCCTGTTCATCCAGCCCCAACCAGCTCGATCGATCGGGGTCCTGTTCATCCAGAGGCAACGCCACGGGGTCTTGTTCATCCACCCCCACCGCTCACTGTTCATCCACCCCCCCCCCATCCGCAACAATCACTGTTCATCCAGAGGCAGCATCGATCGCCTTCAGTTAGCAGCAGTAGCAAAGGAATCGCTCGATCGGGTTCAGTTAACAGCCATCGATCGATCGCTCGGGTTTAGTAACGCGTAGCCTGCAGTGCAATCGCTCGGGTTCAGTTAGAGTCCAGTGCCTCACTCGGGTTCAGTTAGAGCCAACGCCTCGCACACACGCGCGTATGTGTAATAGAGAAATGTGCATCGCTCGGCCCCCGAAACCCACCGTAACCGGGAACTCCTCGAAATTTTCCTCGCCCTCGCTTCTACCACAGTTTTTCCATCATGGACGGCCCAAAGAATGTCATGCAGCTGCGTCTCCGGCCCGCCCAGGACGAAAAGCCCATTTTCTGTCATGATTTTTTGTCATAGAAGTAGGAGCCCACCATATCTATGATGATACCGGGTTTTGTCACAATTATCGTCATAGAAGTGTCATAAGTATGACAGAATTTTTTTTCGTTCGGCCCAAAATGTCACGGATGTGTCTTTTTTTGTAGTGCAACCAATTTCACAGCAACAAGCACAACAACAACAACAACAACAACAACAACAAATCCTTCAACAAATTCTGCAACAACAACTGATTCCATGCAGGGATGTCATCTTGCAACAACCCAACATAGCACATGCAAGCTCACAAGTATCGCAACAAAGTTACCAACTTTTGCAACAATTATGTTGTCAGCAACTGTGGCAGACCCCTGAGCAGTCACGGTGCCAAGCCATCCACAATGTCGTTCATGCTATTATTCTGCATCATCATCATCATCATCATCAACATTAACAACAACAACAACAACAACAACAACAACAACAACAACAACAACAGCAACAACAACAACAACAACAACAACAACAACAACAACAACAACAACAACAACAACAACAACGACAACGACAACGACAACAACAACAACAACAACAACAACAACAACAACAACAACCGTCGAGCCAGGTCTCCTACCAGCAGCCTCAGCAAAAATATCCATCAGGCCAAGGCTCCTTCCAGCCATCTCAGCAAAACCCACAGGCCCAGGGCTTTGTACAACCTCAGCAACTGCCCCAGTTCGAGAAAATAAGGAACCTAGCGTTGCAGACGCTACCAGCAATGTGCAATGTCTACATCCCTCCATATTCTCGACCACCATTGCGCCAATTGGCATCGTCGGCACTAACTGAGAAGAGAAGAACTCTAGTACTAGATATATGAAACACCATTTTCTTAAACCATGGTTTGGTCATTGTAGCGGTGAAAAATAAAGTGACATGCACTATCATGTAAGAACCCGAACTAGACTATTTCAAAGTTGGAAATAAAAGACAAACACAGGTCTTGTCTGCATATGATTGTTTGTTTGAGTTCCATTCATGTGCCCATTCACAAGTTCACCCCTAATTATATATATTAAGCATTTAGTAGATGTTTATGAGCATTAATCTAAAGATAACAAAATGAATCTGAAACTTGAATTTAATTGAAGTATTTTTTGGACTTTCAAATTGAGCATTGATAGTGAGGACTATCCACATCCTTGGCTTGCCCTTGATCAATTATTTCCAAAGAAGCATTCAATTCATCAGTGAATTACATTGATTTTTGTGGCTTGTACTTCTCCTCAACATGAGTATCTTTATTGCGGCTACTCCAAATCTCCCACATAACTGAAGCATTAATAGCGATCTTCCTTGCATCAAGGAAATATGGATCAAAGATATCTCTTGACCATGTTTCCGGGTGCAACCTTGAGAGTTTTATGTCAAAATATTCTCAAGCAGAATCCAAGAATAAACTTGGATGCTCACATGTGATAAGGGCATATGAAGTAACATTTCCTCGCCAAGGCCACACATAGGGCACACACATAACCCCATCACATGCCTTTTTAGTTACGCATATGATGGTTGCTTGTTTTTAATTACTCTGCACCAAAATACTCTTAACTTGGATTGTAGCTTTCATTGCCTTTTCAATTTTTCTTCCCCATTAGATGAACTAGACAATCTAGCTACCACACGATACCTTGTATTCATCACGGCTCTGTACAACAATTGAGCAGAAGACATGTCATTTCTTTACCATACCCATGAGCAAATGTTCTCTGCTACTCCCTCCGTCCCAAAATACTTGTCATTAAAATGGATAAAAGAGTATGTATCTAGATGTGTTTTAGTTCTAAATACATCTCTTTTTGTCCATTTTGATGACAAGTATTTCCGGACGGAGGGAGTACATTGTTTTGTCGTGGCATATTAAGGATGGCCAGTTCACCTGATGGATAAACACGTAATGAATGAATGGAGTGTTCAAGTCGCCCGTGTTTTTCATCGATAACATCAGCTACAAGTTGGACCAGAGTTCCTCACATGCATGTATCATAGTGGTTTCATCAGCGGTGTGCCCTGCACCCATTTATCATACAATATCTCTGTAGTATGTGCATTCCCATTTTTTCACAACATACCCTCCTTCAAACGTTCTCGCCCTTTCAGAATAGCATGCCAAGTTAGTGATGCACTATGCGGGAACCCGCATTTGAAAAAAGAAAGAATCTCATTTCATGGTATCTTCCATGAAGGACCCTCGTACACGAGCTATCTAGATAGAAATAGCCATGTGTGTTTAGCCAACTTTGCATAAGTGAATATATCAAGGTCGTGGTACCCCAAGCCTCCAATTACACCCGACCTCTCTACCAACAAGATGTCCAAATACATCAAGGATACACACATCCAAAAAAGAAAATAAAAAGAACAGAAGAAAAAAATACCCCTCCAGGGTGATCAATCGCTAGCATGCATCAGCAGCACTCTAACCACCACCGAAGACTATGCCCAGATTACAAAAAAGGTTCTCCAAAAGCAACGCCCCCAAGAAGGAAACAATGCACAAGCGTTGTCGTTACCCGATCGAAGATCTTGGGTTTTCACCCTCGAAAAATTGTGAGTTCACCCAAAAACAATGCCTTCAACAAGGCCATTGCCAAGTACAACCAATGAGGGCCAGACCTTGGTGTTTCACCCTAGGAATTGAGAATCTATACTCGAGGAGTACCACCAAAAATGCATCACCCTCCTCTCAATCCAAACTTGCAGAAAAAGATCAATGATGCCGCATCGTGCCACCCATATCCGTGGAGGCCTGAACTTGGCAAGACGCCAACCATGGCTGGAGATGGGGACCAGCCACTCCTGGCCAGATCTGGTGACTCCTAGTCCCACCACTGCCGCTACGGTGGCACCACGTGTAGCATACCAGATTCCATGGGTGTTAGAATCATTACTATGTAATCTAGATTATTGACTCTCGTGCAAGTGGGAGACTGGAGGAAATATGCCCTAGAGGCAATAATAAAGTTGTTATTTATATTTCCTTATATCATGATAAATGTTAATTATTCATGCTAGAATTGTATTAACCGGAAACTTAGTGCATGTGTGGACATAGACAAAACAAAGTGTCCCTAGTGTGCCTCTACTGGACTAGCTCGTTAATCAAAGATGGTTATGTTTCCTGACCGTAGACATGTGTTATCATTTGATGAACGAGATCAAACCATTATAGAATGATGTGATGGACAAGGCCCATACGTTAGCTTAGCATAATGATCGTTAAATTTTATTGCTATTTCTTTCTCCATGACTTATACATGTTCCTCTGACTATGAGAGTATGCAACTCCCGAATACCGGAGGAACACCTTGTGTGCTATCAAACATCACAACGTAACTGGGTAATTATAAAGATGCTCTACAGGTGTCTCTGAAGGTGTTTGTTGAGTTGGCGTAGATCGAGATTAGGATTTGTCACTCCGTGCATCAGTGAGGTAGCTCTGGGCCCTCTCGGTAATGCTCATCACTATAAGCCTTGCAAGCAATATGACTAATGAGTTAGTTATGGGATGATGCATTATAGAACGAGTAAAGAGACTTTTCGGTAACGAGATTGAACTAGGTATGAAGATACCAACAATCGAATCTCAGGCAAGTAACATACCGATGACAAAGGGAACAATGTATGTTGTTATGCGGTTTGACCGATAAAGATCTTCGTAGAATTTGTGGGAACCAATATGAGCATCCAGGTTCCGCTATTGGTTATTGATCGGAGATGTGTCTCGATCATGTCTACATAGTTCTCGAACCCGTAGGGTCTACATGCTTAACGTTTGATGACGATTTTTATTATGAGTTATGTGTTTTGGAGACTGAAGTTTGTTCGGAGTCCCGGATGAGATCACGGACATAATGAGTCTCTAAATGGTCGAGAGGTAAAGATTGATATATTGGAATATTACATTCGGACACCGGAATGGTTTTGGGAAGTTTCGGATAAGTTTTGAAGTACCAGGAGGTTA
>NC_041391.1:49722977-49739799 GCF_002162155.2 Triticum dicoccoides
CCCCCTTTGCTACTCCGGAAAAAAGGAAAAGGTGGATGGGCTAAATCCTACTAGGTTTGGAGTGCTAGTAGAACTCCCCCCTCCATGGCACTCCCCCTGGTCGCCGGCCTCCTCTCCCCTCCTTTATATACAGGGGCAGGGGGGCACCCCAAAGGCACAACATTGTTCTAGCCGTGTGTGGTGCCCCCCCCCCCTCTACCGTTTGCTCCTCCAATAGTATCACCGTAGTGCTTAGGCGAAGCCCTGCACGAATCACATCATCAACACTTTCATCACGCCGCCATGCTGACGAAACTCTCCCTCGACCCTCTGCTGGATCAAGAGTTCGAGGGACGTCATCGAGTTGAATGTGTGTTGAACTCGAAGGTGTCGTACGTTCGGTGCTAGATCGGTTGGATCGTGAAGACGTTCAACTACATGAACCGCGTTAACATAACGCTTCCGCTTTTGGTTTACGAGGGTACGTGGACACACTCTCCCCCTCTCGTTGCTATGCATCTCCTAGATATGTCTTGCCTAATCGTAGGAATTTTTTTGAAATTGCATGCTACGTTCCCCAACAAAAAATATGCAGTGGTGAGATCGCCATCTCTGAGCCAGGGATACGGGGCCGCTGCCGTAGGCAGATCTCCTCCTGGTGGAGAGCCTCACGTGGCTAACGTACCACTGCTCTTTCTTCCTCAGTTGTCCCTCGACACACCGACCGACACCTTAGCTTGTCCAGCCGATCTTCTGCAATTGTCTGACCTGATGAGTTAAGCAACCAAACTCGCGGGGCCCCAAAGGTTCCAGCTTCGCCTTCAAATGATTCAGTGAGTCCGCTATACCTTGGAGTCTTGGTCCTATATTTGCCTCCTGCCACGCAGCAGCAACAATGCAATCATAATCCACATGCAATGACCACATGTTCTCATATATGAAATGTTTCTTGGCTCGTGTGTTCATAAGATTTTCCTTTATCTCCGCTGCAAAAAAGCAATGATCAGATTCTACGGAAGGTAGGTGTCTGATTCTGATGTATTGAAAGTGTTGCCAGAACTCTTCACTAGCAAAAGATCTGTCGAGCCTCGCCTTAACATTCGCGTCACCTAACTGCCAATTATCTCAGGTGTACGTTGTGCCTGACCACCCCAAATCTTGGAGGGCCACTTCATCGGTGACTTCTCTGAAAGCTCTCATTTGTCTCTCTAGCCTAGCTATCCGACTGAAGTATTCGTTAGCATAGAGAGTCTCGTTAAAGTCACCCATACAAATCCAAGCCGCATGCGACATGGCATAAAAGTGCGCAGAAAACGCCAACTATGATGTCTATCTTCAGCTCGAGGCGCTCCATAGAAACTAGTGAACCTCCACTCAAAAGAGTTTTGGTCCTTATATTTAACCATTGCATCAATATGTCCAGGACTAAAATTCTTTAGATCGACAATAACATCATGTGTCTAGAAAAGCCCAATACCACAACTTAGGCCTACACTATTCACTGCAAAGCACCCGCCGAAGCCTAGATGTCTATGCAAGTCCTCAACTCTCTTCCCTTTTATTTTTGTTTCCGTGACGAAGAGAAGAGTGGGTCCTTCTAGTTCACAATGATGCGAAGCTCTTGAACCACCTCAGGGTTCCCAAGCCCCCGGCAGATCCATGAGAGGCAACTCATTGGGCCGGGTAGGACCGATCACCTGTCTCTGCCGAATTGTCAAGCGTAGGCTCTTCTTCTTTGGTTCATGTACCAAGTCCTCATCAACCTCCCTCCCAGATGTGCTCGTGCTCGGGTCATCTTCTTCAGAGTGTTGAGCTGCCGTCAGTAGCAACTGCTTTGGCTGATACACCACTGTGGGTCCTTCTTTCATCTTGAATCGTGTCTTCTCTTTGTTCTTCAAGGGTGAGACCACCTCTCCCCCCCCTCCCCGTTTGGTTTGGATCTAGTACTCGATTTCTTTGTTCCTTGTTTGCTGCTCTAATCAGACCTCTCTCCCCTGGAAGAATTTTCGCTGCTTGCCGGGTATCTGTTCTAATCAGGAGCTCTCAGTTTCGGCCCAAAAGGAAGCTCGCCCTTCTCATCTCTTGATCCTGGATTGTAGTAGTAGAGTTCTGAGTGGCCCAGCCGTCCACAGGAGAAACAGAAGTATGGGGTCTGTTCATACTGTATGTTATAGGAGTCCACCTTCTTCCTCCTTGCAAAATCAATGAGCACCCATCTCCTGAGCGGTTTGTTGACATCCACAGAAACTCTAGCTTGGAGATAGCCTCCATTGTTATCAAACTTAACAATCTGGACCGCCTTGTCGATCATCCGTGCTATTAGGAGGCCCCATGCATCATTTCTCAGGTTGTAGGGTAGGTTAAGAACCCTAGCCCACACCTGCAAACTATCGAACTTGACCTCATATGGGCGCATGCAATCTTCAAACTCAGCCAGTATGATCGTGTTCTTGTTGATGTGCCAAGGCGATCCAGCCCAAACGCTGTCACAATCGCGCTGAGACTCGAATTCGGCAACGTAACTATTCGTTCCAACTGAACAGAATTACAGTCCTCTAGGGTTTTCGCATGCCGGTCGAAGAGCATTGCCAATGGTATGTATATGATACTGGTTTCATTATAGGACCTTGCCCTCCAGCAACCACTTCACCGAAGCACCTTCAAGACGATCACCAATCACGAGGGGAGTCGCCTCTTCCTCGAATATGTCCAGCTTCTCCAGAGCTTCCTTCCTCTAGTTTCTCCCTTGCCGATCTAGGGTTGATCGAGCCGGAGTTCTCCTGCGCCTCTTCTGCCGCGGGTGGTGTTGCCATCGCCGATGATACCCGACATGCTAGTAATCATAGTAAAAGCACACTAAAATTCAAGGTTGCATGCATGGCCAATAGCTACCTAGGTCACGTACGTACACGACCGGACTGTGAACAAGAGAGGTCGGGGAAGCAATGCACCTTAGGTGCTGCTGTATTCCTCTTGGGGTATATATGGTGTTACAGTACAACAGAGAGAGCGCATGGCGCAGTGGGGCGACGTGCTGCAGATCGTGGTGATCGTGCATGTCGTGGGAGAGCTATACAGCTGAGCTATACGACTGGTGTCAGTTAACACCCCATCGCAGTTTGAGCGTCCGGCGGCCGGATGCACAAGCTGGAACGAAAGTCCTCGAACGCCGCCGTGGGCAGCCCTTTGGTGAGCACGTCGGCGAACTGTTGCTGCGTCGGCACATGCAGGACACGAAGTTGCCCGAGCGCCACCTTCTCGCGGACAAAGTGGATGTCCAACTCGATGTGTTTGGTGCGGCAATGGTGAACGGGGTTGGCCGCCATGTACACGGACGAGATGTTGTCGCAGAAGACGACGCTGGCCTTGGTCAGGGGCACGTGGAGCTCGCCGAGAAGTTGATGAAGCCAGCAGCTTTCAGCGACGGCGTTGGCCACGGCGCGGTACTCTGCTTCGGCGCTCGAATGGGACACCGTGGCCTGGCATTTGGAGGACCAGGAGACCAAGGAGTCACCGAGGAAGACGGCATAGCCTGACATGAAGCGGCGTGTGTCGGGGCACCCTGCCCAGTCGGCGTCGGAGTAGGCGACGAGCTCGAGAGGAGACGCGCGCTGGAGGTGTAGACCGTGCGTGGTGGTGCCGCGCAGATAACGAAGTATTCGTCTGACCAGAGCAAGGTGAGGAGCACGCGGGTCATGCATGACGAGGCAGCACTGCTGGACGGCATAGGCGATGTCGGGCCGCGTCATGGTCATGTACTGGAGTGCGCCGACGAGACTGCGGTACTCCGAGGGATCGGAGACGGGTGCACCGTCGGTGGCGGAGACCTTGGCGCGGGCGTCGACCGGAGTGGACACGGGCTTGCAGGCCTGCATGTTGGCGCGGTCTAGAAGCTCCTCTGCGTACTTGCGTTATGACAGGTAGAAGCCACGCTCGGTGCGGGTGACCGCGATGCCGAGAAAATAGTGCAGTGGCCCGAGGTCCTTCATGGAGAACTCCGCGAAGAGCTATCGTTGCAGGTGTTGGAGCAGTGTAGTCGACGAGGCGGCGAGGACGATGTCGTCGACGTAGAGCAGGAGGTACGCCATGCCGCTGCTGTTGTGGAGGACGAACAGCGAGGGATCGGCGCGTGAGCTGGAGAAGCCGATCCGACGAGCGTACGCCGCGAAGCGGGCAAACCAGGCACGGGGCACCTGCTTGAGGCCGTACAATGATTTGTCGAGGAGACAAACGTGGTCGGGGTGGGCGTCGTCGACGAAGCCGGCCGGCTGTTGACAGAGGACCTGCTCGGAGAGGCGCCTGTGGAGGAAGGCGTTGTTCACGTCCATCTGGTGAACCGGCCAGTCGCGAGAAGCAGCAACAGTGAGCACCACGCGAATGGTGGCAGCCTTGACCACGGGGGAGAAGGTCTCGTCGAAGTCGACCCCTGGGCGTTGGGAGAAGCCGCGAACGACCCAGCGTGCTTTGTACCGCTCCAGGGTGCCGTCGGCTTTGAACTTGTGCCGGAACAGCCACTTGCCGGTGACGATGTTGGCGCCGGCCGGTCAGGGAACGAGTCGCCATGTCTGGTTGTCCATCAGAGCCTGTACTCCACCTGCATCGCAGACAGCCAACATGGATCGCGCAGAGCAGCCTGCACACTCTTTGGAATGGGGGAGATGGATATGTCAGTGGTAGCGGAGAGGCTGGTGTTAAATTTAGGGTTTGGGAGGAATTTGCCGGCCTGCGCGCGGGTTTGCATGGGGTGGCTGGGAGGGGGGCGCGCGTCGATGGATGGTGGATGCTGGCGGGGGATCCGTGTCCTCGACAGACGGTTCGACTGGCAGGATGGCAGCGTCCGGGGTCGGGGTTGGGTGGGGAGGTGTTGGCGGCGACGGCGCGGCTATGGTAGGGGAGTGCGGCGCGGCAGCTGGTGCAGTAGGCGTGCGAGGCGGAGAGGGCGGTGGCGCTGCGGCGGTAGCGGGTGGTGCAGCAGCGTCATGACGCTCGTGAGGGCGTAGGGAGCGCGGACACCGCGACACGAGTGGCGCGATCGCGTGATCGAGGGGTGTCAGCCGGTGGTGCAGGGGCAGGTGTTTGAAATGGGAACGTGTGTTCATCAAACACGACATGGCGTGATATGACGACGCGCCCGGTCATCCTGTTTAGACACCTATAGCCCTTGTGGTCAGGTGAGTACCCGAGAAGGACGCAGGGTGCGGAGCGGGGCGCGAGCTTGTGGGGCGTGGTGGGTGTCATGTTGGGGTAGCATAGACATCCAAAGACGCGGAGCGAGGTGTAGTCTGGGTGCGATCCATAGAGTAGAAAGAATGGAGTTTGGTCATGTCGAGGATGGCATGGTCGACGGTTGAGAAGGAACGAGGCAGTCTGAAGTGCCTCTGCCCAGTACTCGTAGGGCATGTGTGCATGCATGAGGAGTGAGCGAGCAATGTCATTGAGCGTGCGCAGGGCGCGCTCGGCCCGTCCATTCTGTGGCGAGGAGTACGGGCATGACATACGGAGGACAACGCCAAGGGAGGAGAAGAGCGTGCGAGCGGCCTGGTTATCAAATTATCTGCCATTGTCTGTTTGTAGGGTGAGAACTGGGAGATTAAAGTGATTACGCACAAAGGTGAAGAAGTGGCGCAGTTTACGAAAGACGTCTGATTTATGCTTGAGCGGGAAGGTCCAAGCGAAATGGTTGTAATCATCGAGTAATAGGAGATAATATTGACAACCAGATATGCTCATAACGGTCGAGGTCCATACATCACAATGAACTAACTGGAACGGAAAAAACGACACATGATCGGATGAACTAAAAGGTAGCCTAGTACTTTTGCCTAGTTGACAAGCATGACAGACATGGCCACCGCCGCCCGTGTGGTCGATGGATGAACGACGGAGGGTGTGATCAAGGGCATCAGCGCCAAGGTGCCCGAAGCGCTGGTGCCACAAGTCATGCGAGACGGTAGTGAGTGCATGATGAGCCTGGACTGGTGCATGGGGCATGGGGTAGAGCTCGTCGTCGACAGAGTTACACCGGAGGATCACCTTCCTCGTGCTTCGATCCTTAAGAGAGAAACAAATATCATCAAACTCAACATTAACAGGGTTTTCGCGAGCGAGCTTTTTGACAGAGATTAGGTTTTTGATGAGGTGGGGTGAGACTACGACGTTGTTGAGGGACAGGGGGGAGGTGTGGGTGGGGATGTTGAGATGCCCGAAGTGCGTGACTGCAAAGGCATCCCCATTGCCGACTACAATGCGAGCAGAATGACAAGGCTGTGAGGATGATAGCATACCAGAGGAGGGGGCCATGTGTGATATGGCTCCTGTGTCGAGGTACCACTCCGCGCCGGGCAGTGTGATCGGTTGCTGCTGCTGCATCGTCAGGTTGTTGAGGGCCTGGACAAGGGAGGCTTGATCCCAGCTGGGCGTGGAAGAAGCAGCAGAGCCCACGGCCGGCGCTCCGTACAGCGGATGAGGCGGCACGGCGGGCTGCCAAACAGTCGGCAGCCCGTAGTTGGTGCTGTTGTTGGGCGCCGCAGACTGGTGGTAGGCCATGCCGGCGAACGGCGCGGCACCGCCAGGGCGTGGCCCGAGAATGCCGGCGCCCGGAGCATGCGGACGCCATGGCATGAGCCAGGCGTGCACCATGCCAGTCCACGGTGCCGGGGCTGGAGCAGCGGGACGAGGTGGCGCGCCGCCCCCGCCGGAGTTGGAGGACTGCCCCCCGGCGTAGTGAGAGCTCTTGCCCTTGCCCTTGTTGCGTCCGCCACCGCTGCGGGTGGTGCCACCACCACTGTTCCCGCCGCCGTTGTTGGTGTTGGGAGCGTGGGCGGCGTGGAGAGCGGTGTCCGTGGTGGTGTCAACGGCCTGACGGCTTTCCTCCAGGAGCAGAAAAGCGCGGCAGCGGAGGAAGGTGGGGAAGGGGGTCTGCATTGTGAGGATAGGTATGGCGTAGCGAAAGCGCGGGTGCAGCCCGCGGATCATGTTCAGTACCTGATCACGATGGTCGACAGGGGCGCCGAGGTCGGCGAGGCGGTCGGCGCACTCCTTGAGCTTGGCGAAGAAGGAGATGATGGACATGCTTCCTTGCTCGAGAGGACGAAATTCGGTGGCGAGGAGGACCACTTGGTGCTCGCTGTTCTCGAGGAAGAGGGTGCAGATGGCGGCCCACACCTCCGCCGCGGTCGCACCATGCTGATGGATGAGCGCGAAGATGTCGGCACTGATGCGGTTGTAGAGCCAGGACACGATGTGAGCGTCGTCCTGCATCCAGCCCGGATCAGCACGGCGCGGTGCGCCGGTGATGTGGCCGGCGACGCCGCTCTTCTGGAACATCACTTCGAACAGGGTGCGCCAGTGGGAGAAGTTGGGAGGGTTGAGGGAGAGCACGATCGGGACGTGCTGGTTGATGTACACGCCGGAGAGGGGAGATGGGTTGGACGGTGCAGTGGAGGAGGTGGCGCTGGGGTCGGGGACGAACAGAGCACCACCGTGGTTGAGGAGGGAGGGGGTGAGGAGTATGGGGCGGCGAGCTGCTGGGGTAGCAAGAGAGCCGCCGGCGCATCCACCGAAACCAAAGCCGGGCGGGGGAGGAGGTGGTGAAGGGGCGGCCATGGCTGGGTGTGGTGGAGCAGTTGGCAGGAGAGTGCAGCGGAAGAGGTCTAGCGACGCAGGAGGAGACCGGCGTCTGATACCATGTGAACAAGAGAGATCGGGGAAGCAATGCACCTTAGGTGCTGCTGTATTCCTCTTGGAGTATATATGGTGTTACAGTATAACAGAGAGAGCGCATGGCGCAGTGGGGCAACGTGTTGCAGATCGTGGTGATCGTGCATGTCGTGGGAGAGCTATACAGCTGAGCTATACAACTGGTGTCAGTTAACACGGACGATGGAAATGGACACCTAGAACCGGTGGGCCTATGACTACCACTGCCGACCTGACACGTGGCCGCATGCATGGAGTACGGCGATTCTCCGGAAGCTGATGTCATGAGGCCAGTCTACCACGTGTGTCACACTATGTCCATGTAAACAAACGCTTTGGTTTGGCAGTTAACTCGTGGTGATATGCAACTAGTGGAGTAGTTTCTTAAAGTCAATAGTACGTCTTTAGGTTTGGTTTCCAGGGTTATTAAAATTCATGGACAGAAAAACTGTAGGACTAAAGTATCATGACCTTTTCATTTATATTTCTAGGAATTTGGAAAGCTACGGCCTACGTGAGTATGCATTGTAGACTGTTAGACGCCACAAGAAAAAGAAACAAATTTGTAACAGAAGCTTCGAGTGCATGAAAATTTTCCTTCAAAATAGAGTACATGAATTCACTAAAATAATCTAAGGATTTCAATCAATGAGTTCCATATGGAGGAAAAACTAAATTGTATGAAATCCCTTTGAGCCAAAGAATAATCCTGTGAGTAATGGCTAATTCCACATTACATATTTGAACTATGAAACTTGATTCCCGCAAAATAAAAACAGAACTATGAAACTTGACAAATGAATCCATCTTTAACGAAGAGGAAAACTGCAATAAATAAAATTTATGGTAGATTTTTAAATAATGTAATGTTATGGATATTGTCATTTGCTTATATTGATGGTCCAACAAAAAAATGTGTTTGTATATACACCACATTCTTTTTTGAAACGGGGCTTCTAGCCTAGTGGCAAAATCGCGCTGGTGCATCTTGGCAGACTCAAACCCGTATCCGTGGGCGAGATATTATTTCACGGCCTAAAACTCGACGTCTCACACCCTCCTTCTTAATTAAAATGCCACGCGGCTCCTCCCCCATTGGTCTAGTATACTACACTTATAGTAAAAGGACCTTTTTTGTTTGGCAAATGGGGCTATTTTAGATATTTGAACCCTAAATTACTAGTAGGTAGCCAAGAGCCCAAGAGATGGCGGCTTCACGGAAACCAAACCACTGAGTTTGTAATGAACTAGCCGGTTCTAGTTGCCATAGGATGTCATTGTCACTCGAACCACAAATCAAACAAGTTGGTCATGCGGTGGTGTTTGGTCTGACATGACAAGTTAGTCGGCTCGATCGATCGGTCCACTCAGGACCCGGTTCCTCAAACCAAACTTGTCACTACTTCTCATGATTCTTTCTGGCCAATGTGTGAAACAACGAAATTCGAGCATTCCTTTGGCGATACTCAATACATCTTACCTCCACTTGATGATGATGAATAGGCCAAGTACTTCTTCCGACGCGCTCATCGAGGATTAAGATGAAGCGCATGACTACATCACTAAAGGAAATCTCTTCGGTGTTCAGCGAGCTGTACATCAACAGAGTGAAGCTTTGGGCGACCGCATCGAGCAACTCGCCACCGACTTATGCCAATCGGAAGCAAGGAACCGGGTCTATCTTGACTCCAAAGCTATCCACCCGAATGGAAGAATTTCGGCACATGATGGTCAACCACGCGTCTTCAACATCTCCATCTTCAAGACGGCGGTACTCAAGTCGACACTCTTCGGACACCTCTTCAGATGGAAGTCTACCATGAGCTCATTCTCATCTTTGAGACGACCATCATGATTATCAAGCTTCATAAAATTCATACCATGGTAATGGTTTACAAGACCTCCTTCGAGAGCGCGAACGACATCGTCGCCAAGAACAAGATGCCATGGACCAAGAGCAATCCCCACGACATCACCGCCAAGAAAACCAAGACGGCGACACACTATGGAAAGAACAACAATGCTGTGAGAACCAAGCACTTGAATCACAACTTGCCCTTCGAGAAGCCACACGCGCCGTCCAAGAGAAGAACCGCCGAATGTGTGAGCAAGAAGAAGCGCTATGCCAAGCGCAACAAGATGAAGCCGCTCACATTGAGGAACACAAAAGGACGAACCATGCACGAATCCCTCACCCCCAACGTCAAACTAATCAAGAGGGGCAAGAGGTTGAAGACCCACCTCCAAGACACGAGCGACGACACCATAGGCATAATGACGAGCAAAGCTACGGTAAACTCAAGTTCGACATACCTAAGTTCTTCGGAGGCACTGATCCCAAAGACTGCCTCTCATGGGCCTTAAAAGTGGACAATATATTATTCTTCATAAATACGATGAGGAAGAGAAGGTAGCAATGGCATCACTTGAGTTCCAAGATTATGTTTTCATTTGATGGGAGCAAGTCATCGAGCGACTCCAAGAGAAAGGTGAATCACCCATCATAACTTGGACACAATTGAAGGATGTCATGGGAGCCAGTTTTGCGCCTACACACTATAGCCATCATCTCTTCAAGAAGCTACAACTCCTCAAGGAAGGCACAAAGTCGGTTGAAGACTACTACATAGAAATGGAGATTGCTATCATTCGAGCCAATTTCAAGGAAGATGACGAGCAAACTATGGAGCGTTTCTTGAATGGACTCAACCATCCTATCAAGAAAATTGCGGATTTCCAACAATACTCCAACCTCCTCGAGCTAGTACATTAAGCAACCAAGGCGGAGTGACAAGTACAAGATGACTTCAAGTACTCCAAGTACTCTTTCAAGACCTATGGTTCATATACTCAAGCTTCCACAACCATGACACCTCCAACAACTACTAGTCGAGCTCCAACAAGCAATGACGACAAGTCAAGTTCTAAGCAACCAATGACTTCGTAGATTCGTTCCACTAAAAGAAACTATAAACATGGATCTTCATCCTCCACTACTCCAACGTATTCTACCCCAAGACAAGTTCCATCCAATATTTCACTTGCAAGGGTCGCGGCCACAAGACAGTTGAGTGTCCCACATGGCGCACCATGATTGCCAATGATGACGACACATACGACTCCATGAGCGGTCAAAGAAATGGAAGCCTTGGAACACGTTGTCATGCACCATCAAGTGAATGAAGATGAAGGCGCTCAAGTCATTTGTGAGAATGATTCAAGCCCCGCTCTCATTGTCTCCAAGTTCTTGACACTTCAACAACAATAAGACGAAGACCAACGTCGCCATATCTTCCACACTAAAGAGGGCATTGATGACCCACAAGTGTAGGGGATCTATCGTAGTCCTTTCGATAAGTAACAGTGTCGAACCCAACGAGGAGCAGAAGTAAATGATAAGCTGTTTTCAGTAAGGTTTTCTGCAAGCACTGAAATTGTAGGTGATCGATAGTTTTATGATAAGATAAATAGTAACGAGTAACAAGTAAATAAAGTAAATAAGGTGCAGAAAGGTGGCCCAATCCTTTATGTAGCAAAGGATAAGCCTGGACAATTTCTAATAATGACAAAGGAGCTCCCGAGGACATATTGAGAATTATCGTCAAGCTAGTTTTCATCACGTTCATATGATTCGCGTTCGGTACTTCCATAATTTGATATGTGGGTGGTTTGGTGCTTGGGTACTGCCCTTACTTGGACAAGCATCCCACTTATTATTAACCCCTATTGCAAGCATCCGCAACTAAAACAAAAGTATTAAGGTAAACCTAACCATAGCATGAAACATATGGATCCAAATCAGCCCCTAACGAAGCAACGCATAAACTAGGGTTTAAGCTTCTGTCACTCTAGCAACCCATCATCTACTTATTACTTCCCTATGCCCTCCTCTAGGCCCAATAATGGTGAAGTGTCATGTAGTCGACGTTCACATGAGACCACTAGACGAGAAGACAACATACATCTCATCAAAATATCGAACGAATACCAAATTCACATGACTACTAATAGCAAGACTTCACCCATGTCCTCAGGAACAAACGTAACTACTCACAAAGCATATTTATGTTCATAGTCAGAGGTGTAATAATATGAATTAAGGATCTGAACATATGATCTTCCACCAAGTAAACCAACAAGTATCAACTACAAGGAGTAATCAACACTACTAGCAACCCACAGGTACCAATTTGTGGTTTTGGATACAAGAATGGATACAAGAGATGAACTAGGGTTTGAGAGGAGATGGTGCTGGTGAAGATGTTGATGGAGATTGACCCCCTCCCGATGAGAGGATCGTTGGTGATGACGTTGGTGATGATTTCCCCCTCCCGGAGGGAAGTGACCCCGGCAGAACAGCTCTGGACAGGGTGTGGGCCCCCTGGACTATTTCTTTCGCTCAGGAATTCTTATAAATCCCAAAAAGTTGTTTCGTGAAGTTTCAGGACTTTTGGAGTTGTGCAGAATAGGTTTCCAACATTTGCTCCTTTTCCAGCCAGAATTCCAGCTGCCGGCATCCCCCCTCTTCATGGTAAACCTTGTAAAATAAGAGAGAATTGCCATAAGTGATGACATATATTGTGTAATAACAGCCCATAATGCAATAAATATTGATATAAAAACATGATGCAAAATGGACGTATCAACTCCCCCAAGCTTAGACCTTGCTTGTCCTCAAGCGGAAGCCGAAATCGAAAATATGTTCACATGTTTAGAGATAGAGGTGTCGATAAAAATAAAATACGGACATGAGGGCATCATGATCATTCTAATAACAGCAACATATATAGATTTTGTCATATGATTTCCTATGCTTAAGTAACAAGCAATTCACAATGTCAAGTATGGTTCAGAAACTTTATTGGGAACTAACAAACTATAATCTTAGTCATTGAAGCAATTTCAATTTATCGTAACATCAGAAAGAGTCAATAAAAGAGCTTTTCAGCAAGCTCACATACTCAACTATCTCATAGTCTTCTACAGTTGTTAACACTCACGCGGTACTTTATGGTTATGGAGTTTCAGCCGGACACTGAGAAAGATAGGGGCTTATTGTGTTGCCTCCCAACGTATTCACCTTTGGGTGATGTCAACAATAATAGCCCATGCTAACGAAGATCCTATTGGATATGTATACCAGTGGCAGCCCTTAGAACAGACACGGCCAGTTTGCAAATTTTAAAACATAAGTTTTTTAGCGCGCATGAAAAACGGAATACGTATCTTTTCAAACATAATGAACTATAGTTACTGTTCGATGATATTTTGTCATGGTTTTGCGAGTTTAAAAATTTCAAATCATAATTGGAAGTTCGAGAAAATATCAACTGGGTTCTCATTTGCCAAGTGAAAAAGAAATCATAGTGATGTACAGGGGTGGTGACAATCAGACGCTGAGGACACACACGCGTGAGGCATCTTAGAATTTTACGTGGCTTAGTAGATGGCAGCGTTCTCTAAGAAAAAAAGATTATAAATGGGACCCATAGCTAAAGAGGAATAATAAGTACACATGGTGGATTGATTGGTACGTGCTGGATTACTTGGACCATTCGCTACTACGTGCACATACATGTTTAGATGCATGCACAAGTGACAGCCGTTGGCAGGTATGATTTGAACTTTTGGAGTTCGTTTAGTTGGATAAGTATGCATGCGTGATATCCAGGAGTTCCGCCACAGGTGCGAGGAAGCTGTTGGTCAGTGGCCGTTGAATCTACTCCAGGATAAGCCATACGGGATACATAGATAATCATCAGATGTGTCGAGAGGAGGAGAGGTTCGAGTTCTGAGGCGGCCGCATAGCGCAACGGCAGTTCATTTCTCACAGCAACCACGCCGCCGCCAGCACCACACACATACACATCTACTCCCTCCGTTCGGAATTACTTGTCTCGGAAATGGATGTATCTAGAACTAAAATATGTCTAGATACATCCATTTCTGCAATAAGTAATTCCGAACGGAGGGAGTACATGACAGCTCGATCAAATCTCCAACACAACATTAGCAATCACGGCTCCTTGCAATCTTTACTCCGCGTCTCCATTTCAAGGACCGGATCGGTGATGTTACTTGGTAAGTGAGTCGCATGAAGGTGTGAAATGCGGCTATTTTATTTCTTTCTTCTGTTTTCTTCTTCCATTGCAGGTTGGTAATGCCTCGCCTTTCAACCTGACGATCGAATCGTTGCCACTGGCGTTTTACCGTTTGATCTACAAAAGGAATATATGACGTCCTGCGGCTCTACCCGATGCTTCAATCATCGCCGCGGATATGTCATGATCTGATGTAAAAAAAGAGTTATTGCATCCCGCGGCTCCACATGACGATCTAATCGTCGCCAGGGATGTGTATAGATCCAATATGAAAAAAAGTGAGTGATGACATCCAGCAGCTCTACATGGCGATTTAATCGTCGCCGCGGATGTCTATAGATCCGATATGGAAAAAGAGAGTGATGACATTTACTGGCTCTACCTGACGTTACAATCGTCGCCGCAGATATGCCACGATCTGATGTGAATAAAAGATAGCTATTGCATCCCGCGGCTCTACTTGACGCTCCAATCGTCGCCGCGGATGTATGATAATGATGTATTAAAAGAGACAATTACGACATCTCGCGGCTCTACCTGACACTCCAATCGTCACCGCGGATGTATGATGATCCGATATAAAACGGAGATGGTATGACATCTTGACTCTATATGGCGATTGAATCGCTGATGTGGACTTTTCACCGTCAAGTGGCCGCCTTGTCATTTTTTTTACCCTTTGATCTTTATTTATTTGAGTTCTGTTGATTTGTGATGATCTACATGCAAATTCGTGCATGCATTACTGTACACGTACCAGCCTGCATGGGACATGGCATGAGCAGAAGCCTTCCCGAGACTGCAACATATACACACATCCTGAACTAGAGTTTGCAAGCATTTACAAAGAAGGAGATTCACTTGACATGCAGAGGTCAACTTCATAATGAGAGTGGAGCACGTACCAACAATGACATGGCCATCTACACAGGGATAATAAGACGCCATTGTTCAAAGTTTATACACTCATTATTCACGTCGACTGTCAGTTCATTATTCAATCTCTCTTCTTTTTTTTAACCCACGAGGCCGGAATATGATGCATACATATCCTAACGCCATGGTTTGAAACACATAGTCTGCGACCGACGGGGCCGGCCGGACAACTGCTTCAAGGCTTCATATCAGATTTTTGACCGACTGCTCATGGAGAGGTGGGGCTCAATATTACATGGTTGATGATATGTTATGACTACATCTTTAGCAATGCAGTTTTTTTTTGTCCCGAGCATTTTTAGAAGGGCTTATCTTGAATCAAAAGGTCATGTTGTAACTCCTTGACATGTAAACATTTCTCATAGTGGATTTGGCCTCCGTGCCACTGTGGTTTTTTACCCAACTTGGGTTTTTCTACGTTAAAATGTGTGTCCCCTGTCTGTGCTTTGATGATCTGTTTTATTTCCATGCATATAATTATGAAGGGTGAGATAGAGATTTTATAAAGATAAGATGATCATTTGATTCAGCTTAATCGGAGGTATTGTGCAAGTGTAGACTCGCAGATGTAATTAACTGGAATTATTTCAAGGTTCCAGGAATTAAGGACTTCTGCAATCGTCTCAGTCAGATATATATATTCAGGCGCAATATGGAACATACATGTGAAATAGAAATAGGCAATCCTTTGATAATTCGATAAAGTGTGAGTCTCCTATTTCCGTGTATTCGAAGTAATTAATTCGTATATGCTCGTATACTGACACGCCTGCACCTAAAATGCCAACGCAGATAGATTTAATATTTATCTTGCGAAAACAGGTACCACCAAAAAAACATAATGAACTATAGGTTGTCACAAGAACTGATGCCATCCCACAACCTCCCTCCGACCCAGCCAACATTGTTGCAGCTGCACTCCCAAGCATTACCATAGATGATCATTTGCATGATTTCACGTAAAACAAAATAAGATCTACAAACGAATAGAAGCTACACATACCTTGGCATGCACACACATTGCAAGCCATACTAAGCTGATAAGTGTTAATAACTTGTACAACATATACAACACTTAAGATAAGTAAAAGCAATTTGATGAGTCATGGTCTACCAAAGCAAGCTGCAGTATTACTCCAATCTATCTTAACAGGTCACACATGATTACAATCCTTTTTGTGTGCAAGTCAAGCTTATCTAGTTTACACCTAACAACTTGTAGAACATTACACAATTGATGTTTGCTAATAACTTCTAGAAAGATACACCAATTGACATGTAAAAGGAATTTGATGAGTCATGACCTACTAAAGCAAGTTACGTTACTAGTCTCATCTATCTTAACAGGTCACACAAGATTACAAACTAAGTTCTGTGTAAGCAATGCTTATCTAGTTTACAAATAACAACTTGCAAAACATTACAAACTTAGTTTCAAAAAATTAGGCAATCTAGATTAGTGTTTGAGCTGTAAAGTGAATAAGATGAGTCATGTGTGTTATCACAACTTTTTGGTGGTGGAATGATAGTGCCACCAAACACAACATACCAAATTATGATTTCAGGAAGCACCCAAGCACTTTCCAGACAAGCAAATGCCAATTGTGAAGGAGATGATGCCATGGCAGCTATAAATAGGCCTATAGCATGATGATCATCCTTCAGCATCCATCATTCTCATAAGTAGAGTGCATCATTCAAGCCAAGCAAGCAGTGGTCAATATAAATCCACCATGAAGTCCTTTCTCATCCTTGCCCTCCTTGCTATCGTGGCGACCACCGCCACAACTGCAGTTAGAGTTCCAGTGCCACAATTGCAGCCACAAAATCCATCTCAGCAACAACCACAAGAGCAAGTTCCATTGGTGCAACAACAACAATTTCTAGGGCAGCAACAACAAAAATTTCCAGGGCAGCAGCAACCATTTCCACCACAACAGCCATATCCGCAGCCGCAACCATTTCCGCCACAACTACCATTTCCGCAGCCGCAACCATTTCCACCACAACAATCATATCCACAACCGCAACCACAGTATCCGCAACCACAACAACCAATTTCGCAGCAACAAGCACAACAACAACAACAACAACAACAACAACAACAA
>NC_041391.1:49740978-49752685 GCF_002162155.2 Triticum dicoccoides
ATATGGATCGAAGATATGTCTTGACCATGTTTCTGGGTGCAACCTTGGTAGTTTTATGTCAAAATATTCTCAAGCAGAATCCAAGAATAAACTTGCATGCTCACGTGTGATAAGGGCATATGAAGTAACATTTCCTCACCAAGGCCACACATAGGGCACACACATAACCCCATCACATGCCTTTTTAGTTATGCATATGAAGGTAGGATGTTTTTAATTACTCTGCACCAAAATACTCTTAACTTGGGTTGTAACCCAAGCTTTCGTTGCCTTTTAAATTTTTCTTCCCCATTAGATGAACTAGACAGTCCAGCTACCACACGATACCTTGTGTTCATCACGGCTCTGTACAACAATTGAACAGAAGAAATGTCATTTATTTACCATACCCATGACCAAATGTTCTCTCCTACTCCCTCCGTCCCAAAATACTTGTCATTAAAATGGATAAAAGAGGATGTATCTAGATGTGTTTTAGTTCTAAATACATCTCTTTTTGTCCATTTTGATGACAAGTATTTCCGGACGGAGGGAGTACATTATTTGGTCGTGGCATATTAAGGATGGCCACTTCACCTGATGGGATAAACACGTAATGAATGAATGGAGTGTTCCAGTCGCGCATGTTTTTTCATCGATAAGATCAGCTACAAGTTGGACCAGAGTTCCTCACATGTATCATAGTGGTTTCATCAGCGGCGTGCCCTGCACCCATTTAGCATACCATATCTCTATAGTATGTGCATTCCCAATTTTTCACAACATACCCTCCTTCAAACCTTCTCATCCTTTCAGAATAGCATGCGAAGTTAACGATGCACTATGCGGGAACCCGCATTTGAAAAAAAAATCATTTCATGGTATCTTCCGTGAAGGACCCTCGTACATGAGCTATCTAGATAGAAATAGTCATGTGTGTTTAGCCAACTTTGCATAAGTGAATATATCAAGGTCGTGGAACCCCAAGCCTCCAATTACACCCGGCCTCTCTACCAACAAGATGTCCAAAGACATCAAGGATACACATCCAAAAAACAAAATAAAAAGAACAGAAGAAAAAAAATACCCCTCCATGGTGATCAATCGCTAGCATGCATCAGTAGCACTCTAACCACCACCGAAGACAATGCCCGGATTACAAAAAAGGTTCTCCAAAAGCAACGCCCCCAAGAAAGAAACAATGCACAAGCGTTGTCGTTGCCCGATCGAAGATCGTGGGTATTCACCTTGGAAAAATTCCGAGTTCACCCAAAAACAATGCCTTCAACAAGGCCATTGCCAAGTACAAACAATGAGGGCCAGACCTTGGGTTTTCACCCTAGGAATTGAGAATCGATACTCGAGGAGTACCACCAAAAATGCATCACCCTTCTCTCAATCCAGACCTGCAGAAAAAGATCAAAAACGCCGCATCGTGCCACCCGTATCCGTGGAGGCCTGAACTTGGCAAGACGCCAAACATGGCTGGAGATGGGGACCAACCACACCTGGCCAGATCTGGTGACTCCTAGTCCCACCGCTGCCGCTACAGCAGCACCGCGTGTAGCATACCATCCCATCTACGCTGTTGTCTGATTAGAAGGATACATGGATATACAGATGGAAAGGCCCACATTTTCCCTCCAACAATATAAATAAAGCTTATTAGGATGTGAGAAAGCTCACACAATTTTATACTGGCTATGGAAACGTGTTCCCCGCTTCTACAGGATACCCGCCGCCGAACTCACCATCCGTTCTACACAAGCAGTAAAATCGATCGGATTACCATTTCGGTTGTTACTTCTATAGTCTAATGGAACGATCACTTCCAGAATTACGCCATGGTGCCATCTTTTATATGCAACATATTGTGAACTGTATTTTCTGTCAGTGAAGTTGACAAAATAGAGTAATACAGGGTACAGGGGTAGAGCATGCAGGTGGTGGTTGTTGTGTGGTTTGTGTGTTAGTTATGTGTGTACCTGGCGTCGAAGTAGCGTTGGCTGGCCAGCTGCAGCTCATAGGCGCACGAGCACAACGGTGGCACGGCCACCACCGCCTCCACTGCGCGCAACGCCGAGAAGCAACAAGCATGTTAGAATTTGTCCGTGGACACTCGATGGATCGACCTGATCGATCACTCATTTTGTGCATACTCACCACCACACATGGCTGAACCGAGCATCCTCCTGGCGGCGCCCAATGAGACCGTCCTCGCAGCGGCCACGGCTCGATAGTTCGCCCCCATGCGCGCGGTACGGTGCCGCAGCCTGCAGTCAAAACAGAGCACGCAGAGCACTATCGGTGAGATTAAAGGAGAGGAATATTGAAATGGAAACTTAGCTATAGGAGGTGAAGGCAAGGGGGGCTGGTGCAAGGGGAGGGAGACTCCTGGAGCTAGGGAGCACGCCGACGCCATTTCTCATGGTGCAAGTTTGTTTCAATCTTCGATCCTGCTCGCTGTTGATTATGGGTACAGTAAATTTTAGCTAGCTACGATGCAAACTAAGTGGTATGCCTGGTCTTAACCTATCTATCTATGTTATCTTCTATTCGGCGAGGTGGCTGCGCCTGTGGCGGATGTGGCCGCTGCCATGCCTTGCACCTGACCTGGTCAATCTCCCTCTCCTATATTCGAGAAGAAAAAAAGATCTTTGTCTTCTCTTCTGATCAGATGGGGAGGAGATGGTGAGAGATGATGACCTGGTCAAATTTGCCACCAATAGCAGCCCTTAGAACAGACAAGGCCAGTTTGCAAGTTTTAAAACATAACTTTTTTAGTGCGCATGAAAAACATAACGAACTATAGGTTGTCACAACAACTCATGCCATCCCACGGCCTCCTCCGACCCTGCCAAAATTGTTGCATCTGCACTCGCAAGTGTTACCGTAGATGATCACTTGCATGATTTCACGTAAAATAAAATAAGATCTACAAACAAATAGAAGCTACACATACTTTAGCATGCACACACATTGCAAGCCATACTAAGCTGATAACTGTTAATAACTTGTACAACATATACAACACATAAGACAAGTAAAAACAATTTGTTGAGTCATGGTCTTTCAAAGCAAGCTGCATTACTACTCTAATCTATCTTAACAGGTCACACATGATTACAATCCTTTTTGTGTGCAAGTCAAGCTTATCTAGTTTACACGTAACGACTTGTAGAACATTACAAAATTGATGTTTGCTAATAACTTCTAGAACACTACAACACTTTACATGTAAAAGGAATTTGATGAGTCATGACCTACTAAAGAAAGTTACATTATACTAGTCTCATCTATCTTAACAGGTCACACAAGATTACAAACTAAGTTCTGTGCAAGCAATGCTTATCTAGTTTACACGTAACAACTTGCATAACATTACAAACTTACTTTTAGAAAATTAGGCAATCTACATTAGTGTTTGAGCTGTAAAGTGAATAAGATGAGTCATGTGTGTTATCACAACTTTTTGGTGGTGGAATGATAGTGCCACCAAACACAACATACTAAATTATGATTTCGGGAAGCATCCAAGCAGCCAGTTCTCCTACCAGCAGCCCCATAACCAATATCCATCAGGCCAAGGCTCCTTCCAGCCATCTCAGCAAAACCCACAGGCCTAGGGCTCTGTCCGACCTCAACAACTGCCCCAGTTCGAGGAAATAAGGAACCTAGCGCTGTAGACTCTACCAACAATGTGCAATGTCTACATCCCTCCATATTGCTCGGCCACCATTGCGCCATTTGGCATCGTCGGTAGTAACTGAGAAGAGAAGAACTTTAGTACTAGATATATGAAACACCATTTTCTTAGACAATGGTTTGGTCGTTGTAACCATGAAAAAATAAAGTGACATGCACATGTCATGTAAGAACCCGAACTATACTAGTTCAAACTTGGGAATAAAAGACAAACACAGGTCTTGTTTGCATATGATTGTCTGTTTGAGTTCCATTCATGTGCCCATTCACAAGTTCACCCCTAATTATATATACTAGTAAATATGCCCGTGTGTTGCTACGGGCCATGCATTGTCTAAACCATGCATCATATAGTTCAAATAAGTTGCATTCATGCCCTCTCTGGCAGGCCCTCTTTCAGCTGGGTACTGCCCTCGAGTGTAGGGTTGTGGTTGTAGAGGAATTTGGCTGGATGCTTATTTTCTTCTCAACTTTGAAACATGTTCTTTGACACTTCAGTTACTGCTACTCGTGATCATTATTGTAACCTTTATAGTACATAACTTCTTGCCTACTCTCAAAAAGCATGACTATTTTTGTGTATCAAATTTCAAATGGGTCAGCATGCATATTTTGAATTGACTACTACATCCATATGTAGTCCATATTGAAATCTCTAGATAGACTTTATATTAGAAATTAATAAGCCCCTATGACAAATGAAAATTAGCATATTTTCATCTTGTAAAATGAAGCTGCAATTTTTTTGCAATACATAAGTGAATCCTCTAAATATGGGCCATTCTACAACTGATTTGTTTTCAAAGCATTTCCCTATTTGGTACCACCTATCTGCTGTAAAATATTTGAAGGATAGAGGAAGGAGATAAAAAATAACAAAAAATTGAAGAATGATAATGAACAATTTAAGACAGTCGCAAGTATGTAGATATTGTTAGATAATAACGAGAAATAAACGAGACAAAGAGACACGGATTTTTACGTGGAAACCCTTGCGGGAGAAAACTACGGAACGCACGAAGGCGCATCACTATAATTGGGAGGAGTATTACAATACACGAGAGGACAAACCCTCTACGTGCTAATCTGGTGGAGATCTCTCTCTCATCTATTCTATGACTAGCTAGTACTATATAAAGGGGCAAACAACTCTCTTTCTTGGTGGACACGAAACAGAGTTGTAGTCATGCTACGTCTAGCACGGTTGACATGCCGTAGTCCCGTAGGACTCCATCTGTAGTACAACACTTGTATGGGATTCGGAACACAATAAAAATAACACTCCACCTTGAGACAAAATCCCTTACAATAATCATAGATAGCATCAACTCCTCAATTAAAGTCATCACAAGTAAACCTTGTGCCTGGAAACGTCCATAGGACTAATAAACTTCTCATGAAGTCATATTGAGAAAATCAATCAGTAGGTCATCCAGAAAATAGCACAACTATCAACAAAGCAGACTAACAAAACTTGGTCTCCCAATAAAGGTCTGAGTCTGTGCCACTGACCTCAAAAACTGAAACTGCTCAATCATCAAATGACATAAGTCATCATATCTCCTGTGGTGCCTGAACGAGCGCATAGCTCATAGTGCAACATCTTGGTGCACATCGCATTGTGAAGAACTCATCTCACGGAATCTGAACGTGCTTCAAAACAGAAAGCACAAACCTCAGCAAACAATACTCAAGCAAGAGCATATGATACGGATGGCATCGCGTGCACCCAAAAAACTGCCGACTTGTAGTGGTTAATGAAAATCCATGACATGGTCATAAACTGTCCTTGTAGAACAACTGTCGGATGAAGGAACCATCTTAACATGCAACGGAGTTTCAACTCTGCAATAGACCCCTCTTGAAAGAGCAAAGACAACTGAATTGCACTTCAAACTTAATAGCGCTAAATGTTGTAGTATCTAGCAGAAACAAATCAATCTCCTTCTTGCACCTCAACTGATTCTCATCACGAACATGAATATCAAAACAAAACCTTCACATGCATATCAGCAAAACACTATGGAGAGAATAGTGTATATGCTGGCTACCAACAGGCTTAATAATTACTTCCTCCATACCCTTTTTTTTCCTGATAACTGAATTGTGATCTTCAAATAACTGCAGCAAATTGCATCCATTATCCCGACGGCCATAATCCCCAAAACTCCACCTTGAAGAAAAACTGAGTGCATCCTGATAATTGGCTTGTGCCAACAACGCTCGCATCTCGACTTGCCATAGGGTAAACCTTGCGTCACGATCCAGCAGCGAAACATCATACTTCATGGATGCCATGAATAGATTAAATCTGTGTCCACAAAGTAGTACAAGGCGATAGAAAAATTCTTGACAGAATTAATTTTTTCGATAAAGGGCGATTTTATTATCTCAAATGTAGCATCAAGCAGATACAAAGCATTATGAGTAACACCCGGCCTCTGCATAACTAGGATGCACACAGCCCAATATGAAGGTCTGACAAAAAATTGATGAAAAAAACCGACAAATCGGCAACAGTAGAGCCCTGTAGACCGACACTATGCCTATGTCGAAGGAGGTGGTGGATCGATCCGAAGGTTATGTTGCCACCCATATTGGGAAAAAACCTCCATAGCCACCTGCTCCAATCGCATACAGACCGCCTTGAACAGCGGTTGGTCCTCCGGTCGTTGTAACATAGACCACATACGTAGCAATTGTGTACAGCGGAAAATAACCTGTAGAGGAGAAGCATTTCTTCAATTAAAAACAAAATCATTTCTACATAGCCAAAGCGACCAAATTAAGGCATACGCTCCCACCCTTATTAGCGTTTTGAACCTATTTGAAATACCGTCCAGCCAATGACCAAAAATATTGGCAACATTTGTGGGCGGATACAAATTTGACGCTATTTGGATGACTGATCACGTAGAACGCGCAAACTTGCATTGGAAAAGGAGGTGTTTGATTGTCTCATCATGAGTACAAAAACAACACTTCTTACTCCCTTGCCAGTTGCGTCGTGCGAGATTGTCTTTGGTTAACACAACCCCCCTACGAAGATACCACATGAAAATTTTCACTTTAATTGGAATCTTAGACTTCCAACTTTTCTTGTTATTACTCACTGGTACCTCAGAATGTGTGAGCGCACGATACATAGAGTCTACAGTGAAAGACCCTGATGTAATAAGGTTCCAGCGGAACACATCCCGGCCTTGTGTCAGGTTAATCGAATCCAGTCGGGATAAAAGATTATGCCATGACACAAGTCGGGGGCCAATCAAATCCCGCATGAACGAAATATTCGGCGGGAATGAACCGAGCACTTGCGCAATAGTATTATTCTTATCGCGAACAATGTTGTATAAGCCTGGATATTGTTCTCGGAGACTGGCATTGCCTAGCCAGATGTCTTCCCAAAAACGAATCTCCGACCCATCCTTTATCGTGAAAGACCCAAAGAGAAAGAGATGTTTCTTTGCCGCCATTAGGCCAGCCCAAAAGCGCGAATCGCCAGGTTTCCAAAATGCCTGGGACACCGACTTTTGACCTAGATACTTGTTGCGCAGCATGGTTTGCCAAACACCATCCTCAGTAAGAAGTTTGAACAACCATTTACTGAGTAGGGCCTCATTTTTGACCTGCAAGTCATGAATTCCGAGCCCTCCTTGATCTTTCGGCCTACAAACCACGCTCCATTTGGCCAGCCTGTATTTTTTCTTTTCACCGTCTCTTTGCCAAAAGAATCTGGATCTAAAATAATCCAATCTTTTTAGGACCCCTTTTGGGAGTTGGAAGAAAGAAAGCATATAGAGAACCATATTTGTGAGGATAGAGTTAATCAAAACCAACCGTCCTCCAACTGAGAGTAGTTTTCCTTTCCAACTACTCAACCATTTCTCTAGACGCTCCTCTACATGCTTCCACTCCGCAATGGTGAAGCGTCCATAATGAATCGGTATTCCCAGTGGATCACGTGAGTATCCCATTGTCACCACAGATAAGCACGGCAAGACATACATCAAGTGTTCTCAAATCCTTAAAGACTCAATCTGATAAGATAACTTCAAAGGGAAAACTCAATCCATTACAAGAGAGTAGAGGGGGGAGAAACATCATAAGATCCAACTATAATAGCAAAGCTCGCGATACATCAAGATCGTGCCATAGAGAGAACACGAGAGAGAACACGAGAGAGAGAGAGATCAAACACATAGCTACTGGTACATACCCTCAGCCCCGAGGGTGAACTACTCCCTCCTCGTCATGGAGAGCGCTGGGATGATGCAGATGGCCACCAGTGAGGGATCCCCCCCATGGCAGGGTGCCGGAACAGGGTCCCAATTGACTTTTGGTGGCTACAGAGGCTTGCGGCGGTGGAACTCCCGATCTATTCTCGTTGTCGGTGTTTTTAGGGTATATGGGATTATATAGGTGAAAGAAGTCGGTCGAGGGGTGCTCGAGGGGCCCAGGAGACAGGGGGCGCGCCCAGTAGGGGGGGCTCCTATCTCCTGGCTTCCGTGAAACTCCCCTGGCTTGCACTCCAAGTTTCCTGGATTTCTTATGTTCCAAAAATAAGTTTTCCGAAGGTTTCATTCCATTTGCACTCCGTTTGATATTCCTTTTCTTCGAAATACTGAAACAGGCAATAAAGCAACAATATGGGCTGGGCCTCCGGTTAATAGGTTAGTCCCAAAAGTAATATAAAAGTGTATAATAAAGCCCATAATCATTCAAAACAGATAATAAAATAGCATGAATGCTTCATAAATTATAGATACGTTGGAGACGTATCAGTCGCCGCCGCTCTGGTCCCAGGAAGGCCACCGCTACTCCACTAAGTTGACGCCAAGCTTTGTGGGGTAAACATTGGCGGCCGATTAGCAGCTTGACGGCAACATGGAGGAAGAAATCTTCAGAACCTTGTGCTCTGGAGGAGGAGGTTATCGAGGCAAATGAGGAGGAGGCAAAGGCAATGGCCGGCTTTCTCGGCTTCATGGCCAGACATGGTGGTCGGGCGCCGGCGATCATTTAGATTAGGTTTAAAGTACGTTTTAGTACGGTTTGTGTGAAATATGTAATGAATATCGTCCAGTTTGTAGGAAAAGTTTTTGAAATGTAATGAATTTCATCCGGTTAATTTGAAATTTTCTTTGTTTGCACGAATTTCATCCGGTTAATTTGAAATTTTCTTTGTTTGCACGAATTTCATCCGGTTAGTTCATATAGTTGTCGAAAGGTATGCGGGCGGCATCGGATGGCATCCATCAGTGTCCTCGGACAGATGCCGGTGTAAATTTGTGGGCCAGCACTGGAGATGCCCTAACTATCATGCTATAATCGCTAACAGTGCTCCATTATTTGGCAGGGAACAATTATCCCTCGATCAAAATCAGATCCGCGGTGTTTCGCACTCCTCCCATGTAAGAGTGTAAACTCTTGCTTACATAAAAATGGATCAAGTGGACGACACTGTAGCACGTCATATCACTCAAACTAGACCGCCTAATGAATGGGAAAGCACCGCCCTCGTCATTTTGTTATGGATTTCTATTGATCGATCGCACGAAAATGTTACGCTTCGCATGTTCTAAAGGAAAAGGCGGCACACTTACGACTCGTACGCGTCGCACCCCCCGGGATTGGCACTCACGATTGTCCAGCTCGCACGCCGCTCACCAGAGGGGACACGCGTTGTCTTGCAATTTCACTGACATGTGGGACTGTAATTGAATAAACCGTCGATAGCCAAAATCTAATCGCTCGGCGGGTGTCGGCTGAGAAGAGAGAAACGGGGGAGGGAGAAGAGATCGCCCGCCTGCCGCGCACAGACTCCAAGAAATATATGGTGATAATGTGAGGTGGGCCATGTTGGAGTCTGGACCGCTTCCGGAGCCCGCTCTGACTAGACGAGACTTGCCTGCTCACCCCGCGTGTGCCCATCCATGCTCCCACGTACGTGGCTTGATTTGATTGGAACAGAGTAAGGCGCAGCCCCACCCCCTAAAAATCAGGGGGGAGATGATTAGATTAGAAAGACAAAAGGAAAAAAGACAGCCGTAGGATGAAGTGGGATCACGGATGGGAGCATGGAGAGGGAGCAGGCAAGCCGGATCCGCTCTGACCGCCCTGGCCCCTCAAGACGCCAGTTGTCCGCCGCATGCATGCATAGCAAGTACTAAAATATTGGGCTATAGGCCCGCTTATGCGGAGGAGAGAGAGCCATTGACAAAGTCAAGGAGTGGGCTCTGCAAGAGCCCGTCTCTACACGTGCTCCTAGGTATAAAAAAATAATTCTAAAAAAAGCATAAAATACAATTGTGTCGAAAAAAATAAAGATAAAAAACATTTGAGAGGAAATAGATAGAGAGAAAGTGAGAAAAAGTTGTAATCTTATAGCCAACCTTATAGTCAACAGTATGGTAGCATTACATGAGGAAGGAGGGAGTGGTGCACATGCCAAGTTCACTGGGCTGCCGTGTTTCACACTCCTCCGTCGTAACAGTGGAAACAATAGATTTCATCAAAAATAAACAATGAATGCTCGTTGCTCATCCTCTATATCGGATTGAATACTTTCATTCGCCGACATGTGGGACGTCGACTATCCTGGTCCACCTGCCATGCACAAAATTATCCTGGTCTACCCGGTCGTATCGCAGGCCCAACCTTTCCCACTGTAAGTTGTTCGGACGAAGGAACCATCATGACTTTATTGAATTCCTTTTCTTCAATAAAACTTACTGTACCCGCAATACTGCTACCACACGTGAAGACTGGACGGCACTGTACCACGTCATATCACTGAAACCCACTAGGCCAAACTAGCCTGCCTAGGTCGGGAGTACGTCTCTGCACTGCTATGATTTTGTGTTGTACGTCTCTGTACTTCTGCTATGATTTTCCTACCCTATGAAACAAATGAGGCCTGAATGTATCCGTGTCGACTATTGTCTGATCGATCGCTAAGCCTACAATTTTAGGAGCTAGGGCTATTGGTCAATCGACAACGGATAAGTATAAGCGTACCACGAGCTCATCAGCCCCAACATTTCTCTTCGGTGAGTGTTTAGCTCGCACAGTAGCTAGCCTATTAACACCAAGAATCATCAAACAAGCCCTGCTGATATGATAAACAGTGCAAACTTACATCTAAGCATGCCATATATTACATCAAAAGCTGGTGAGGATACATCTGTTTCCATAACTCGGAGTGGGTTCGCATGATTCACTATCAAACAAAAGTTGCAAGTACTGCCCACACAAGACAGTGCACTAGCCCTAAGATGGTTTGATAACATGCATCGTTCTGGTAATTAAACACAGGGCAATGCAAACTACTCTGAAGGATTAGCGCGACCAACTATTTCTTGTCATCGGTCTCTCGGGCAATGACCATAGCACGGATAGCGGCATGGGAATCGATCTTTGGGGCGATGTCCACAAGACTGACCGCGACATCAGAATCAATCTCTGGGCGATGTCCACAGGATTGACAACGGCATCGGAATCGATCTCCGGGGCGATGCCAACAGGACGGACCGCGACATCGAAAACGATCTCTGGGGCCTTGTCCACAGGACGGGCCGTGACATCGGAATCATCAAGGACGTCCACCAGCACCTGCACAACCCTAACATATTAGCAAGCACATTGCAAATAATCAAAAACCACAACTATGGTAATAAGCCATTGTTTTTTACCTTGTGCAGCTCACCGGGGGATCTCATCCCTCCGGGGGCCATCTCCTCGTCCTCGATGGGGGGCCATCACCTTTCTAGGGGAATACTTCTTCTCAACGGCGACTATCTCCTCAAACTCGGCCTTGAGCCTCGCATAGGTGGCCATCAGAGTTTTTAGGGTAGGCACGGTGGGGCCTTTGCTGTTCTTCCAACTTTCATGAGGAGTTCGTCCGCCTACGTCGTCAACTCTTTGGCCAGTGCTTGTTTCTTGGAGTTCTTCGTCTCCATGGGTTGGCCCGCCAACATGGTCAACTCGTTGGTCGGTGCTTGCTTCCTGGAGATCGCTGTCTCCA
>NC_041391.1:49757070-49759231 GCF_002162155.2 Triticum dicoccoides
TATGCTGCTGCTATGTACTCCAAAGTTCACTCAGACAAGCATTAATGTTGACAAGAAGTGCCTATATTCATTCGAGTATCAACCCGCGTCAACCAGTTGTCAAACTCCCAAGTATTATTAGAGTGAACGCCAAAAATATTGCTTGGCACATAGCCCAGAAGAACACAGTCCAGTTTTTGGTCCCAACTTGTGCCTTTTGGTTATCGGCAGATATGGTAGCGAACTGTATGGCATGGAGTCTAAAGATTCCAGACAAGTTGGTTGACGCGTATATTCATCTGGCACTTAATCAGTCTGCACGCCAGGGATGCTACATTTCAGTTGAACTGCACAAAAAATTTGGGTGGTTCATTTTCTAAACCGCCTCCTTTCTCATCTGCAATGTAGAATTTTGGCGAGCTACATGACCAAGATGAGTCAGTAAACTAGTTGGATGAAAGTAGTGGCCAAGTTGCTCAAACCTCGCTCGGCACGATGCCACTATTTGAGAATAAACCTACAAGCAAAGTTCAGATTGTCTGTGCTGCCTCTTATGTACTCAAAAGTTTACTCGTACAAGAATTAATTTTAGCAAAAAGTACCTCCGACTGAACACCATTTACCAGTCTGTACCCTAGGTAATTAATGTTCGTCCATGGATCATATTGGCTGTGATCTCAATCATTTGGATGCATAAACATACTGAACATGTGTATATCTGAATCTTTTTGTGAATTATGTATGAATATTGTCGTGTGATCTATCAATCATTTGGATGCATAGATATGCTGAGCTTGTGTATATATGAATCTTTTGAGTTGTTGATAGTGAATGTTGGCTATGAATATGAACGTGTACTGTGAACCTATGTTTGATACGAATGTTTACCTTTTCTGTTGTATAGGTGTGAAAACTTGTTAGTATGCCTACTGTGGGGTATGTGACGTGTGGGTGTCAACGGCACACCTTCTTCCCGAGAAGAATTGCACCTGCTTTGTTAGGGTAGCAACGGCACATCAGCTCTTTTTAATCTTTTTTATTACTCTGTCTTCCCCTCTCCCCCGCTGAACCCCCGTCGTAATGTTTTCGGCCTCAAAACAAACATAGTACTATGTTGCTTTTAGGGCTTGATGAAAAATCGAGTGCTGGTTTCTGTAGGTTGGCCCGCCCAGCAAATGGGTTGCTGGTCCACCACGACGGACTAGGAGGCTAAAAATACAAGTTGTATGGTGCAGTGACAATTAAAAAAACGCTATCGAGAGCCATCCACTGAAGAAAAAATCGCTCCTGATGTGCTTCTTCAGTCGTGCCATCGCCCCCCTCTTTAATCCAGTTCGCTCGGGGATCTGGTATCATTTTTTTTCAGAGGGCGAACAAGTATGACCTAGACCTAAGTTTTGTATTTTAACATGTGTAGCCCACGACATACGGAGATAGTGGTTTCAACTAATTTTTTAGGTCTATACCGGCCTATGGGCTTCTTCTTAAAGATCGGTAGCCCAATGTATTTTTTTAATAGAACACAGGTCTCTGTTCTATTTATCTATATTAAGAATAATAATGATGTATCCAATTTATGTTTTCCCTTCTAACCACATTATATATATATTTATATTATTATTATTATCGTATATTTTATAGAGACTTATATATATATATATATTTTATAAAAACATCCCATGTGTTATTAACTTATAAACGTAAATGTTTAACAGAAGTTGGCAAGGAAAATTCTAGTTGTTTTTGACTCACAGGCAAGGAAAATCCTGGTGATTGCGTACAAAAGCTTGCGAAGATTTTAAGGACCAATTTAATAATAACACGCTCATTTTTATTTTGAGCAATAACACGTTAATTTGTTAATCTATCTCTAATTCTAATAACAAAGCACGGATTGACTCCTTGGGTTCACCGTCACAATACGCTTTCTTACTGTGAATTTATGTTTTCAGTTTTTTTCTTCAACGCGTAGGTGGTACTACTCTCTACTCCCTCCATTCCTGGCGAAAAATAATACTCCCTCCATTCCCTTATACAAAGCCACAGACTCAAATTACAGGTACCAAGATAAAATTTACTGTGAATTTATGTTTTCAGTTTTTTTCTTCAACGCGTAGGTGGTACTACTCTCTACTCCCTCCAGGTATCTATCTTTCTTTCATAGTGGCCTTGTATACGGGAA
>NC_041391.1:49759241-49760485 GCF_002162155.2 Triticum dicoccoides
TATGACATGTGGCATTCACTGCTAATAAAAAAATTCTTTTCTTAGGTGTGGCTAATAAAAAAGACTTATATTTAGGAATGGAGGGAGTAGAAAATATAAATTATAATGCATGTTGGGGCAACCCACGTTTTCGCTAATTTTAGCCGTGGGCTTGTTCACAATTTTTACAAGGGGGTGGTTGTTCAATTAATGGAGGGACTTGTAGTACCATACTTGAACGACACAAAGTGCGACCTGGCACACTGTAACACCACTTGGAACAAGCGGGTAGCTATCTCAAAACACAATCAACAACTAAAAAACGCGACATGTCATGTAGTACACAATTTTAAATGATTGTTTTGATGGAGTGAAAAAGGAAAACTACCCACTATGTATATATAGGCCGCAACCTCCGTGCTTGCTTGCTAGGGTTTCTCTATTCACACAATCTCATCCTCTCCAGATCTAAACAAGATAGGGGTGGTAACACTGTCTTTCTCCCTTCAAAAAACACTGTCTTTCTATCCTCACCGCTGGTTACAGATCTGGACATATCCCCCTCCGCCGGTGAAGGGGAGGAGGGGCAGCATTTAGCCCGTCGTCGACAGCAAGGGAAGAGACCAACTGTCGGCCGCATCGTTATCTCTGGCCGAGCGCCGGCGCGGGAGGTCCTCCGATCCCTTCATCGTTGCCTATTGGCGGATCCGGCCTCCCACCGACCACCTATCCACATCCCGACGACTTTCAGGTATGTCTTCGTTCGAAACCGCCTTAGCTCTACTTGCCCAGCTTGCTACGTCGCTGCATGTGCATCATTTTCTACCTCTCAGCCCCTCTCGATCGGATGGTCCAACGTCACGTATTTTTTTCTTCTATTGTTAGAGGTAAAGCTACTTCATGGAGTCGAATCTTGTACTCTGTCCATCCGGAAATACTTGTCATTGAAATGGATGTATCTAGATGTATTTTAGTTCTAGACACATCCATTTTGATGACAAGTAATTCCGGATGGAGGGAGTACTTGGTTCAAACAAGAAATAAAGTGGGGATGGGGGAATTTAGTATGTACATCGGACTTGGTACAAACAGGAAGGAAAGGGGGTGAAAGTAGTACAGACTGGTCATCCAACCGGTCTCTTGGTTGAAAAGGGAAATATAGGGGTAACGTTGTACACAGTGGTATGACCAGGACTAGATTTACTATCCACACATAGGAGTAGGTGGCTAGAGTGAACAAAAATGGGACCAACCCAGATATGTTT
>NC_041391.1:49761470-49761953 GCF_002162155.2 Triticum dicoccoides
AGCACTCGAACCCAGGAGCTCCCGCTAGACAGTCTTGATTGCTAGCCAGTAGAATAAACAACATATGATATTTGGTAAGAGCGCACTCCTAGATATGTAGGTCCTCCCTTCCGGTCAGGAAAAAAACATACACACATAAACGCGCATGTATCGTGCAATCAATCAGCCTCAACTAAAGCTTAAAAAAGCCCCAAGTAAAAAATATGTACGCATCTACTGACAGTAAAAAAAGACACACATACACTTCTGCGTTGGACGAGCACAGCCATGGCCCACGGCTGCCATGCATGCCGTCAACTGCTGGAAGATTAATCGGCCACGTATCATCATGTGTCCAACTCAAACATTTTCTTTTATCTCTACCATATTACAAGTAATATGTGCACATTAAACATGTATAACAGATCTATTCAAGCCAAACATTAGTCTTTAATCGAATGACTTCCGAATAAAGTTAGAAAAAAGATTGGTTATGATTTTCAC
>NC_041391.1:49761963-49767274 GCF_002162155.2 Triticum dicoccoides
AAGGATTATTTCTTTCCTTTTTTTGATACATCCTTTTTATTCCATTTCATCCGTTCGTTACCGGTATCATGTAGTTTTTGCTTCGTTTGGTATGTTCGTTGTCGGTCCCTCAAAAAAAAGCGAGCGTAGAGGGATTGGAAGCATGGTTGCGAGGACTCACGAACCAACTCATCCAACCAAGGATCCTGCAGACAGAGAGGGGGCTTTAGACCGTCTCGCCATAGGTGGAATTCATTTACGGTTCGGAAACCTCCATCATGTACGATTCCTTTCTTAAAAAATTCCTATATGTACATTGTAGAACACGGTTGCGGACGTGCTGCGTCATGGGTTGGAGCTCGAGCGGAAGGAGCGGGAGATGGGGCTACTAGAGGACGTGAACGGGGAAGATGGCGATGAGGATGATAAGATTGGGAAGGAGAGGGTGGAGAGAAGGTCATGGGAATCGAGCCACCACAATCGACGACATGTACATGTGCGGCACGCAACGCGCTGCCATCATGGCCTTGATCCCGCCGATCTGGTCACGCGTTAAAGCACGTCTCCTGCCTTGAACTATCATCCTGGAGAACCTTGCCGTCAATCGGTCCACCGTTTTTGCCATCAACGACCATTGTTCCGCGACACAATTCCTTAACCGAGGCAACCTTGATCATGACAACTGGTATTTTTTTCCATACCGACGCATGAACATTGTGTTTATCATGCCAGGGACAAGTTTTTTTCTTTCCCATTGCAACACACGGACCTTGCCGTCAATCGATCCACCGTATTTGCCATCTACGACCATTGTCCCACCACACAATTCCTTAACCGACAGAACCTTGATTCATGACAGCTGGTATTTTTTCCATACCGAAACATGAACATTGTGTTTATCGTGCCAGGGACAACTGTATTTCTTTCCCGTTGCAACGCATGGGCATGTTTGCTAGTTATATATAGATATAATGTGCCTCTCCGGTTTATTCTTTGATATTAATTGCTTCTTCTAACATAACGTTATATATATAACAAGCCCAGCTAATTCATTTATTTCAAGGAAGTGCAAATGGGCTGGGATTTCTTAGAAAACATAAATGGGCCTGATTGACGCGCAATTATTTGTTCATCCAGCCTAGCAATTGGACTGTACATTCTAGAAAACATAGGTTAAATATATGCCATATTTTTGCAGGCTAACATGTGGGCCAATAGGTCGAAGCCTATGCAGGGCGTTGTCAACTTGGTCAACAAATGATTGTGACATCCACGGCCATTGGATTTATATCCAATGGCCGGCATGCACCTTCAATCTCTCGTCTTCTTCCTCCAGCGTCGTGGGGACCGCCTAGTCCGGCCTCCAGCGGCTAGCGGCTCTGCTTAGCACGCATCGCTGCGAAGCACTACCCCACCGCCGGCCAGGCTATCCCTCCACCCCTCCACACCTCCTGTTATTCTCCACCGATTACAGCCCCACGCCGCACCAGAACCAGTTATAACCCTTCTCCTCCTCTCAATCTGCGACTCCACGGTCGCGTCTTCCCATCTCCGAGTCGTTCCCGTCCGGGGCCTCGCCGTCGTCCACCGCCTCGCTGCGCTCGGTGCAGCGTGGTCAACAAACGAGAGTCATCAGAAGAGGACTGTATGTGGAGAGCCTGACGGCTGGGACCCACGAGGTGCATGGTCGCACGCAAGGAAAGTTCCTCCTTATTAAGCTGAAAAAAATGTTTCCTCCACCTGACAGCTGGGACCCACCGACTGTATCTTCGCACGGAAGGAAGTGCCTCCTTGTTTTGCGAAAAAAATTATTCATCCCATTGACAGCTGGGACCCGTCAGATTTGGTGGCTGACTTGTGGGCCTACTAAGCGGACGTGTACGCAGGGCTCTGTCAACTTAATCAACAAATGATTCTAGTAGCTAGACCATTGGATGTTAATCCAACAGCTGTGCTCCTTCTTCAACCTTTGTTCTTGCTCCTGTCTCCCGTGGGCTGCACCGCGACTGTGCTGCCGCGCACCCGAACCAGTCAAGTTTCCCACTCCTCTCCATCTGCGACTCCACTGCCCCGTCTTCCCCATTTCCGGGTAATTCCAGTCTGGGGCGTCCACCGGCCTTGGTGCACTCGGCACGGTGTGGTCAACGCGGTCAACAATAGAGAGTCATCATAAGATGAATGTACGTGAGAGGCTGACAGTGGGGACGCACCACGCCCATGGACGCAGTGGCGGAGCTTGACAAGAACCTATGGGGGGCCAATGTAAAAAACATAGTGTTGTCGTGTTGCCCCTGTTTTACTCGTTTCCGGCAACACTGTAAAAGGTGATCCAGTAGTTTAAGGTTGTAACTGAGCTGGGTAGATGGCACTTAACAAATTCAGTAGCCAAATTCGTATGGGGGGCGGCCGAGGACGAGGGGGTGGCCTGCTGCAGGCGGACATCAGCGAGCACTGGCCAGTGGCGATCAGCCGAAGACGACCATGTATCAGGTGCACCCTTGTTCCCCCCTCACAAGTCACAACCTCCTCAGCGCGCTTGGATCAAAGGCGAGTTTCTCCTTGGCATCGGCCTCGAGTCAGTGTGGCGGCTTGGTTCCCGGATGGAGCAGGCGGTTGAGGCTGTTGCACTCCTACCGTTGCACCCAGGTAGCCTTCTCACGCGGCTTTGTCTCTCTGTAACTGAATTCTCCTAGTCTCTTGCGCTGTTATAACATGCACAAGATTTGTGGAGTTAGCTGCGGTAGTAGTTGAGTTAGTGGCAGCACCTGCGAGTGCTTTGTACTGGTATATATATACTACTGTTGGAATTAATACAAGTGTGGTTCCAATCATCTTGTGATCTCCTTTCTTACAGAGGCGTGCAGCAGTGCCCGAGCAGCAAACGTGGTCGGGGAAAAGAGATGGAGACGAGCCTTGAGCAGGTTTGTGCGGCGCTTGTGCGGCCCTAAGCAGCGAGCGTGGTTGGCAAAAAGATGAGCTTTGTGGCCTTCTGCGGGTATGTCTACTACGTAGTAAAATTAAATAAGCATTTGGGGGGGGGGCCACAACCCCCTCAGTGTTGTACATAGCTCCGCCGTTGCATGGACGCATGCATGCAACGGAACGCGGCGTGGTCAACATGGTCAAGGAACGACTTCCCTCGGAAGTGTACTGTACGTGGAGAGGCTAACAGCTGGGTCCATGGCCGCAGCAAGGAAGTGTCTCCTTATTACATGGAAATAATGATTCGTCCATCTGACAGCAGGGACCCACTGGACGGGCCACCGTATTTTGCAAAAAAAACATTTCCCCCTGACTGCTGGGACCCACCTAACGGGACACCGTATTTCACGAAAAAACATTCCCCCCGCTGTCAGCTCGGACCCACCGGAAGTGCCTCCTTATTAAGCAGAAAAAATGAATACTCCCCCTGCTAGCTGGGACCCACCTTGGTGGGAGGCTGACTTGTGGGCCTACTAAGTTGACGGGGACGGAGGGCTTTGTCAACTTAGTCAATATGAACTATTCTAGCTCCAGTGACCGTACGATGTCCATCTAACGGCTGTAGTGCTTCTTCAACCTCTGGTCTTCTTGCTCCAGCCGCCCAAAGCAGCTCCGGTCGTGCCGCGTGCTCCTGCCTCCCGTGGCCGACTGTGATGCCGCGGAGGCCTCACTGCCCCCTACTACTCCCGCCGCTGGACGGGCCATCCCTCTACTCACCCACACCCCCTGCTATTCTTCGGCAACGGCAGCCTCACACCGCAACCGAACGAGTGAACCCTCATACTCCTCTACGCATGGGCATCCACTGACGCGTCTTCCCCGGCTCCACGTCGTCCCCTTCCTAGGCCTCACCGTCGTCCACCGCCCTGGTGCTCTCGGCGCGGCGTGGTCAATGTGGTCAAGGAACGACTTCCATCGGAAGAGTACTGTACGTGTAGAGGCTGACAGCTGGGTCCACGGTGGCCGCAAGTAAGTGCCTCCTTGTTACGCGCAAAATAATTATTCATCCACCTGACAGCAGGGACCCATCGGACGGGCCACCTTATTTCATGAAAAAAATGTTTCCCCCCTAACTGCTGGGACCCACCAGCTACATCTTCGCATGCAAGGAAGTGCGTCCGGGCAAAAAAACGATTCGCCCCCCGACTGCTGGGACCCACCAGCTACATCTTCGCACGCAAGGAAGTGCGTCCGGGCAAAAAAAAACGATTCGCCCCCCTGACTGCTGGGACCCACCAGCTACATCTTCGCACGCAAGGAAGTGCCTGAAAGTCGGGACCCACCTGGTCGAAGCATACATAGCGTTGTCATTCTGGTCGCGTACGTGTATGTACATACTGGTCGATGTAGAGGCGTGCACGTGTCATAGTAGAGGCGCGGACGTAGCATGTACACGTACATACAGCGACCAGTGTGCAAGAAAGAAAATACGGCTACGTACGTACATACGGGCGGGGTCTCGAACGCCTACTCGCGCATACGTACGGCCAGGGCTCGTGTACATGGCTGGGTCGGAACGGAGAAACAGCGTCGTCGTCGTGTGCATGGGGATCCAACCGGCTGGGTCGGAATGGAATGTGTCGTCGTGTTCATCGGGAGGGCTTGGATGGAACAGGCGATGGAAAAGAGGCCTGGCATACCACAGAACGAAGGACACGGCCTTGTGTTTGACCGGCCACATTCGAAATGGGATCCTGTACATCGGGAGGGATCTAGCGTACCGCAAAACGGAGGAAACGGACCTCCTACGATCGAAACGGGGGTCCTGTTGATCGGGAGGGGTGTGGCGTACCGCAAAACGGACGAAACGGACTTGTGTTGGAGCGCTACGGTCAAAATGGGAGTCCTGTTCATCGGGAGGGGTGTGGCGTACCGCAAAACGGGACTCCACGGGATATTTTTCATCTCCACCATCGACCTCCTCCAGCCTCCACAGCCTACTATTCATCCACCTTCGACCTCCTCCAGCCTCCACCTGCGACTGTTCATCCATGGGCTCCTGTTCATCCAGCCTCCACCGCGTGCTACTCCACTGGCTACTGTTCAACCACCCCTCTCCATGGGCTCGTGTTCAACCACCCCTCCATGGGCTACTGTTCATCCAACCCTCTACCGTCTACTGTTCATCTAGCCCTCCACGGGGTCGTCCTGTTCATCCAGCCCTCCATGGGTCCTGTTCATCCAGCCCCAACCCAACATAGCACATGCAAGCTCACAAGTATCGCAACAAAGTTACCAACTTTTGCAACAATTATGTTGTCAGCAACTGTGGCAGACCCCTGAGCAGTCACGGTGCCAAGCCATCCACAATGTCGTTCATGCTATTATTCTGCATCATCATCATCATCAT
>NC_041391.1:49769185-49769809 GCF_002162155.2 Triticum dicoccoides
ATGCTCACATGTGATAAGGGCATATGAAGTAACATTTCCTCGCCAAGGCCACACATAGGGCACACACATAACCCCATCACATGCCTTTTTAGTTACGCATATGATGGTTGCTTGTTTTTAATTACTCTGCACCAAAATACTCTTAACTTGGATTGTAGCTTTCATTGCCTTTTCAATTTTTCTTCCCCATTAGATGAACTAGACAATCTAGCTACCACACGATACCTTGTATTCATCACGGCTCTGTACAACAATTGAGCAGAAGACATGTCATTTCTTTACCATACCCATGAGCAAATGTTCTCTGCTACTCCCTCCGTCCCAAAATACTTGTCATTAAAATGGATAAAAGAGTATGTATCTAGATGTGTTTTAGTTCTAAATACATCTCTTTTTGTCCATTTTGATGACAAGTATTTCCGGACGGAGGGAGTACATTGTTTTGTCGTGGCATATTAAGGATGGCCAGTTCACCTGATGGATAAACACGTAATGAATGAATGGAGTGTTCAAGTCGCCCGTGTTTTTCATCGATAACATCAGCTACAAGTTGGACCAGAGTTCCTCACATGCATGTATCATAGTGGTTTCATCAGCGGTGTGCCCTGCACCCATTTATCATAC
>NC_041391.1:49769860-49817828 GCF_002162155.2 Triticum dicoccoides
TTTTTCACAACATACCCTCCTTCAAACGTTCTCGCCCTTTCAGAATAGCATGCCAAGTTAGTGATGCACTATGCGGGAACCCGCATTTGAAAAAAGAAAGAATCTCATTTCATGGTATCTTCCATGAAGGACCCTCGTACACGAGCTATCTAGATAGAAATAGCCATGTGTGTTTAGCCAACTTTGCATAAGTGAATATATCAAGGTCGTGGTACCCCAAGCCTCCAATTACACCCGACCTCTCTACCAACAAGATGTCCAAATACATCAAGGATACACACATCCAAAAAAGAAAATAAAAAGAACAGAAGAAAAAAATACCCCTCCAGGGTGATCAATCGCTAGCATGCATCAGCAGCACTCTAACCACCACCGAAGACTATGCCCAGATTACAAAAAAGGTTCTCCAAAAGCAACGCCCCCAAGAAGGAAACAATGCACAAGCGTTGTCGTTACCCGATCGAAGATCGTGGGTTTTCACCCTCGAAAAATTGTGAGTTCACCCAAAAACAATGCCTTCAACAAGGCCATTGCCAAGTACAACCAATGAGGGCCAGACCTTGGTGTTTCACCCTAGGAATTGAGAATCTATACTCGAGGAGTACCACCAAAAATGCATCACCCTCCTCTCAATCCAAACTTGCAGAAAAAGATCAATGATGCCGCATCGTGCCACCCATATCCGTGGAGGCCTGAACTTGGCAAGACGCCAACCATGGCTGGAGATGGGGACCAGCCACTCCTGGCCAGATCTGGTGACTCCTAGTCCCACCACTGCCGCTACGGTGGCACCACGTGTAGCATACCAGATTCCATGGGTGTTAGAATCATTACTATGTAATCTAGATTATTGACTCTCGTGCAAGTGGGAGACTGGAGGAAATATGCCCTAGAGGCAATAATAAAGTTGTTATTTATATTTCCTTATATCATGATAAATGTTAATTGTTCATGCTAGAATTGTATTAACCGGAAACTTAGTGCATGTGTGGACATAGACAAAACAAAGTGTCCCTAGTGTGCCTCTACTGGACTAGCTCGTTAATCAAAGATGGTTATGTTTCCTGACCGTAGACATGTGTTATCATTTGATGAACGAGATCAAACCATTATAGAATGATGTGATGGACAAGGCCCATACGTTAGCTTAGCATAATGATCGTTAAATTTTATTGCTATTTCTTTCTCCATGACTTATACATGTTCCTCTGACTATGAGAGTATGCAACTCCCGAATACCGGAGGAACACCTTATGTGCTATCAAACATCACAACGTAACTGGGTAATTATAAAGATGCTCTACAGGTGTCTCTGAAGGTGTTTGTTGAGTTGGCGTAGATCGAGATTAGGATTTGTCACTCCGTGCATCAGTGAGGTAGCTCTGGGCCCTCTCGGTAATGCTCATCACTATAAGCCTTGCAAGCAATATGACTAATGAGTTAGTTATGGGATGATGCATTATAGAATGAGTAAAGAGACTTTTCGGTAACGAGATTGAACTAGGTATGAAGATACCAACAATCGAATCTCAGGCAAGTAACATACCGATGACAAAGGGAACAATGTATGTTGTTATGCGGTTTGACCGATAAAGATCTTCATAGAATTTGTGGGAACCAATATGAGCATCCAGGTTCCGCTATTGGTTATTGATCGGAGATGTGTCTCGATCATGTATACATAGTTCTCGAACCCGTAGGGTCTACACGCTTAACGTTTGATGACGATTTTTATTATGAGTTATGTGTTTTGGAGACTGAAGTTTGTTCGGAGTCCCGGATGAGATCACGGACATAATGAGTCTCTAAATGGTCGAGAGGTAAAGATTGATATATTGGAATATTACATTCGGACACCGGAATGGTTTTGGGAAGTTTCGGATAAGTTTTGAAGTACCGGGAGGTTACCGGAACCCCCCCCCCTGCCCCGGAGAGTAATGGGCCAACATGGGCCTTAGTGGAGGAGAGGGGCCGGCCATAGGAGGTGGCGCGCGCCTCCCCTTTGAAAACCCGAATTGGACAAGGGGTGAGGGCAGCGCCCCCCTTTCCTTCTCGTACTCCCTCTCCTTTCCCCCTTTGCTACTCCGGAAAAAAGGAAAAGGTGGATGGGCTAAATCCTACTAGGTTTGGAGTGCTAGTAGAACTCCCCCCTCCATGGCACTCCCCCTGGTCGCCGGCCTCCTCTCCCCTCCTTTATATACAGGGGCAGGGGGGCACCCCAAAGGCACAACATTGTTCTAGCCGTGTGTGGTGCCCCCCCCTCTACCGTTTGCTCCTCCAATAGTATCAACGTAGTGCTTAGGCGAAGCCCTGCACGAATCACATCATCAACACTTTCATCACGCCGCCATGCTGACGAAACTCTCCCTCGACCCTCTGCTGGATCAAGAGTTCGAGGGACGTCATCGAGTTGAATGTGTGTTGAACTCGAAGGTGTCGTACGTTTGGTGCTAGATCGGTTGGATCGTGAAGACGTTCAACTACATGAACCGCGTTAACATAACGCTTCCGCTTTTGGTTTACGAGGGTACGTGGACACACTCTCCCCCTCTCGTTGCTATGCATCTCCTAGATATGTCTTGCCTAATCGTAGGAATTTTTTTGAAATTGCATGCTACGTTCCCCAACAAAAAATATGCAGTGTTGAGATCGCCATCTCTGAGCCAGGGATACGGGGCCGCTGCCGTAGGCAGATCTCCTCCTGGTGGAGAGCCTCACGTGGCTAATGTACCACTGCTCTTTCTTCCTCAGTTGTCCCTCGACACACCGACCGACACCTTAGCTTGTCCAGCCGATCTTCTGCAATTGTCTGACCTGATGAGTTAAGCAACCAAACTCGCGGGGCCCCAAAGGTTCCAGCTTCGCCTTCAAATGATTCAGTGAGTCCGCTATACCTTGGAGTCTTGGTCCTCTATTTGCCTCCTGCCACGCAGCAGCAACAATGCAATCATAATCCACATGCAATGACCACATGTTCTCATATATGAAATGTTTCTTGGCTCGTGTGTTCATAAGATTTTCCTTTATCTCCGCTGCAAAAAAGCAATGATCAGATTCTACGGAAGGTAGGTGTCTGATTCTGATGTATTGAAAGTGTTGCCAGAACTCTTCACTAGCAAAAGATCTGTCGAGCCTCGCCTTAACATTCGCGTCACCTAACTGCCAATTATCTCAGGTGTACGTTGTGCCTGACCACCCCAAATCTTGGAGGGCCACTTCATCGGTGACTTCTCTGAGAGCTCTCATTGTCTCTCTAGCCTAGCTATCCGACTGAAGTATTCGTTAGCATAGAGAGTCTCGTTAAAGTCACCCATACAAATCCAAGCCGCATGCGACATGGCATAAAAGTGCGCAGAAAACGCCAACTATGATGTCTATCTTCAGCTCAAGGCGCTCCATAGAAACTAGTGAACCTCCACTCAAAAGAGTTTTGGTCCTTATATTTAACCATTGCATCAATATGTCCAGGACTAAAATTCTTTAGATCGACAATAACATCATGTGTCTAGAAAAGCCCAATACCACAACTTAGGCCTACACTATTCACTGCAAAGCACCCGCCGAAGCCTAGATGTCTATGCAAGTCCTCAATTCTCTTCCCTTTTATTTTTGTTTCCGTGACGAAGAGAAGAGTGGGTCCTTCTAGTTCACAATGATGCGAAGCTCTTGAACCACCTCGGGGTTCCCAAGCCCCCGGCAGATCCATGAGAGGCAACTCATTGGGCCGGGTAGGACCGATCACCTGTCTCTGCCGAATTGTCAAGCGTAGGCTCTTCTTATTTGGTTCATGTACCAAGTCCTCATCAACCTCCCTCCCAGATGTGCTCGTGCTCGGGTCATCTTCTTCAGAGTGTTGAGCTGCCGTTAGTAGCAACTGCTTTGGCTGATACACCACTGTGGGTCCTTCTTTCATCTTGAATCGTGTCTTCTCTTTGTTCTTCAAGGGTGAGACCACCTCTCCCCCCCCCCCTCCCTGTTTGGTTTGGATCTAGTACTCGATTTATTTGTTCCTTGTTTGCTGCTCTGATCAGACCTCTCTCCCCTGGAAGAATTTTTGCTGCTTGCCGGGTATCTGTTCTAATCAGGAGCTCTCAGTTTCAGCCCAAAAGGAAGCTCGCCCTTCTCATCTCTTGATCCTGGATTGCAGTAGTAGAGTTCTGAGTGGCCCAGCCGTCCACAGGAGAAACAGAAGTATGGGGTCTGTTCATACTGTATGTTATAGGAGTCCACCTTCTTCCTCCTTGCAAAATCAATGAGCACCCATCTCCTGAGCGGTTTGTTGACATCCACAGAAACTCTAGCTTGGAGATAGCCTCCATTGTTATCAAACTTAACAATCTGGACCGCCTTGTCGATCATCCGTGCTATTAGGAGGCCCCATGCATCATTTCTCAGGTTGTAGGGTAGGTTAAGAACCCTAGCCCACACCTGCAAACTATCGAACTTGACCTCATATGGGCGCATGCAATCTTCAAACTCAGCCAGTATGATCGTGTTCTTGTTGATGTGCCAAGGCGATCCAGCCCAAATGCTGTCACAATCGCGCTGATACTCGAATTCGGCAACGTAACTATTCGTTCCAACTGAACGGAATTACAGTCCTCTAGGGTTTTCCCATGCCGGTCGAAGAGCATTGCCAATGGTATGTATATGATACTGGTTTCATTATAGGACCTTGCCCTCCAGCAACCACTTCACCGAAGCACCTTCAAGACGATCACCAATCACGAGGGGAGTCGCCTCTTCCTCGGATATGTCCAGCTTCTCCAGAGCTTCCTTCCTCTAGTTTCTCCCTTGCCGATCTAGGGTTGATCGAGCCGGAGTTCTCCTGCGCCTCTTCTGCCGCGGGTGGTGTTGCCATCGCCGATGAGACCCGACATGCTAGTAATCATAGTAAAAGCACACTAAAATTCAAGGTTGCATGCATGGCCAATAGCTACCTAGGTCACGTGCGTACACGACCGGACTGTGAACAAGAGAGGTCGGGGAAGCAATGCACCTTAGGTGCTGCTGTATTCCTCTTGGGGTATATATGGTGTTACAGTACAACAGAGAGAGCGCATGGCGCAGTGGGGCGACGTGCTGCAGATCGTGGTGATCGTGCATGTCGTGGGAGAGCTATACAGCTGAGCTATACGACTGGTGTCAGTTAACACCCCACCGCAGTTTGAGCGTCCGGCGGCCGGATGCACAAGCTGGAACGAAAGTCCTCGAACGCCGCCGTGGGCAGCCCTTTGGTGAGCACGTCGGCGAACTGTTGCTGCGTCGGCACATGCAGGACACGAAGTTGCCCGAGCGCCACCTTCTCGCGGACAAAGTGGATGTCCAACTCGATGTGTTTGGTGCGGCAATGGTGAACGGGGTTGGCCGCCATGTACACGGACGAGATGTTGTCGCAGAAGACGACGCTGGCCTTGGTCAGGGGCACGTGGAGCTCGCCGAGAAGTTGACGAAGCCAGCAGCTTTCAGCGACGGCGTTGGCCACGGCGCGGTACTCTGCTTCGGCGCTCGAATGGGACACCGTGGCCTGGCATTTGGAGGACCAGGAGACCAAGGAGTCACCGAGGAAGACGGCATAGCCTAACATGAAGCGGCGTGTGTCGGGGCACCCTGCCCAGTCGGCGTCGGAGTAGGCGACGAGCTCGAGAGGAGACGCGCGCTGGAGGTGTAGACCGTGCGTGGTGGTGCCGCGCAGATAACGAAGTATTCGTCTGACCAGAGCAAGGTGAGGAGCACGCGGGTCATGCATGACGGGGCAGCACTGCTGGACGGCATAGGCGATGTCGGGCCGCGTCATGGTCATGTACTGGAGTGCGCCGACGAGACTGCGGTACTCCGAGGGATCGGAGACGGGTGCACCGTCGGTGGCGGAGACCTTGGCGCGGGCGTCGACCGGAGTGGACACGGGCTTGCAGGCCTGCATGTTGGCGCGGTCTAGAAGCTCCTCTGCGTACTTGCGTTATGACAGGTAGAAGCCACGCTCGCTGCGGGTGACCGCGATGCCGAGAAAATAGTGCAGTGGCCCGAGGTCCTTCATGGAGAACTCCGCGAAGAGCTGTCATTGCAGGTGTTGGAGCAGTGTAGTCGACGAGGCGGCGAGGACGATGTCGTCGACGTAGAGCAGGAGGTACGCCATGCCGCTGCTGTTGTGGAGGACGAACAGCGAGGGATCGGCGCATGAGCTGGAGAAGCCGATCCGACGAGCGTACGCCGCGAAGCGGGCAAACCAGGCACGGGGCGCCTGCTTGAGGCCGTACAATGATTTGTCGAGGAGACAAACGTGGTCGGGGTGGGCGTCGTCGACGAAGCCGGCCGGCTGTTGACAGAGGACCTGCTCGGAGAGGCGCCTGTGGAGGAAGGCGTTGTTCACGTCCATCTGGTGAACCGGCCAGTCGCGAGAAGCAGCAACAGTGAGCACCACGCGAATGGTGGCAGCCTTGACCACGGGGGAGAAGGTCTCGTCGAAGTCGACCCCTGGGCGTTGGGAGAAGCCGCGGACGACCCAGCGTGCTTTGTACCGCTCCAGGGTGCCGTCGGCTTTGAACTTGTGCCGGAACAGCCACTTGCCGGTGACGATGTTGGCGCCGGCCGGTCAGGGAACGAGTCGCCATGTCTGGTTGTCCATCAGAGCCTGTACTCCACCTGCATCGCAGACAGCCAACATGGATCGCGCAGAGCAGCCTGCACACTCTTTGGAATGGGGGAGATGGATATGTCAGTGGTAGCGGAGAGGCTGGTGTTAAATTTAGGGTTTGGGAGGAATTTGCCGGCCTGCGCGCGGGTTTGCATGGGGTGGCTGGGAGGGGGGCGCGCGTCGATGGACGGTGGATGCTGGCGGGGGATCCGTGTCCTCGACAAGCGGTTCGACTGGCAGGATGGCAGCGTCCGGGGTCGGGGTTGGGTGGGGAGGTGTTGGCGGCGACGGCGCGGCTATGGTAGGGGAGTGCGGCGCGACAGCTGGTGCAGTAGGCGTGCGAGGCGGAGAGGGCGGTGGCGCTGCGGCGGTAGTGGGTGGTGCAGCAGCGTCATGACGCTCGTGAGGGCGTAGGGAGCGCGGACACCGCGGCACGAGTGGCGCGATCACGTGATCGAGGGGTGTCAGCCGGTGGTGCAGGGGCAGGTGTTTGAAATGGGAACGTGTGTTCATCAAACACGACATGGCGTGATATGACGACGCGCCCGGTCATCCTGTTTAGACACCTATAGCCCTTGTGGTCAGGTGAGTACCCGAGAAGGACGCAGGGTGCGGAGCGGGGCGCGAGCTTGTGGGGCGTGGTGGGTGTCATGTTGGGGTAGCATAGACATCCAAAGACGCGGAGCGAGGTGTAGTCTGGGTGCGATCCATAGAGTAGAAAGAATGGAGTTTGGTCATGTCGAGGATGGCATGGTCGACGGTTGAGAAGGAACGAGGCAGTCTGAAGTGCCTCTGCCCAGTACTCGTAGGGCATGTGTGCATGCATGAGGAGTGAGCGAGCAATGTCATTGAGCGTGCGCAGGGCGCGCTCGGCCCGTCCATTCTGTGGCGAGGAGTACGGGCATGACATACGGAGGACAACGCCAAGGGAGGAGAAGAGCGTGCGAGCGGCCTGGTTATCAAATTATCTGCCATTGTCTGTTTGTAGGGTGAGAACTGGGAGATTAAAGTGATTACGCACAAAGGTGAAGAAGTGGCGCGGTTTAGGAAAGACGTCTGATTTATGCTTGAGCGGGAAGGTCCAAGCGAAATGGTTGTAATCATCGAGTAATAGGAGATAATATTGACAACCAGATATGCTCATAACGGTCGAGGTCCATACATCACAATGAACTAACTGGAACGGAAAAAACGACACATGATCGGATGAACTAAAAGGTAGCCTAGTACTTTTGCCTAGTTGACAAGCATGACAGACATGGCCACCGCCGCCCGTGTGGTCGATGGATGAACGACGGAGGGTGTGATCAAGGGCATCAGCGCCAAGGTGCCCGAAGCGCTGGCGCCACAAGTCACGCGAGACGGTAGTGAGTGCATGATGAGCCTGGACTGGTGCATGGGGCATGGGGTAGAGCTCGTCGTCGACAGAGTTACACCGGAGGATCACCTTCCTCGTGCTTCGATCCTTAAGAGAGAAACCAATATCATCAAACTCAACATTAACAGGGTTTTCGCGAGCGAGCTTTTTGACAGAGATTAGGTTTTTGATGAGGTGGGGTGAGACTACGACGTTGTTGAGGGACAGGGGGGAGGTGTGGGTGGGGATGTTGAGATGCCCGGAGTGCGTGACTGCAAAGGAATCCCCATTGCCGACTACAATGCGAGCAGAATGACAAGGCTGTGAGGATGATAGCATACCAGAGGAGGGGGCCATGTGTGATATGGCTCCTGTGTCGAGGTACCACTCCGCGCCGGGCAGTGTGATCGGTTGCTGCTGCTGCATCGTCAGGTTGTTGAGGGCCTGGACGAGGGAGGCTTGATCCCAGCTGGGCGTGGAAGAAGCAGCAGAGCCCACGGTCGGCGCTCCGTACAGCGGATGAGGCGGCACGGCGGGCTGCCAAACAGTCGGCAGCCCGTAGTTGGTGCTGTTGTTGGGCGCCGCAGACTGGTGGTAGGCCATGCCGGCGAACGGCGCGGCACCGCCAGGGCGTGGCCCGAGAATGCCGGCGCCCGGAGCATGCGGACGCCATGGCATGAGCCAGGCGTGCACCATGCCAGTCCACGGTGCCGGGGCTGGAGCAGCGGGACGAGGTGGCGCGCCGCCCCCGCCGGAGTTGGAGGACTGCCCCCCGCCGTAGTGAGAGCTCTTGCCCTTGCCCTTGTTGCGTCCGCCACCGCCGCGGGTGGTGCCACCACCACTGTTCCCGCCGCCGTTGTTGGTGTTGGGAGCGCGGGCGGCGTGGAGAGCGGTGTCCGTGGTGGTGTCAGCGGCCTGACGGCTTTCCTCCAGGAGCAGAAAAGCGCGGCAGCGGAGGAAGGTGGGGAAGGGGGTCTGCATTGTGAGGATAGGTATGGCGTAGAGAAAGCGCGGGTGCAGCCCGCGGATCATGTTCAGTACCTGATCACGATGGTCGACAGGGCCGCCGAGGTCGGCGAGGCGGTCGGCGCACTCCTTGAGCTTGGCGAAGAAGGAGATGATGGACATGCTTCCTTGCTCGAGAGGACGAAATTCGGTGGCGAGGAGGACCACTTGGTGCTCGCTGTTCTCGAGGAAGAGGGTGCAGATGGCGGCCCACACCTCCGCCGCGGTCGCACCATGCTGATGGATGAGCGCGAAGATGTCGGCACTAATGCGGTTGTAGAGCCAGGACACGATGTGAGCGTCGTCCTGCATCCAGCCCGGATCAGCACGGCGCGGTGCGCCGGTGATGTGGCCGGCGACGCCGCTCTTCTGGAACATCACTTCGAACAGGGTGCGCCAGTGGGAGAAGTTGGGAGGGTTGAGGGAGAGCACGATCGGGACGTGCTGGTTGATGTACACGCCGCAGAGGGGAGATGGGTTGGACGGTGCAGTGGAGGAGGTGGCGCTGGGGTCGGGGACGAACAGAGCACCACCGTGGTTGAGGAGGGAGGGGGTGAGGAGTATGGGGCGGCGAGCCGCTGGGGTAGCAAGAGAGCCGCCGGCGCATCCACCGAAACCAAAGCCGGGCGGGGGAGGAGGTGGTGAAGGGGCGGCCATGGCTGGGTGTGGTGGAGCAGTTGGCAGGAGAGTGCAGCGGAAGAGGTCTAGCGACGCAGGAGGAGACCGGCGTCTGATACCATGTGAACAAGAGAGATCGGGGAAGCAATGCACCTTAGGTGCTGCTGTATTCCTCTTGGAGTATATATGGTGTTACAGTATAACAGAGAGAGCGCATGGCGCAGTGGGGCAACGTGTTGCAGATCGTGGTGATTGTGCATGTCGTGGGAGAGCTATACAGCTGAGCTATACAACTGGTGTCAGTTAACACGGACGATGGAAATGGACACCTAGAACCGGTGGGCCTATGACTACCACTGCCGACCTGACACGTGGCCGCATGCATGGAGTACGGCGATTCTCCGGAAGCTGATGTCATGAGGCCAGTCTACCACGTGTGTCACACTATGTCCATGTAAACAAACGCTTTGGTTTGGCAGTTAACTCGTGGTGATATGCAACTAGTGGAGTAGTTTCTTAAAGTCAATAGTACGTCTTTAGGTTTGGTTTCCAGGGTTATTAAAATTCATGGACAGAAAAACTGTAGGACTAAAGTATCACGACCTTTTCATTTCTATTTCTAGGAATTTGGAAAGCTACGGCCTACGTGAGTATGCATTGTAGACTGTTAGACGCCACAAGAAAAAGAAACAAATTTGTAACAGAAGCTTCGAGTGCATGAAAATTTTCCTTCAAAATAGAGTACATGAATTCACTAAAATAATCTAAGGATTTCAATCAATGAGTTCCATATGGAGGAAAAACTAAATTGTATGAAATCCCTTTGAGCCAAAGAATAATCCTGTGAGTAATGGCTAATTCCACATTACATATTTGAACTATGAAACTTGATTCCCGCAAAATAAAAACAGAACTATGAAACTTGACAAATGAATCCATCTTTAACGAAGAGGAAAACTGCAATAAATAAAATTTATGGTAGATTTTTAAATAATGTAATGTTATGGATATTGTCATTTGCTTATATTGATGGTCCAACAAAAAAATGTGTTTGTATATACACCACATTCTTTTTTGAAACGGGACTTCTAGCCTAGTGGCAAAATCGCGCTGGTGCATCTTGGCAGACTCAAACCCGTATCCGTGGGCGAGATATTATTTCACGGCCTAAAACTCGACGTCTCACACCCTCCTTCTTAATTAAAATGCCACGCGGCTCCTCCCCCATTGGTCTAGTATACTACACTTATAGTAAAAGGACCTTTTTTGTTTGGCAAATGGGGCTATTTTAGATATTTGAACCCTAAATTACTAGTAGGTAGCCAAGAGCCCAAGAGATGGCGGCTTCACGGAAACCAAACCACTGAGTTTGTAATGAACTAGCCGGTTCTAGTTGTCATAGGATGTCATTGTCACTCGAACCACAAATCAAACAAGTTGGTCATGCGGTGGTGTTTGGTCTGACATGACAAGTTAGTCGGCTCGATCGATCGGTCCACTCAGGACCCGGTTCCTCAAACCAAACTTGTCACTACTTCTCATGATTCTTTCTAGCCAATGTGTGAAACAACGAAATTCGAGCATTCCTTTGGCGATACTCAATACATCTTACCTCCACTTGATGATGATGAATAGGCCAAGTACTTCTTCCGACGCGCTCATCGAGGATTAAGATGAAGCGCATGACTACATCACTAAAGGAAATCTCTTCGGTGTTCAGCGAGCTGTACATCAACAGAGTGAAGCTTTGGGCGACCGCATCGAGCAACTCGCCACCGACTTATGCCAATCGGAAGCAAGGAACCGGGTCTATCTTGACTCCAAAGCTATCCACCCGAATGGAAGAATTTCGGCACATGATGGTCAACCACGCGTCTTCAACATCTCCATCTTCAAGACGGCGGTACTCAAGTCGACACTCTTCGGACACCTCTTCAGATGGAAGTCTACCATGAGCTCATTCTCATCTTTGAGACGACCATCATGATTATCAAGCTTCATAAAATTCATACCATGGTAATGGTTTACAAGACCTCCTTCGAGAGCGCGAACGACATCGTCGCCAAGAACAAGATGCCATGGACCAAGAGCAATCCCCACGACGTCACCGCCAAGAAAACCAAGACGGCGACACACTATGGAAAGAACAACAATGCTGTGAGAACCAAGCACTTGAATCACAACTTGCCCTTCGAGAAGCCACACGCGCCGTCCAAGAGAAGAACCGCCGAATGTGTGAGCAAGAAGAAGCGCTATGCCAAGCGCAACAAGATGAAGCCGCTCACATTGAGGAACACAAAAGGACGAACCATGCACGAATCCCTCACCCCCAACGTCAAACTAATCTAGAGGGGCAAGAGGTTGAAGACCCACCTCCAAGACACGAGCGACGACACCATAGGCATAATGACGAGCAAAGCTACGGTAAACTCAAGTTCGACATACCTAAGTTCTTCGGAGGCACTGATCCCAAAGACTGCCTCTCATGGGCCTTAAAAGTGGACAATATATTATTCTTCATAAATACGATGAGGAAGAGAAGGTAGCAATGGCATCACTTGAGTTCCAAGATTATGTTTTCATTTGATGGGAGCAAGTCATCGAGCGACTCCAAGAGAAAGGTGAATCACCCATCATAACTTGGACACAATTGAAGGATGTCATGGGAGCCAGTTTTGCACCTACACACTATAGCCATCATCTCTTCAAGAAGCTACAACTCCTCAAGGAAGGCACAAAGTCGGTTGAAGACTACTACATAGAAATGGAGATTGCTATCATTCGAGCCAATTTCAAGGAAGATGACGAGCAAACTATGGAGCGTTTCTTGAATGGACTCAACCATCCTATCAAGAAAATTGCGGATTTCCAACAATACTCCAACCTCCTCGAGCTAGTACATTAAGCAACCAAGGCGGAGTGACAAGTACAAGATGACTTCAAGTACTCCAAGTACTCTTTCAAGACCTATGGTTCATATACTCAAGCTTCCACAACCATGACACCTCCAACAACTACTAGTCGAGCTCCAACAAGCAATGACGACAAGTCAAGTTCTAAGCAACCAATGACTTCGTAGATTCGTTCCACTAAAAGAAACTATAAACATGGATCTTCATCCTCCACTACTCCAACGTATTCTACCCCAAGACAAGTTCCATCCAATATTTCACTTGCAAGGGTCGCGGCCACAAGACAGTTGAGTGTCCCACATGGCGCACCATGATTGCCAATGATGACGACACATACGACTCCATGAGCGGTCAAAGAAATGGAAGCCTTGGAACACGTTGTCATGCACCATCAAGTGAATGAAGATGAAGGCGCTCAAGTCATTTGTGAGAATGATTCAAGCCCCGCTCTCATTGTCTCCAAGTTCTTGACACTTCAACAACAATAAGACGAAGACCAACGTTGCCATATCTTCCACACTAAAGAGGGCATTGATGACCCACAAGTGTAGGGGATCTATCGTAGTCCTTTCGATAAGTAACAGTGTCGAACCCAACGAGGAGCAGAAGTAAATGATAAGCTGTTTTCAGTAAGGTTTTCTGCAAGCACTGAAATTGTAGGTGATCGATAGTTTTATGATAAGATAAATAGTAACGAGTAACAAGTAAATAAAGTAAATAAGGTGCAGAAAGGTGGCCCAATCCTTTATGTAGCAAAGGATAAGCCTGGACAATTTCTAATAATGACAAAGGAGCTCCCGAGGACACATTGAGAATTATCGTCAAGCTAGTTTTCATCACGTTCATATGATTCGCGTTCGGTACTTCCATAATTTGATATGTGGGTGGTTTGGTGCTTGGGTACTGCCCTTACTTGGACAAGCATCCCACTTATTATTAACCCCTATTGCAAGCATCCGCAACTAAAACAAAAGTATTAAGGTAAACCTAACCATAGCATGAAACATATGGATCCAAATCAGCCCCTAACGAAGCAACGCATAAACTAGGGTTTAAGCTTCTGTCACTCTAGCAACCCATCATCTACTTATTACTTCCCTATGCCCTCCTCTAGGCCCAATAATGGTGAAGTGTCATGTAGTCGACGTTCACATGAGACCACTAGAGGAGAAGACAACATACATCTCATCAAAATATCGAACGAATACCAAATTCACATGACTACTAATAGCAAGACTTCACCCATGTCCTCAGGAACAAACGTAACTACTCACAAAGCATATTTATGTTCAAAGTCAGAGGTGTAATAATATGAATTAAGGATCTGAACATATGATCTTCCACCAAGTAAACCAACAAGTATCAACTACAAGGAGTAATCAACACTACTAGCAACCCACAGGTACCAATTTGTGGTTTTGGATACAAGAATGGATACAAGAGATGAACTAGGGTTTGAGAGGAGATGGTGCTGGTGAAGATGTTGATGGAGATTGACCCCCTCCCGATGAGAGGATCGTTGGTGATGACGTTGGTGATGATTTCCCCCTCCCGGAGGGAAGTGACCCCGGCAGAACAGCTCTGCCAGAGCCCTAGATTGCTTCCGCCAAGGTTCCGCCTCGTGGCGGCGGAGTTTCGTCCCGTAAGCTTGCCCCCGATTTTTCTAGGGTAAAAGTGATGATATAGCAGAAGATGGACGCCGGAGGCCCACCAGGGGGGCTAGGAGATAGGGGGTGTGCCCTATAGGGGGCGCCCCCCTGTCTCCTGGACAGGGTGTGGGCCCCCTGGACTATTTCTTTCGCTCAGGAATTCTTATAAATCCCAAAAAGTTGTTTCGTGAAGTTTCAGGGCTTTTGGAGTTGTGCAGAATAGGTTTCCAACATTTGCTCCTTTTCCAGCCAGAATTCCAGCTGCCGGCATCCCCCCTCTTCATGGTAAACCTTGTAAAATAAGAGAGAATTGCCATAAGTGATGACATATATTGTGTAATAACAGCCCATAATGCAATAAATATTGATATAAAAACATGATGCAAAATGGACGTATCAACTCCCCCAAGCTTAGACCTTGCTTGTCCTCAAGCGGAAGCCGAAATCGAAAATATGTCCACATGTTTAGAGATAGAGGTGTCGATAAAAATAAAATACGGACATGAGGGCATCATGATCATTCTAATAACAGCAACATATATAGATTTTGTCATATGATTTCCTATGCTTAAGTAACAAGCAATTCACAATGTCAAGTATGGTTCAGAAACTTTATTGGGAACTAACAAACTATAATCTTAGTCATTGAAGCAATTTCAATTTATCGTAACATCAGAAAGAGTCAATAAAAGAGCTTTTCAGCAAGCTCACATACTCAACTATCTCATAGTCTTCTACAGTTGTTAACACTCACGCGGTACTTTATGGTTATGGAGTTTCAGCCGGACACTGAGAAAGATAGGGGCTTATTGTGTTGCCTCCCAACGTATTCACCTTTGGGTGATGTCAACAATAATAGCCCATGCTAACGAAGATCCTATTGGATATGTATACCAGTGGCAGCCCTTAGAACAGACACGGCCAGTTTGCAAATTTTAAAACATAAGTTTTTTAGCGCGCATGAAAAACGGAATACGTATCTTTTCAAACATAATGAACTATAGTTACTGTTCGATGATATTTTGTCATGGTTTTGCGAGTTTAAAAATTTCAAATCATAATTGGAAGTTCGAGAAAATATCAACTGGGTTCTCATTTGCCAAGTGAAAAAGAAACCATAGTGATGTACAGGGGTGGTGACAATCAGACGCTGAGGACACACACGCGTGAGGCATCTTAGAATTTTACGTGGCTTAGTAGATGGCAGCGTTCTCTAAGAAAAAAAGATTATAAATGGGACCCATAGCTAAAGAGGAATAATAAGTACACATGGTGGATTGATTGGTACGTGCAGGATTACTTGGACCATTCGCTACTACGTGCACATACATGTTTAGATGCATGCACAAGTGACAGCCGTTGGCAGGTATGATTTGAACTTTTGGAGTTCGTTTAGTTGGATAAGTATGCATGCGTGATATCCAGGAGTTCCGCCACAGGTGCGAGGAAGCTGTTGGTCAGTGGCCGTTGAATCTACTCCAGGATAAGCCATACGGGATACATAGATAATCATCAGATGTGTCGAGAGGAGGAGAGGTTCGAGTTTTGAGGCGGCCGCATAGCGCAACGGCAGTTCATTTCTCACAGCAACCACGCCGCCGCCAGCACCACACACATACACATCTACTCCCTCCGTTCGGAATTACTTGTCTCGGAAATGGATGTATCTAGAACTAAAATATGTCTAGATACATCCATTTCTGCGATAAGTAATTCCGAACGGAGGGAGTACATGACAGCTCGATCAAATCTCCAACACAACATTAGCAATCACGGCTCCTTGCAATCTTTACTCCGCGTCTCCATTTCAAGGACCGGATCGGTGATGTTACTTGGTAAGTGAGTCGCATGAAGGTGTGAAATGCGGCTATTTTATTTCTTTCTTCTGTTTTCTTCTTCCATTGCAGGTTGGTAATGCCTCGCCTTTCAACCTGACGATCGAATCGTTGCCGCTGGCGTTTTACCGTTTGATCTACAAAAGGAATATATGACGTCCTGCGGCTCTACCCGATGCTTCAATCATCGCCGCGGATATGTCATGATCTGATGTAAAAAAAGAGTTATTGCATCCCGCGGCTCCACATGACGATCTAATCGTCGCCAGGGATGTGTATAGATCCAATATGAAAAAAAGTGAGTGATGACATCCAGCAGCTCTACATGGCGATTTAATCGTCGCCGCGGATGTCTATAGATCCGATATGGAAAAAGAGAGTGATGACATTTACTGGCTCTACCTGACGTTACAATCGTCGCCGCAGATATGCCACGATCTGATGTGAATAAAAGATAGCTATTGCATCCCGCGGCTCTACTTGACGCTCCAATCGTCGCCGCGGATGTATGATAATGATGTATTAAAAGAGACAATTACGACATCTCACGGCTCTACCTGACACTCCAATCGTCACCGCGGATGTATGATGATCCGATATAAAACGGAGATGGTATGACATCTTGACTCTATATGGCGATTGAATCGCTGATGTGGACTTTTCACCGTCAAGTGGCCGCCTTGTCATTTTTTTTACCCTTTGATCTTTATTTATTTGAGTTCTGTTGATTTGTGATGATCTACATGCAAATTCGTGCATGCATTACTGTACACGTACCAGCCTGCATGGGACATGGCATGAGCAGAAGCCTTCCCGAGACTGCAACATATACACACATCCTGAACTAGAGTTTGCAAGCATTTACAAAGAAGGAGATTCACTTGACATGCAGAGGTCAACTTCATAATGAGAGTGGAGCACGTACCAACAATGACATGGCCATCTACACAGGGATAATAAGACGCCATTGTTCAAAGTTTATACACTCATTATTCACGTCGACTGTCAGTTCATTATTCAATCTCTCTTCTTTTTTTTAACCCACGAGGCCGGAATATGATGCATACATATCCTAACGCCATGGTTTGAAACACATAGTCTGCGACCGACGGGGCCGGCCGGACAACTGCTTCAAGGCTTCATATCAGATTTTTGACCGACTGCTCATGGAGAGGTGGGGCTCAATATTACATGGTTGATGATATGTTATGACTACATCTTTAGCAATGCAGTTTTTTTTTGTCCCGAGCATTTTTAGAAGGGCTTATCTTGAATCAAAAGGTCATGTTGTAACTCCTTGACATGTAAACATTTCTCATAGTGGATTTGGCCTCCGTGCCACTGTGGTTTTTTACCCAACTTGGGTTTTTCTACGTTAAAATGTGTGTCCCCTGTCTGTGCTTTGATGATCTGTTTTATTTCCATGCATATAATTATGAAGGGTGAGATAGAGATTTTATAAAGATAAGATGATCATTTGATTCAGCTTAATCGGAGGTATTGTGCAAGTGTAGACTCGCAGATGTAATTAACTGGAATTATTTCAAGGTTTCAGGAATTAAGGACTTCTGCAATCGTCTCAGTCAGATATATATATTCAGGCGCAATATGGAACATACATGTGAAATAGAAATAGGCAATCCTTTGATAATTCGATAAAGTGTGAGTCTCCTATTTCCGTGTATTCGAAGTAATTAATTCGTATACGCTCGTATACTGACACGCCTGCACCTAAAATGCCAACGCAGATAGATTTAATATTTATCTTGCGAAAACAGGTACCACCAAAAAAACATAATGAACTATAGGTTGTCACAAGAACTCATGCCATCCCACAACCTCCCTCCGACCCTGCCAACATTGTTGCAGCTGCACTCGCAAGCATTACCATAGATGATCATTTGCATGATTTCACGTAAAACAAAATAAGATCTACAAACGAATAGAAGCTACACATACCTTGGCATGCACACACATTGCAAGCCATACTAAGCTGATAAGTGTTAATAACGTGTACAACATATACAACACTTAAGATAAGTAAAAGCAATTTGATGAGTCATGGTCTACCAAAGCAAGCTGCAGTATTACTCCAATCTATCTTAACAGGTCACACATGATTACAATCCTTTTTGTGTGCAAGTCAAGCTTATCTAGTTTACACCTAACAACTTGTAGAACATTACACAATTGATGTTTGCTAATAACTTCTAGAAAGATACACCAATTGACATGTAAAAGGAATTTGATGAGTCATGACCTACTAAAGCAAGTTACGTTACTAGTCTCATCTATCTTAACAGGTCACACAAGATTACAAACTAAGTTCTGTGTAAGCAATGCTTATCTAGTTTACAAATAACAACTTGCAAAACATTACAAACTTAGTTTCAAAAAATTAGGCAATCTAGATTAGTGTTTGAGCTGTAAAGTGAATAAGATGAGTCATGTGTGTTATCACAACTTTTTGGTGGTGGAATGATAGTGCCACCAAACACAACATACCAAATTATGATTTCAGGAAGCACCCAAGCACTTTCCAGACAAGCAAATGCCAATTGTGAAGGAGATGATGCCATGGCAGCTATAAATAGGCCTATAGCATGATGATCATCCTTCAGCATCCATCATTCTCATAAGTAGAGTGCATCATTCAAGCCAAGCAAGCAGTGGTCAATATAAATCCACCATGAAGTCCTTTCTCATCCTTGCCCTCCTTGCTATCGTGGCGACCACCGCCACAACTGCAGTTAGAGTTCCAGTGCCACAATTGCAGCCACAAAATCCATCTCAGCAACAACCACAAGAGCAAGTTCCATTGGTGCAACAACAACAATTTCTAGGGCAGCAACAACAAAAATTTCCAGGGCAGCAGCAACCATTTCCACCACAACAGCCATATCCGCAGCCGCAACCATTTCCGCCACAACTACCATTTCCGCAGCCGCAACCATTTCCACCACAACAATCATATCCACAACCGCAACCACAGTATCCGCAACCACAACAACCAATTTCGCAGCAACAAGCACAACAACAACAACAACAACAACAACAACAACAACAACAACAACAACAACAACAACAACAACAACAAATCCTTCAACAAATTCTGCAACAACAACTGATTCCATGCAGGGATGTCGTCTTGCAACAACCCAACATAGCACATGCTAGCTCACAAGTATCGCAACAAAGTTACCAACTGTTGCAACAATTATGTTGTCAGCAATTGTGGCAGACCCCCGAGCAGTCACGGTGCCAAGCCATCCACAATGTCGTGCATGCTATTATTCTGCATCAACAACAACAACAACAACAACAACAACAACAACAACCGTCGAGCCAGGTCTCCTACCAGCAGCCTCAACAACAATATCCATCGGCCCAGGGCTCCTTCCAGCCATCTCAGCAAAACCCACAGGCCCAGGGCTTTGTCCAACCTCAACAACTGCCCCAGTTCGAGGAAATAAGGAACCTAGCGCTGCAGACGCTACCTGCAATGTGCAATGTCTACATCCCTCCATATTGCTCGACCACCATTGTGCCATTTGGCATCATCGGTACTAACTGAGAAGAGAAGAACTCTAGTACTAGATATATGAAACACCGTTTTCTTAGACCATGGTTTGGTCGTTGTGGCGGTGAAAAATAAAGTGACATGATCTATCATGTAAGAACCCGAACTATACTATTTCAAACTTGGGAATAAAAGACAAACACAGGTCTTTTTTGCATATGATTGTTTGTTTGAGTTCCATTCATGTGCCCGTTCACAAGTTCACCCCTAATTATATATATTAAGCATTAATTAGATGTTTATGTGCATTAATCTAAAGATAATAGAATGAATTTGAAACTCGAATTTAATTGAAGTATTTTCTTAGACTTTCAAATTGAGCATTGATAGTGAGGACTATCCACATCCTTGGCTTGCCCTTGATCAATTCTTTCCAAATAAGCATTCAATTCATCAGTCAATTACATTGATTTTTGTGGCTTGTACTTCTCCTCAACATGAGTATCTTCGTTGCGGCTACTCCAAATCTCCCACATAACTGAAGCATTAATAGCACTCTTCCTTACATCAAGGAAATATGGATCGAAGATATGTCTTGACCATGTTTCTGGGTGCAACCTTGGTAGTTTTATGTCAAAATATTCTCAAGCAGAATCCAAGAATAAACTTGCATGCTCACGTGTGATAAGGGCATATGAAGTAACATTTCCTCACCAAGGCCACACATAGGGCACACACATAACCCCATCACATGCCTTTTTAGTTATGCATATGAAGGTAGGATGTTTTTAATTACTCTGCACCAAAATACTCTTAACTTGGGTTGTAACCCAAGCTTTCGTTGCCTTTTAAAAAATTTTCCCCATTAGATGAACTAGACAGTCCATCTACCACACGATACCTTGTGTTCATCACGGCTCTGTACAACAATTGAACAGAAGAAATGTCATTTATTTACCATACCCATGACCAAATGTTCTCTCCTACTCCCTCCGTCCCAAAATACTTGTCATTAAAATGGATAAAAGAGGATGTATCTAGATGTGTTTTAGTTCTAAATACATCTCTTTTTGTCCATTTTGATGACAAGTATTTCCGGACGGAGGGAGTACATTATTTGGTCGTGGCATATTAAGGATGGCCACTTCACCTGATGGGATAAACACGTAATGAATGAATGGAGTGTTCCAGTCGCGCGTGTTTTTTCATCGATAAGATCAGCTACAAGTTGGACCAGAGTTCCTCACATGTATCATAGTGGTTTCATCAGCGGCGTGCCCTGCACCCATTTAGCATACCATATCTCTGTAGTATGTGCATTCCCAATTTTTCACAACATACCCTCCTTCAAACCTTCTCATCCTTTCAGAATAGCATGCGAAGTTAACGATGCACTATGCGGGAACCCGCATTTGAAAAAAAATCATTTCATGGTATCTTCCGTGAAGGACCCTCGTACATGAGCTATCTAGATAGAAATAGTCATGTGTGTTTAGCCAACTTTGCATAAGTGAATATATCAAGGTCGTGGAACCCCAAGCCTCCAATTACACCCGGCCTCTCTACCAACAAGATGTCCAAAGACATCAAGGATACACATCCAAAAAAGAAAATAAAAAGAACAGAAGAAAAAAAATACCCCTTCATGGTGATCAATCGCTAGCATGCATCAGTAGCACTCTAACCACCACCGAAGACAATGCCCGGATTACAAAAAAGGTTCTCCAAACGCAACGCCCCCAAGAAAGAAACAATGCACTAGCGTTGTCGTTGCCCGATCGAAGATCGTGGGTATTCACCTTGGAAAAATTCCGAGTTCACCCAAAAACAATGCCTTCAGCAAGGCCATTGCCAAGTACAAACAATGAGGGCCAGACCTTGGGTTTTCACCCTAGGAATTGAGAATCGATACTCGAGGAGTACCACCAAAAATGCATCACCCACCTCTTGATCCAGACCTGCAGAAAAAGATCAAAAACGCCGCATCGTGCCACCCGTATCCGTGGAGGCCTGAACTTGGCAAGACGCCAAACATGGCTGGAGATGGGGACCAACCACACCTGGCCAGATCTGGTGACTCCTAGTCCCACCGCTGCCGCTACAGCAGCACCGCGTGTAGCATACCATCCCATCTACGCTGTTGTCTGATTAGAAGGACACATGGATATACAGATGGAAAGGCCCACATTTTCCCTCCAACAATATAAATAAAGCTTATTAGGATGTGAGAAAGCTCACACAATTTTATACTGGCTATGGAAACGTGTTCCCCGCTTCTACAGGATACCCGCCGCCGAACTCACCATCCGTTCTACACAAGCAGTAAAACCGATCGGATTACCATTTCGGTTGTTACTTCTATAGTCTAATGGAACGATCACTTCCAGAATTACGCCATGGTGCCATCTTTTATATGCAACATATTGTGAACTGTATTTTCTGTCAGTGAAGTTGACAAAATAGAGTAATACAGGGTACAGGGGTAGAGCATGCAGGTGGTGGTTGTTGTGTGGTTTGTGTGTTAGTTATGTGTGTACCTGGCGTCGAAGTAGCGTTGGCTGGCCAGCTGCAGCTCATAGGCGCACGAGCACAACGGTGGCACGGCCACCACCGCCTCCACTGCGCGCAACGCCGAGAAGCAACAAGCATGTTAGAATTTGTCTGTGGACACTCGATGGATCGACCTGATCGATCACTCATTTTGTGCATACTCACCACCACACATGGCTGAACCGAGCATCCTCCTGGCGGCGCCCAATGAGACCGTCCTCGCAGCGGCCACGGCTCGATAGTTCGCCCCCATGCGCGCGGTACGGTGCCGCAGCCTGCAGTCAAAACAGAGCACGCAGAGCACTATCGGTGAGATTGAAGGAGAGGAATATTGAAATGGAAACTTAGCTATAGGAGGTGAAGGCAAGGGGGGCTGGTGCAAGGGGAGGGAGACTCCTGGAGCTAGGGAGCACGCCGACGCCATTTCTCATGGTGCAAGTTTGTTTCAATCTTCGATCCTGCTCGCTGTTGATTATGGGTACAGTAAATTTTAGCTAGCTACGATGCAAACTAAGTGGTATGCCTGGTCTTAACCTATCTATCTATGTTATCTTCTATTCGGTGAGGTGGCTGCGCCTGTGGCGGATGTGGCCGCTGCCATGCCTTGCACCTGACCTGGTCAATCTCCCTCTCCTATATTCGAGAAGAAAAAAAGATCTTTGTCTTCTCTTCTGATCAGATGGGGAGGAGATGGTGAGAGATGATGACCTGGTCAAATTTGCCACCAATAGCAGCCCTTAGAACAGACAAGGCCAGTTTGCAAGTTTTAAAACATAACTTTTTTAGTGCGCATGAAAAACAGAACACGTATCTTTCCACACATAATGAACTATAGGTACGACCAAAAGAAAAACATAACAAACTATAGGTTGTCACAACAACTCATGCCATCCCACGGCCTCCTCCGACCCTGCCAAAATTGTTGCATCTGCACTCGCAAGTGTTACCGTAGATGATCACTTGCATGATTTCACGTAAAATAAAATAAGATCTACAAACAAATAGAAGCTACACATACTTTGGCATGCACACACATTGCAAGCCATACTAAGCTGATAACTGTTAATAACTTGTACAACATATACAACACATAAGACAAGTAAAAGCAATTTGTTGAGTCATGGTCTTTCAAAGCAAGCTGCATTACTACTCTAATCTATCTTAACAGGTCACACATGATTACAATCCTTTTTGTGTGCAAGTCAAGCTTATCTAGTTTACACGTAACGACTTGTAGAACATTACAAAATTGATGTTTGCTAATAACTTCTAGAACACTACAACACTTTACATGTAAAAGGAATTTGATGAGTCATGACCTACTAAAGAAAGTTACATTATACTAGTCTCATCTATCTTAACAGGTCACACAAGATTACAAACTAAGTTCTGTGCAAGCAATGCTTATCTAGTTTACACGTAACAACTTGCATAACATTACAAACTTACTTTTAGAAAATTAGGCAATCTACATTAGTGTTTGAGCTGTAAAGTGAATAAGATGAGTCATGTGTGTTATCACAACTTTTTGGTGGTGGAATGATAGTGCCACCAAACACAACATACTAAATTATGATTTCGGGAAGCATCCAAGCAGCCAGTTCTCCTACCAGCAGCCCCATAACCAATATCCATCAGGCCAAGGCTCCTTCCAGCCATCTCAGCAAAACCCACAGGCCTAGGGCTCTGTCCAGCCTCAACAACTGCCCCAGTTCGAGGAAATAAGGAACCTAGTGTTGGAAATATGCCCTAGAGGCAACAATAAAAGTATTATTATTATATTTCCTTGTTCATGATAATTGTCTTTTATTCATGCTATAACTGTATTATCCGGAAATCGTAATACACGTGTGAATACATAGACCACAATATGTCCCTAGTGAGCCTCTAGTTGACTAGCTCGTTGTGATCAACAGATAGTCATGGTTTCCTGGCTATGGACATTGGATGTCGTTGATAACGGGATCACATCATTAGGAGAATGATGTGATGGACAAGACCCAATCCTAAGACTAGCACAAAAGATCGTGTAGTTCATTTGCTAGAGCTTTGCCAATGTCAAGTATCTCTTCCTTCGACCATGAGAGCGTGTAACTCCTGGATACCGTAGGAGTGCTTTGGGTGTATCAAACGTCACAACGTAACTGGGTGACTATAAAGGTGCACTAGAGGTATCTCCGAAAGTATCTATTGTTTTATGCGGATCGAGACTGGGATTTGTCACTCCGTGTAAACGGAGAGGTATCTCTGGGCCCACTCGGTAGGACATCATCATATGCGCAATGTGACCAAGGAGTTGATCACGGGATGATGTGTTACGGAACGAGTAAAGTGACTTGCCGGTAACGAGATTGAACAAGGTATTGGATACCGACGATCGAATCTCGGGCAAGTAACATACCGATAGACAAAGGGAATTGAATACGGGATTGATTAAGTCCTTGACATCGTGGTTCATCCGATGAGATCATCGTGGAACATGTGGGAGCCATCATGGGTATCCAGATCCCGCTGTTGGTTATTGACCGGAGAACGTCTCGGTCATGTCTACATGTCTCCCAAACCCGTAGGGTCTACACACTTAAGGTTCGATGACGCTAGGGTTATAAAGGAAGTTTGTATGTGGTTACCGAATGTTGTTCGGAGTCCCGGATGAGATCCCGGACGTCACGAGGAGTTCCGGAATGGTCCGGAGGTAAAGATTTATATATGGGAAGTCCTATTTTGGCCACCGGAAAATGTTCGGGATTTTTCAGTATTGTACCGGGAAGGTTCTAGAAGGTTCCGGAGTGGGGCCCACCTGCATGGGGGGACCCACATGGACGTGGGTAGTGGGGGCAAGGCCCCACACCCCTGGTCAAGGTGCACCAAGACCCCCCCTTAGAAGGAATAAGATCATATCCCGAAGGGATAAGATCAAGATCCCTAAAAAGGGGGGATAACAATCGGTGGGGAAGGAAATAATGAGATTTCTTTCCTCCCACCTTGGCCAACGCCCCAATGGACTTGGAGGGCAAGAAACCAGCCCCTCCACCCCTCTATATAGTGGGGAGGCGCATGGGAGCTATAGACGAAGTTCTGGCGCAGCCCTCCCCCTCTCCCAAGTACTCCTCTTCTCCCGTGGTGCTTGGCGAAGCCCTGCAGGATTGCCACGCTCCTCCACCACCACCACGCCGTTGTGCTGCTGCTGGACGGAGTCTTCCTCAACCTCTCCCTCTCTCCTTGCTGGATCAAGGCGTGGGATACGTCACCGGGCTGTACGTGTGTTGAACGCGGAGGTGTCGTGCGTTCGGCACTTGATCATCGGTGATTTGAATCACGACGAGTACGACTTCATCAACCCCGTTCACTTGAACGCTTCCGCTTAGCGATCTACAAGGGTATGTAGATGCATTCTCTTTCTACTCGTTGTTGGTCTCTCCATAGATAGATCTTGGTGACACGTAGGAAAATTTTAAATTTCTGCTACGTTCCCCAACAGTGGTATCAGAGCCAGGTTTATTGCGTAGATTCTTTGCACGAGTAGAACACAAAGTGGTTGTGGGCGTTGATTTTGTTCAATATGCTTACCATTACTAGTCCAATCTTGTTTCAATGGTATTGTGGGATGAAGCGGCCCGGACCAACCTTACACGTACTCTTACGTGAGACAGGTTCCACCGATTGACATGCACTTGGTGCATAAGGTGGCTAGCGGGTGCCAGTCTCTCCCACTTTAGTCGGAACGGATTCGATGAAAAGGGTCCTTATGAAGGGTAAATAGAAATTGGCATATCACGTTGTGGTCTTGCGTAGGTAAGAAAGGTTCTTGCTAGAAACCCATAGCAGCCACGTAAAACATGCAAACAACAATTAGAGGACGTCTAACTTGTTTTTGCAGGCTATGCTTTGTGATGTGATATGGCCAACAAGAATGTGATGAATATATGTGATGTATGAGATTGATCATGTTCTTGTAATAGGAATCACGACTTGCATGTCGATGAGTATGACAACCGGCAGGAGCCATAGGAGTTGTCTTTATTTATTGTATGACCTGCGTGTCATTGAAGAACACCATGTAAACTACTTTACTTTATTGCTAAACGCGTTAGTCATAGAAGTATAAGTAGTCGTTGGCGTGACAACTTCATGAAGACACGATGATGGAGATCATGATGATGGAGATCATGGTGTCATGCCGGTGACGATGATGATCATGGAGCCCCGAAGATGAAGATCAAAAGGAGCAAAATGATATTGGCCATATCATGTCACTATTTGATTGCATGTGATGTTTATCATGTTTATGCATCTTGTTTGCTTAGGACGACGGTAGTAAATAAGATGATCCCTTACAAAATTTCAAGAAGTGTTCTCCCCTAACTGTGCACCGTTGCTACAGTTCGTCGCTTCTAAGCACCACGTGATGATCGGGTGTGATGGATTCTTACGTTCACATACAACGGGTGTAAGACAGTTTTACACAGCGAAAACACTTAGGGTTAACTTGACGAGCCTAGCATGTGCAGACATGGCCTCGGAACACGGAGACCGAAAGGTCGAGCATGAGTCGTATGGTAGATACGATCAACATGAAGATGTTCACCAATGATGACTAGTCCGTCTCACGTGATGATCGGACACGGCCTAGTTGACTCGGATCATGTAATCACTTAGATGACCAGAGAGATGTCTATCTAAGTGGGAGTTCATAAGATGAACTTAATTATCTTGAACATAGTCAAAAGACTCTTTGCAAATTATGTCGTAGCTCGCGCTTTAGTTCTACTGTTTTAGTTATGTTCCTAGAGAAAATATAGTTGAAAGTTGACAGTAGCGATTATGCGATCAGTAGAAAGCTTATGTCCTTAATGCACCGCTCAGTGTGCTGAACCCCAACGTCGTTTGTCGATGTTGCGAACATCGGACATACACGTTTTGATAACTACGTGATAGTTCAATTAAATGGTTTAAGTAGAGGCACCAAAGACGTTTTCGAAACGTCGCGGAACATATGAGATGTTTCGAGGGCTGAAATTGGGATTTCAGGCTCGTGCCCATGTCAAGAGGTATAAGACCTCCGACGATTTTCTTAGCCTGCAAACTAAGGGAGAAAAGCTCAATCGTTGAGCTTGTGCTCAGATTGTTTGAGCACAACAATCACTTGAATCGAGTGGGAGTTGATCCTCCAGATGAGATAGTGATGTTTCCCCAAAGTCATTGCCACCAAGCTGCTAGAGCTTCGTGATTAACTATAACATATCAGGGATAGATATGATGATCCTTGAAATATTCATGATGTTTGACACCGCGAAAGTAGAAATCAAGAAGGAGCATCAATTGTTGATGGTTGGTGAAACCACTAGTTTCAAGAAGGGCAAGGGAACAAAGGGATACTTCATGAAACGGCAATTCAGCTGCTGCTCTAGTGAAGAAACCCAAGGTTGAACCCAAACCCGAGACTAAGTGCTTCTGTAATAAGGGGAACAACCACTGGAGCAGCATTACCCTAGATACTTGGTAGATGAGAAGGCTGGCAAGGTCGATAGAAGTATATTGGATATACATTATGTTAATGTGTACTTTACTAGTACTCCTAGTAGCACCAGGGTATTGGATATCGGTTCGGTTGCTAAGTGTTAGTAACTCGAAATAAAAGCTACGGAATAAACGGGGACTAGCTAAAGGTGAGCTGACGATATATGTTGGAAGTGTTTCCAAGGTTGATATGATCAAGCATCGCACGCTCCCTCTACCACCGAGATTGGTGTTTGCGTTGAGCATAGACATGATTGGATTATGTCTATCGTAATACGGTTATTCATTTAAGGAGTTACTCTATTTTTGAATAATACCTTCAATGGTCTTGCACCTAAAGGAATGGTTTATTGAATCTCGGTCGTAGTGATACACATTTTCATGCCAAAAGATATAAGATAGTAATGATAGTACCACTTACTTGTGGCACTGCCATGTAAGTCATAATGGTATAAAACGCATGAAGAAGCTCCATGTTGATGGATCTTTGGACTCGCTCATTTTTGAAAAGTTTGAGACATGCGAACCATGTCTATTGGTGTATATGCATGAAGAAACTCCATGCAAATGGATCGTTCGGACTCACTTGATTTTGAATCACTTGAGATATGCAAATCATACCACATGGACAAGATGACTGAAAAGCCTCATTTTCAGTAAGATGGAACAAGATAGCAACTTGTTGGAAGTAACACATTTTGATGTGTGCAGTCGAATGAGTGCTGAGGCATGCAGTGAATATCATTATGTTCTTACTTCACAGATGATTCGAGTAAATGTTGAGTATATTTACTTGATGAAACACAAGTCTGAATTATTGAATGGTTCAAGTAATTTCAGAGTGAAGTAGCAGATCATTGTGACAAGAGGATAAAATGTCTATGATATGATCATAGAGATGAATATCTGAGTTACGAGTTTTGGCACACAATTAAGACATTGTGGAAATTGTTTCGCAATTAATACCGCCTGGAACACCATAATGTGATGGTGTGTCCGAACATCATAGTTGCACCCTATTGGATATGGTGCGTACCATGATGTCTCTTATCGAATTACCACTATCGTTCATGGGTTAGGCATTAGAGACAACCACATTCACTTTAAATAGGGCACCACGTAATTCCGTTGAGATGACACCGTATGAACTATGGCTTAGAGAAACCTAAGCTGTCATTTCTTGAAAGTTTGGGGCTGCGACGCTTATGTGAAAAAGTTTCAGGTTGATAAGCTCGAACCCAAAGTGGATAGAATGCATCTTCATAGGACACCCAAAAACAGTTGGGTATACCTCCTAATTCAGATCCGAAAGCAATATGGATTGCTTCTTGAATCGGGTCCTTTCTCGAGGAAAAGTTTCTCTCGAAAGAATTGAGTGGGAGGATGGTGGAAACTTGATGAGGTTATTGAACCGTCTCTTCAACTAGTGTGTGGCAGAGCACAGGAAGTTGTTCCTGTGGCACCTACACCAATTGAAGTGGAATCTTATGATAGTGATCATGAAGCTTCGGATCAAGTCACTACCGAACCTCGTAGGATGACAAGGATGCGTACTACTTCAGAGTGGTATGGTAATCCTGTCTTGGAAGTCATGTTGCTGGACAACAATGAACCTACGAGCTATGGAGAAGCGATGGTGGGCCCGGATTCCGATAAATGGCTCGAGGCCATAAAATCCGAGAACGGATCCATGGACTTTGGTGGACTTGCCCGATGATCGCCAAGCCATTAAGATAAATGGATCTTTAAGAAGAAGACGGACGTGGATGGTAATGTCACCGTCCATGAAGCTCGACTTGTGGCGAAAAGTTTTTCACAAGTTCAAGGAGTTGACTACGATGAGATTTTCTCATCCGTAGCGATGCTTAAAGTCCGTCGGATTCATGTTAGCATTAGCTGTATTTATGAAATCTGGCAGATGGATATCAAAACGAGTTTCCTTACCAGTTTTTGTAAGGAAAGGTTGTATGTAATACAATCAGAAAGTTTTTGTCGATCCTGAAGATGCTAATAAGTATGCAAAGCTCCAGCAATCCTTCTAAGGACTGGAGTGAGCATCTCGGAGTTGGAATGTATGCTTTGATGATGATCAAAGATTTTGGGTTTGTACAAAGTTTATGAGAAACTTGTATTTCCAAAGAAGTGAGTGGGAGCACTATAGAATTTCTGATGAGTATATGTTGTTGACATATTGTTGATCAGAAATGACGTAGAATTTCTGGAAAGCATATAGGGTTATTTTGAAAGTGTTTTTCAATGGAAAGCCTAGATTAAGCTACTTGAACATTAAGCATCAAGATCTATGAGGATAGATCAAAAATGCTTAATGGTACTTTCAAATGAGCATATACCTTGACATGATCTTGAAGGTGTTCAAGATGGATCAGTCAAAGAAGGAGTTCTTGCCTGAGTTGTAAGGTATGAAGTTAAGACTTAAAGCTCGACCACGGCAGAAAAGAGAGAAAGGACGAAGGTCGTCCCCTATGCTTTAGACGTAGGCTCTACAGTATGCTATGCTAAGTACCGCACCTGATGTGTGCCTTGCCACTTGCCTGGCAAGGGAGTACAAAGGTGATCAAGGAGTGGATCACCAGATAGCAGTCAAAATTATCCTTAAAGGAATAAGGACAATTTTCTCGATTATGGAGGTGGTAAAAGAGTTCGTCGTAAAGGTTACGACGATGCAAGCTTGACACCTATCCGGATAGCTCTGAGTAGAGAGACCGGATACATATAATGGAGCAATAATTTAGAATAGCTCCAAGTAGAACAGTTGTTTGGAATAGCTCCAAATAGAGCGTGGTAGCTGCATCTAGGAGATGACATAGAGATTTGTAAAGCACACACGGATCTGAAAGGTTCAGACCCGTTGACTAAAACCTCTCTCACAAGCAACATGATCAAACATAAAACTCATTGAGTGTTAATCACATAGTGATGTGAACTAGACTACTGACTCTAGTAAACTCTTGGGTATTAGTCACATGGCGATGTGACCTGTGAGTGTTAATCACATGGCGATGTGAACTAGATTATTGACTCTAGTGCAAGTGGGAGACTGTTGGAAATATGCCCTAGAGGCAATGATAAAAGTATTATTATTATATTTCCTTGTTCATGATAATTATCTTTTATTCATGCTATAACTGTATTATCCGGAAATCGTAATACACGTGTGAATACATAGACCACAATATGTCCCTAGTGAGCCTCTAGTTGACTAGCTCGTTGTGATCAACAGATAGTCATGGTTTCCTGGCTATGGACATTGGATGTCGTTGATAACGGGATCACATCATTAGGAGAATGATGTGATGGACAAGACCCAATCCTAAGACTAGCACAAAAGATCGTGTAGTTCATTTGCTAGAGCTTTGCCAATGTCAAGTATCTCTTCCTTCGACCATGAGAGCGTGTAACTCCTGGATACCGTAGGAGTGCTTTGGGTGTATCAAACGTCACAACGTAACTGGGTGACTATAAAGGTGCACTACAGGTATCTCTGAAAGTATCTATTGTTTTATGCGGATCGAGACTGGGATTTGTCACTCCGTGTAAACGGAGAGGTATCTCTGGGCCCACTCGGTAGGACATCATCATATGCGCAATGTGACCAAGGAGTTGATCACGGGATGATGTGTTACGGAACAAGTAAAGTGACTTGCCGGTAACGAGATTGAACAAGGTATTGGATACCGACGATCGAATCTCGGGCAAGTAACATACCGATAGACAAAGGGAATTGAATACGGGATTGATTAAGTCCTTGACATCGTGGTTCATCCGATGAGATCATCGTGGAACATGTGGGAGCCATCATGGGTATCCAGATCCCGCTGTTGGTTATTGACCGGAGAACGTCTCGGTCATGTCTACATGTCTCCCGAACCCGTAGGGTCTACACACTTAAGGTTCGATGACGCTAGGGTTATAAAGGAAGTTTGTATGTGGTTACCGAATGTTGTTCGGAGTCCCGGATGAGATCCCGTACGTCACGAGGAGTTCCGGAATGGTCCGGAGGTAAAGATTTATATATGGGAAGTCCTATTTTGGCCACCGGAAAATGTTCGGGATTTTTCGGTATTGTACCGGGAAGGTTCTAGAAGGTTCCGGAGTGGGGCCCACCTGCATGGGGGGACCCACATGGACGTGGGTAGTGGGGGCAAGGCCCCACACCCCTGGTCAAGGCGCACCAAGATCCCCCCTTAGAAGGAATAAGATCATATCCCGAAGGGATAAGATCAAGATCCCTAAAAAGGGGGGATAACAATCGGTGGGGAAGGAAATAATGAGATTTCTTTCCTCCCACCTTGGCCAACGCCCCAATGGACTTGGAGGGCAAGAAACCAGCCCCTCCACCCCTATATATAGTGGGGAGGCGCATGGGAGCTATAGACGAAGTTCTGGCGCAGCCCTCCCCCTCTCCCAAGTACTCCTCTTCTCCCGTGGTGCTTGGCGAAGCCCTACAGGATTGCCACGCTCCTCCACCACCACCACGCCGTTGTGCTGCTGCTGGATGGAGTCTTCCTCAACCTCTCCCTCTCTCCTTGCTGGATCAAGGCGTGGGATACGTCACCGGGTTGTACGTGTGTTGAACGCGGAGGTGCCGTGCGTTCGGCACTTGATCATCGGTGATTTGAATCACGACGAGTACGACTTCATCAACCCCGTTCACTTGAACGCTTCCGCTTAGCGATCTACAAGGGTATGTAGATGCATTCTCTTTCTACTCGTTGCTGGTCTCTCCATAGATAGATCTTGGTGACACGTAGGAAAATTTTGAATTTCTGCTACGTTCCCCAACACCTAGCGCTGCAGACTCTACCAACAATGTGCAATGTCTACATCCCTCCATATTGCTCGGCCACCATTGCGCCATTTGGCATCGTCGGTAGTAACTGAGAAGAGAAGAACTTTAGTACTAGATATATGAAACACCATTTTCTTAGACAATGGTTTGGTCGTTGTAACCATGAAAAAATAAAGTGACATGCACATGTCATGTAAGAACCCGAACTATACTAGTTCAAACTTGGGAATAAAAGACAAACACAGGTCTTGTTTGCATATGATTGTCTGTTTGAGTTCCATTCATGTGCCCGTTCACAAGTTCACCCCTAATTATATATACTAGTAAATATGCCCGTGTGTTGTTACGGGCCATGCATTGTCTAAACCATGCATCATATAGTTCAAATAAGTTGCATTCATGCCCTCTCTGGCAGGCCCTCTTTCAGCTCGGTACTGCCCTCGAGTGTAGGGCTGTGGTTGTAGAGGAATTTGGCTGGATGCTTATTTTCTTCTCAACTTTGAAACATGTTCTTTGACACTTCAGTTACTGCTACTCGTGATCATTATTGTAACCTTTATAGTACATAACTTCTTGCCTACTCTCAAAAAGCATGACTATTTTTGTGTATCAAATTTCAAATGGGTCAGCATGCATATTTTGAATTGACTACTACATCCATATGTAGTCCATATTGAAATCTCTAGAAAGACTTTATATTAGAAATTAATAAGCCCCTATGACAAATGAAAATTAGCATATTTTCATCTTGTAAAATGAAGCTGCAATTTTTTGCAATACATAAGTGAATCCTCTAAATATGGGCCATTCTACAACTGATTTGTTTTCAAAGCATTTCCCTATTTGGTACCACCTATCTGCTGTAAAATATTTGAAGGATAGAGGAAGGAGATAAAAAATAACAAAAAATTGAAGAATGGTAATGAACAATTTAAGACAGTCGCAAGTATGTAGATATTGTTAGATAATAACGAGACGAGACAAAGAGACACGGATTTTTACGTGGAAACCCTTGCGGGAGAAAACCACGGAACGCACGAAGGCGCATCACTATAATTGGGAGTATTATTACAATACACGAGAGGACAAACCCTCTACGTGCTAATCTGGTGGAGATCTCTCTCTCATCTATTCTATGACTAGCTAGTACTATATAAAGGGGCAAACAACTCTCTTTCTTGGTGGACACGAAACAAAGTTGTAGTCATGCTACGTCTAGCACGGTTGACATGCCGTAGTCTCGTAGGACTCCATCTGTAGTACAACACTTGTATGGGATTCGGAACACAATAAAAATAACACTCCACCTTGAGACGAAATCCCTTACAATAATCATAGATAGCATCAACTCCTCAATTAAAGTCATCACAAGCAAACCTTGTGCCTGGAAACGTCCATAGGACTAATAAACTTCTCATGAAGTCATATTGAGCAAATCAATCAGTAGGTCGTCCAGAAAACAGCACAACTATCAACAAAGCAGACTAACAAAACTTGGTCTCCCAATAAAGGTCTGAGTCTGTGCCACTGACCTCAAAAACTGAAACTGCTCAATCATCAAATGACATAAGTCATCATATCTCCTGTGGTGCCTGAACGAGCGCATAGCTCATAGTGCAACATCTTGGTGCACATCGCATTGTGAAGAACTCATCTCACGGAATCTGAACGTGCTTCAAAACAGAAAGCACAAACCTCGGCAAACAATACTCAAGCAAGAGCATATGATATGGATGGCATCGCGTGCACCCAAAAACTTGCCGACTTGTAGTGGTTAATGAAAATCCATGACATGGTCATAAACTGTCCTTGTAGAACAACTGTCGGATGAAGGAACCATCTTAACATGCAACGGAGTTTCAACTCTGCAATAGACCCCTCTTGAAAGAGCAAAGACAACTGAATTGCACTTGAAACTTAATAGCGCTAAATGTTGTAGTATCTAGCAGAAACAAATCAATCTCCTTCTTGCACTCAACTGATTCTCATCACGAACATGAATATCAAAACAAAACCTTCACATGCATATCAGCAAAACACTATGGAGAGAATAGTGTATATGCTGGCTACCAACAGGCTTAATAATTACTTCCTCCATACCCTTTTTTTTCCTGATAACTGAATTGTGATCTTCAAATAACTGCAGCAAATTGCATCCATTATCCCGACGGCCATAATCCCCAAAACTCCACCTTGAAGAAAAACTGAGTGCATCCTGATAATTGGCTTGCGCCAACAACGCTCGCATCTCGACTTGCCATAGGGTAAACCTTGCGTCACGATCCAGCAGCGAAACATCATACTTCATGGATGCCATGAATAGATTAAATCTGTGTCCACAAAGTAGTACAAGGCGATAGAAAAATTCTTGACAGAATTAATTTTTTCGATAAAGGGCGATTTTATTATCTCAAATGTAGCATCAAGCAGATACAAAGCATTATGAGTAACATCCGGCCTCTGCATAACTAGGATGCACACAGCCCAATATGAAGGTCTGACAAAAAATTGATGAAAAAAACCGACAAATCGGCAACAGTAGAGCCCTATAGACCGACACTATGCCTATGTCGAAGGAGGTGGTGGATCGATCCGAAGGTTATGTTGCCACCCATGTTGGGAAAAAACCTCCATAGCCACCTGCTCCAATCGCATACAGACCGCCTTGAATAGCGGTTGGTCCTCCGGTCGTTGTAACATAGACCACATACGTAGCAATTGTGTACAGCGAAAAATAACCTGTAGAGGAGAAGCATTTCTTCCATTAAAAACAAAATCATTTCTACATAGCCAAAGCGACCAAATTAAGGCATACGCTCCCACCCTTATTAGCGTTTTGAACCTATTTGAAATACCGTCCAGCCAATGACCAAAAATATTGGCAACATTTGTGGGCGGATACAAATTTGACGCTATTTGGATGACTGACCACGTAGAACGCGCAAACTTGCATTGGAAAAGGAGGTGTTTGATTGTCTCATCATGAGTACAAAAACAACACTTCTTACTCCCTTGCCAGTTGCGTCATGCGAGATTGTCTTTGGTTAACACAACCCCCCTACGAAGATACCACATGAAAATTTTCACTTTTAATGGAATCTTAGACTTCCAACTTTTCTTGTTATTACTCACTGGTACCTCAGAATGTGTGAGCGCACGATACATAGAGTCTACAGTGAAAGACCCTGATGTAGTAAGGTTCCAGCGAAACACATCCTGGCCTTGTGTCAGGTTAATCGAATCCAGTCGGGATAAAAGATTATGCCATGACACAAGTCGGGGGCCAATCAAATCCCGCCTGAACGAAATATTCGGCGGGAATGAACCGAGCACTTGCGCAATAGTATTATTCTTATCGCGAACAATGTTGTATAAGCCTGGATATTATTCTCGGAGACTGGCATTGCCTAGCCAGATGTCTTTCCAAAAACGAATCTCCGACCCATCCTTTATCGTGAAAGACCCAAAGCGAAAGAGATGTTTCTTTGCCGCCATTAGGCCAGCCCAAAAGTGCGAATCGCCAGGTTTCCAAAATGCCTGGGACACCGACTTTTAACCTAGATACTTGTTGCGCAGCATGGTTTGCCAAACACCATCCTCAGTAAGAAGTTTGAACAACCATTTACTGAGTAGGGCCTCATTTTTGACCTACAAGTCATGAATTCCGAGCCCTCCTTAGTCTTTCGGCCTACAAACCACGCTCCATTTGGCCAGCCTGTATTTTTTCTTTTCACCGTCTCCTTGCCAAAAGAATCTGGATCTAAAATAATCCAATCTTTTTAGGACCCCTTTTGGGAGTTGGAAGAAAGAAAGCATATAGAGAACCATATTTGTGAGGACAGAGTTAATCAAAACCAACCGTCCTCCAACTGAGAGTAGTTTTCCTTTCCAACTACTCAACCATTTCTCTAGACGCTCCTCTACATGCTTCCACTCCGCAATGGTGAGGCGTCGATAATGAATCGGTATTCCCAGATATTTAATCGGGAATTGACCATGTGCGCAACCAAATAGGTCAGCATAATCGGCCGCCGCCTCAACGGCTTCTCCAAAGTAGAACAATTCGCTTTTATGGAAGTTTATTTTGAGACCCGACATTTGTTCAAACGCTGAAAGCAAGAGTTTCAGGTTTCGAGCCTTGTACAGATCATGTTCCATAAAAAGAATTGTGTCATCGGCGTATTGTAAAATAGAGAGGCCACCATCCACAAGGTGTGGCACTACTCCTGCAATCTGGCCGTTCTGCTTGGCGCGCTCAATCAGAATCGCCAACATGTCAGCGACAATGTTAAATAACATTAGGGACATAGAGTCACCCTGTCGTAGTCCTTTTTTTGTCTGAAAGTAATGACCTACATCATCATTGACTTTGATGGCCACACTACCTCCAGTTACAAAATTGTGGATTCACTGGCGCCATTTATCGGAGAAACCTTTCATCCTTAGGGTCTGTTGAAGGAAATACCACTTGACCTTGTCATATGCCTTTTCAAAGTCAATTTTGAATATCACTCCACTCATGTTTTTTCGGTGCATCTCGTGGACGGTCTCATGCAGGATTACTACACCATCTAGTATATTTCGTCCTTGCATAAAGGCCGTTTGAGATGGACGGACAACACGGTCAGCTATCAAGTTTAACCTATTCGTAGCCACTTTGGTGAAAATCTTGAAGCTAACATTAAGAGACATATGGGTCTGAACTGTTGAATCCGTTCAGCCTCCTTAATCTTCGGCAACAAGACAATCTCGCAAAAATTTATTCTGAATAGATCAAGTCGATTGGCATGAAGACAATTGAACAACTCCAAAAGGTCAGCCTTGATGATATCCCAGAAATTCTGATAGAATTCTGCAGGGAAACCATCAGGGCCTGGAGCTTTGTTGTGTTCCATCTGGAACACCACCGCTCTCACCTCCTCCTCTGAGAAAGGTGCCGTGAGGATATCATTCTCTTCTGCCGTGACTTGTGGAATATCATCTGTTTGCGGATCAGACGAAAAATAGGATAAATAGCACCTGGTAGTGTTTACAGGAGCAACGGGGTATACTGCACAATAATCAACGTGCACTGTAGCCTTCAAGTGATGAACAGGAACAGTAGTACTACCACGGAGGACTTGAAATCAATCGATCTCGGAGAACGAGCTGATTTGTTGGAATTGCTCACGTACTAGAAGCGAGTATACCAAAGATTGATTGACTGGGTCTTCATGTGGAGATGTAGCAGCTTGAACACAGGAACAAAAAATCTGATCTGTAGATCAGCCTCGGCGTCCACTTGTGAAGTAGTAGCAGCTACAGTATGATCACGTGAACTAGTACTAGTCAAAGTACTAATCGGGTGGCTTTTGTCTCCAAGTAGTAGCAGTGACCCGGTGGATCGGTTTGCTCCTCGGGAGCCTGTACGTGCGTTGAGCAGCAGCTGCAAATCTCCTCGGAACTTTGAATGAGCAGCAACAGCAACTCGGCGAAACGGCCAGGACGGCTGCAGCTTTGAGGGATTTCCACGCGATATCGAGTCGGTCTCGGCGGAGTAAAAAAACGATAGGATGAATCGGAGAACGGCGGCACACAGGAGACCGCAACCCTAATCTCCTGTCTCAAATCTCGTATGCGATCTCAGATCAACTTGGCTCTGTATACCATTTATTAGATACTAGCAAAAGGGCCCGTGCGTTGCAACGGGAGAACCAACCCAAATTCAAGCTTGTCCCTAGCGAGTCATCTGTGTTACCACTTGCCCTCTTCGTCACCGGCGCCGATGGTGATCAACTGTTTACTTTCGCAAGCACTGTCAAAAGAGTTTGTGCATGACAATGGTCACAAATTAAATAAATATATGTGCTTCGAAATATGAAAAATCGGTAATATTCCTTGCATAGTTATTGCTCACCTAACCGAAGAGCCCACATCTTCATCTTTTGCTATAATTCTCTCTCGACCTAACAGTATTCCCTCCAACTGCAAGCAATTAACCAAAGTGGTGGCATGGAGCATCCAACTGCTAGTACCTCTGCTCAAAAACCTTTTACAGCATAGCATTTCTTGTCCCTAGTATGCACCACATGAAGGTTCCATGGCCTTATCTCAGGCATGTTCTTTTTCAGTGTGACATGTACTTCAACATCACCATTACCCACATAAAAATCATAGAGCAACAGAAAATGCTACTTACTAAGTGTGATTGCATAAAGTTACCCCTGATGCTAAACCTCATATTAGTGCATGTTACTGCTAATTATTATTTTATCACACCCTCATGCCGCCGTCGCTGTCAATCTGGGACACCTGGCCGACACCTAGCCGCTCAAAGCCATGCTACATGACAGAGGAGGTAGACCGAGAGGACTTGATGTGGGTGCCGAGGCGGATCGGGGAGGCTGTCGCGCCGGACATGACACATCGCCAGCTTCGGCATGCTGCAAACAAACATACATATTAAAGTATAAATATGCAAAAAAACCAACATCACAAAAATGATAGGACAATATAATATTGCTGGAACAAAAGGTGTATCGATCATCAAATTTATTTGACCTACAAACCATCCTAGGAGAAAATCATCTATGTGAGAAAACCAAACATCAACTCAGCTAGTGGAAAACTGAGCATAACATTGTGAGCAAGAAAAGATAAATAAGTAAACAAAATAAGTTATCTCGGCAAGCAACCACTATGCAGCCCCTCTCATCACCACCATTCTGCTCATCTATTTTCTTGGCCCCTCTACCGTCTAAACAAAGTTGCAAGCTTTTCTGGAAACAAGAAAGCTTGTCATCTTTGCTTCTCAAGAAAAACCTTGAAACCCCTCACCATTGCATAGGTGCAGTTTACAATAAAGCTAACCTGGTTTTACCAAACAGGAAATAAAGCCACAATCAGTAGATAAGCTAACAATTAACAACTATGAACAGATCATTGACGCTTTTCAAGTTGAAGTAGTAGTTCACACTGCAATATCTGGTGGGTTCAGAAATTATTTGAAGTTTTACATATGATCTACTTCAAATAATTCAAGAAAAAAGCCTGAGTCTGTATTCAACACTGTGAACTTCTAACCCCAGCTCATCATATCACTATTTTTTACTGCACTTCCGGGCAGCCTAGATTATATGTGGTACAGGCATATGCTATTCATATGGTTGTACCATTCAGCTAACAAAATGAATTAAGTCATCTTGGAGATTTATTCCACCAAGCACAAATATTGTATCATGAATCAGACAACAAACTTTTATTTGATTAGGAGTCTACCTCTAGAAATAGTAGCACATGAGGACATGACTTCCTATGCCACATCTGAAGAAATTGAGTTGTTGCGACAGTACCTGTTGAGCATGCGTACACACTGCAGAGGCATCAAAACCGGGCCAAATCAAACTAAGCTCATGAAAGAAGCGCTTCTTAACATCGACTAAAACAAGAGGGACAAAAAGCTATAATTAAAACATTTAAATTTGAACCACTGTGAACAAGAACTATTTGTTTGGCCCATCATACTTTTCACTGCACACTATCAGTGTAGAGAAACCTGGCAGAGCCACAATTAGTCACTATAGGAAGCAGCTTGCCTACCAATGGCTCTTGACATTAACATGCCATGGCAGTAACTCTCGTATGCAAATATATGCAATGCAACACTGCAATGCTACACCATCAGCTTCCAGTATGTTCTCTAGGATTACCAATTTTTCAGAAGAAAAAAGACCGAAACAGGGGCATGTATCGCTGATTAGCTGAAACATAATGCAAAATACATAAAAAAAACAGAGAAAGTAGTTGGTTTAATGCCTCCAGTTATACAGTTTCAGTTTTGGTCATTTTCTTTCTCTACTGTAGATCTTTTCTAAATTATATATATGTGTGTCTGCTACTCCTAAGATAGTTGTTAAATCTGATATGCTGTTTCTAGAATATGTGGATGACCGAACCATGTCAATATTTGGCCTCCTGTACGCTACCTTCTATTTCTAACCATAGAACACTGAGGTACCTTTGGAAAGCTAGCGACGGTCTCTAAAACTTTCAAGAACCTAAACTGATAACTACTGATAAGCATATAGTGAGAATTTGGTATCCTAATATAGTGAGTTCCATTCTTCTCTGAATAGTGTTGACCTCATTTTTTTGTGGGTGGCATTGACTAATTTCTTATTTGTCAGATGATGATGACCTCATCTCACTATTTCCCTTTTATGGAAATAACATGGTGAGCATTGAACCAGACTGTGAGTGAATCCTCACTAACCCCTAACTGAAAAAGTAATGACACTGGCATCTTTATTACTGAAAGTACAGTGCATATAAGCTATATATACTTTCAGTTTTGCTAGTGGGAAAGGCTTGTTACACATCAGTATGCATAATAGTACATGCTTTAACCTGTCAAATATGTACTGTCATAAACAAAGAAAAAATGTATTTGACTTGCCATGGAACTGCTTGAAATTGAAGATATGGACGATGGTGCAGCACACAAATTAAATCAGCATCACATCTTAAACTGAGGTTTGTTTATGATCAGCCTGAAACTCGACTCGACAGGCTGAATACACACAATGAAACACAGGTTTCAGTGAGATTCTCAGATTCACACAGGAAGTGCTTAGTACTTTAACTGAAAAAAGGATCAAAGTTGAACATGAACTGAGAAACATTCTCAAAGTTCAGACTGGGCAGGCTAGTCTGCTGCTGTTGAAAACTGCTAGTATAACCGTATATATCGCGGCAGACAGAGCCAGGGGACAGACAAAATAACTAAAACAGGGGATTCCATCTAGTGATTAGCTTTCGAGGGGATAAATACCTCTGGTGTAGCCGCTGCAGGCGACGTTGGGCGGCTCGACCGATGTTCTTGTTCCTCCAGCGAATTCGGTGCTTCTTCCTCCGGCGAACTTGGTGGCAACATTGGACGCTTCGTGCAATTTTTGAAGGAACTTGATGAAGATCTGTTGCAACTGCAGCACCTCATACTTCTATCTCAGTTAATTATGTACCCATCTACTACATATGTATACCTGTCAATGCAAATTGTATTCAGATTAGCAGTGCGACAGTGCTACTTATCGATGTAATAGGCGCACTTGAGAAATTAAGGTTGATGTTTCAACTTCTTACCAGGCTATATTTTCCGCATGCAGACATAAGTGATTAAGCTCACGGAAAACCATGGTGGTGGTACCTTGTTTGATGCTAGAACTCCCGTACCAGCACCATGGGGTAGTCCTGCAGATCGTGTGGCAAGTGTCATGAAGGTTGTAAGGCGAGCGTGAAGCCACCAACAACCCCATGATTGAGCTGCAGAGAAGGGTGGACTCTGATCCTACAGCTCCCGCTTTGCTGATTGCTTATTTCTGATTAAATTAGAAGATGGGAGAAAAGCACCATGGTCAGACCTTTAGATCGTATGGCATGTGCCCAGGAGGCCAGCTATCCTTCTTCCCCCATTCTTCTTCTCCCTACCTCTCCTCCCCGAATCCTCTTCTGTTTCTCTTTCGTACCAGGGAAAACTGAAGCCCCGCCTCTCCAGCCTTCCTCTTCGTCACCGGCGACCCCTGCCTCGCCGCCCGCCTTCGAATCAGCCTCCCCAGCCACTGCCACGCACGGATCCGGCCCCTGCAAGCTCCAGCCGCCGCCGCCGTTCTGCAATCTGCATCGAGCAGCCATGCCGCCCCCACCGCTCAAGCCACCGCGTTGACCCGATATAGAAGGTGCGCTCGAGCGTCGTCCGCGTGTAGCCGGTCGGGTAAGGGTAGACGCGCCTGCGTGGTGGGCGGTGGCGGCGGCGGCGCACGGCGGTACGCGTGAGGGGCATGGCAGGAGATGGAGATGAGATTGGGAAGCAGGGTCGGGGAGGCTGATTTTCTTTCTTTTATCTCGGGCGTACCGGTTCGGGTTAGCTTATTACGAGGACGGCGGGTTTAATTGCCAAAACAACAAGGGCCTTCCTGAAAAACGCCGCGACGGTGAACCCGGAGACCCAATCCGTGCTTTATTAGTAGGGAGGGAATAACGAGAAATAAACGAGACAAAGAGACACGGATTTTTACGTGAAAACCCTTGCGGGAGAAAACCACGGAACGCACGAAGGCGCATCACTATAATTGGGAGGAGTATTACAATACACGAGAGGACAAACCCTCTACGTGCTAATCTGGTGGAGATCTCTCTCTCATCTATTCTATGACTAGCTAGTACTATATAAAGGGGCAAACAACTCTCTTTCTTGATGGACACGAAACAGAGTTGTAGTCATGCTACGTCTAGCACGGTTGACATGCCGTAGTCCCGTAGGACTCCATCTGTAGTACAACACTTGTATGGGATTCGGAACACAATAAAAATAACAGATATCTTAAATAAACAAAGATGAATACACCATTGCTTCTACCCATTCTCGTCCTACACAAGCAGAAAGTACAAACAACATTTTCTTTCACACTGTGTATTTTGACCAAACAAAGCATGAACAAGATTCTGTTTATTCTATTGCTTTTTCACCCTTCTAGTAAATATACCCATGAGTTGCTATATATGAGTTGATTTCCTTTTTTTAGGCAAACTTGGTTAGCGCATGCATCCAGTCAAATATATAACAGGGCAGCGGATGCGTGTAGAAAAAATGTGTGTAGTTTTAAAAAATAGTTGTGAAGCACTGTAATTAAATAGGTGCCTGGGTGCCAAACTGGGAAACAAAGTGTAATTCTCCAACAAACATGCCATCCACAAGTCTATAAAAAAAATGTGTAATTCTCATCAGAGTAATGAAGTCAGCCAGATTAGTGTTGTGAATGCAGGAAATTAAAAAAAAAACTGAAGCTTTTGGTTTCCTTTGTTATCCCTGAAAGTGTCAAATATATTGATTTTTCACATCTTCATTTCACTTTTATTACATGCCAATTCTCTTTCAACAGAGGTCAGGTAAACTCTTCTTCTTCATTAAAAAATGGTTATAACTTTTAGATGCTAATAACAGCCTTTTCATGTGAATAGAGCATTCCATCAGAGTAAGAAAAACTGACATGGTTACTGATTACTTCCAGGCCATTCAGATGATAACCGCCTTTACAAGTCTAAATTTCACAGAAGTAAAAAAACCTCAAGTAATTAATAGCCAATAATATGAAATTAACCCTATTTTTTTTACAACCAACAAATTATGAGGCACACTTTCCTGTGGCCTTTTTCAGAACCAACACACATGAACTTGTATTTAATAAAGTGATACGCCTACATAAATGTCCAACAGTTATAATGTTATAGAAAAGCTAACCTTGATTTATCTATGTGAGCATGCCTGTGTAATTGTTGAGATCATCTTGCATACTCAGACATGTAAATCAGCCGAGGTGAGCATCTGTTTATTTCTACATTGAAAGCACCGCCAAAAAGATGATTTCGGCCAATACCGTACCAGAACGAAGTGGATCTGACTCGAAAGAGAAAAGCTTTGCTTTATCGCTATGATTTACTTGGGCCCAATGAAAATCATTGTAAAATGAGCGTTATAAAATTGTACACTCATGTGAAGTTTTACTTCTCCTGTTTGGATAGAGTGCTTCATCTCTTCAAATCTCGTGTGGTGTCATTTCAAATTTCGTGTGGTGTCATTCAAACTCTTATGTAGTAAAATCCTGGTAAAATTCATGTATGCAATTAGCCAAAAGAAAGAGACTTTCATCAAACATGCATGCTTACCTGCGTCCAGTGCCTCCGATCCAACTTCTTGGTGGAACGCCGATGGGGTGTCGTGCCTGGACTCATCACCTGGACACGTGCTTACGGACTCTTCAGATGACTCCGCTGTTGGACGCTCTCGGATTTGCATGATGACTCGTCTGGCCTCACAACAACACCCAAGTCATCCTCTTCTTCATCGCTCCACATGACATGCGTGCAGGACCTCATGGGGACCTCCCGGGGACAAAACTATGCAGGACCTTTCCTGTGGGCAGCGAGCGTGAAGGAGAACTTGACAAGGGAAAAAAATTCCGTGGAGACCGTATGCAAAGCCTCTTCCGTGCGTACTCTCGTTGATCTGGTGACACCTGTCCCTGCTTTGCATCGGACCGAATCCCGTTCTCACATGCTTCTGGCTTCCTCGATCAGCTCGATGGCGTGCCCCATCCGCTCTAGCTCTCTGTAACTAAGGCAAGCGCGCACATGGCCGATCGCCGGAATTGCGGGACGGCAGGAGCGCCATGGCCTAGCGCCTCGCGCCTGATCAGTGGCGGCGGCGGACCGGATTTTATGGAGACCCCTGCCGGTGAGTCTCAAGATCGTTCTTGTTGGGCTCCTCGTCCATGGCGTGGATGATAGTCAACTAAGGTTCTAGACCTTGACGGTGCTAGGGCATCTTGATATGGATGAGAATCAGTTGATTGAGGTTCTAGACCATGGCGTCAATGTACGACGTGCCGTCGCCGGCGGGGGCGGGTTTCGTCTTGCTTGTTGACGCCTCGACTCCCTTGGCTCTCAATCGCTCCATCTGCATCTCGACAGTTGTGCCAAGGCGAGGCCACGACGTCCTCCTGTTCTGCCGCCATCGCCAGTCTGCTTGCCGGTGCGGCGCTACCCGTTGTTCACGGAATGCCGGCAATCGGTCATGGCCGCGCCGCCTCGACTGAAGCCGAGCTAATCTAGACGCGCTATCGCGAGCCAGCAGAATGCACAAATGAGCTGATCGAGGGAGCCATGGGCGTACGAGAGCCAGGTTCCGTCTGACTTATCACCGGGACAAGTGTTGCCAGGTCAACGTAGGTACTCACGGGAGGGGCTTTGCATACGGCCTCCACGCAGCGGCGTGGGGAGGTTCGACACATGGTGGTGGCCTCTCGGTGTCATGGCGGCTTCACGGTGGCTCGGCGGATCTGCCTGCAGCGGCGGCCGGCTTCTCCGGCGTCGGATCTTCTGCAATCAGATCGTTTCGACCTTCGTCACATCTCCTCCTTGCACGGGCGTTACTTCCATCGAAGGGTTGGCCCTCTCCCAACTGCGGTCCATCGCTCGTCTCGCGCTGGTGCAGCAGGACCGTGCTCGTCTCGCGCACAGTGCGGCAGAACCGAACTCGTCTCGCGCATGATGCAGTAGGACTGACCTCGTCCCCCTCACGGTGTTGTAGGACCGAGCTCGTCTTGCTCTCGGGGCTGCAGGACGGATCGATGGATGCCAGTGCTGGTCGGCCTATTGGGTCTCGATGCTGGGGTCGCCTAGGGGTGCAAAAGGTTGGACCTTTTCGCTCATCTCTTTGGTTGGGGTAGCAGCGGGTCTTGGGTGAGGTGGTGTCAATGTCTTGGATGCCGGGGCGGCAGCCCTAGTGGGGGTAGCGCGGTGCTCTTGGGTAGAGCCCGTGGCTTGGTGTTGCACGGTAGCCATGGTCGTGCGGGCGGCGTGGTAGCCGGGGTGTGGCATTCGGTGGCGGTGAGTGTTGGCCAGGTGAAAACCTGTTCTATCTTCAGACGAACCAGCGGCGGCGAAGCTCGTTCCCTTCTTGAAGGCGTCGTCGCGGCTCTCACTGCCCATCGTGTGGCTCCAGGGGAAACTATGATCCTCGGATCGGGCGGTGGCGCGCTCCATTGTCGTATCCTTCTTGAAGGCGCCGCCTTGAAATCCACGGTTCGTCGTATGCAGCTTCATCTCTTCGTTGTGGTAGTGCTACGGGTGGTGTTGCTGCGCTCAGCTCTTATGGGTATGTTTTGGTAGCTTTCCCAACCTAACATGGTTGTTCTCCTCTGATACATGTTCAGTGTAAACATGCTGAGTACATGCATTTGCTGTTGTTTGGTAGCAGTGTATGTGTTGAGACATGCTAAGCTGAGACTCTGTTTGGCAGCTTGCATCTGTTTAGACATGTCGGTCGGTACTATAGCAACCGGTATTTTCAAATAAGTGAACAAAACATTTCAAAAAGGTAAACAATTGTTTGAAACATGGAAAAAACAACATTTTTTGAAAAATTAAGCATTTAAGTTTTTTAAAAAATAATAAAAAATGAAAGTTTGATTATTTACAAAATTTGTAAATCTAGACATTTTTGAATTCTTTTTAAAAAACTGAATTTTTTTGTAAAAATTGAAACGAAATTTAAAATCTTGAACATTTTTTCAAAATCTTAACAAAAATTGAAAATCTGGACATTTTTTCAAATTTAAAAAAAATGAAAATCTGGACATTTTTAAAATTTGAACATTTTTCTGTATTCTGAAAATTTACTGAAAATTAAATTATTTTTAAAAAATTCTTAACATTTTTTGAAACACTGGAGATAGCAATGATGGTCAAACATTGGTGGTAACAACTGTGTATCCGGAGGAGGATGTCACTAGTCCACCTGTACTTGGAACTAATGAATGACCTTCTTATGTTATTTTGGATCTCTCTAGAGGTAGTACATTCTCATTAGCAAACTTAATTAGGCGCTTAGTATTTTGCTGCAATTTGATTGATGGGAAATAGTGAAGTGATATGTATGTAGGTGATGCTCCCAATCATGAACCTAGGTGACTTAGAAATATGTGTATTTTGTTGTCATTGCTTCGTGCAATGTGATGGATGAGAATCAGATTGGTGTCATGTATGTGTAGAATTTTTGTTGCTTTCGAGCAAGTGCTTGTACAAATTATCAGTGTATCCATTTGTGTATCCGATACACCATATCGTCAATTCTAGTTTTTTTTCCCACACAAAGCTTTCCCCGTCCTCAAAGAAATAACATACACCAGCAAAAGTGTTCTTCTAATCCCGAGCTCATGTGAGCTCGCGTGAACAGTAAAATAGAAACAAATAATTTAAAAAAAAGTTTGCAATTTGTGTGTGTGTGTGAAACATCGACAAATGTTTTAATAGCTTGCAAAATTTCAATACCATATGACATTGGTGGAAAATCTAGCCTAAAAAACAAATTCGAGGCTCCAAAATGTGTTTGCAAATAACATTTTAGAGCATCGATTTTCCTTTTTTTTAGATTTTCAGCATATGCCATTTAGTGTTGAAATTATGCAAGCTATTAAAACTTTTGTTAATGTTTTACAAAAAATTTGGATTTTAAAAAAAATCCATTTTCTTTAGATTGACTGTTCACCTAAGCTCACATGAGCTCGGGATCAGAACAGCCGTATCCCATACACCAGCATCTAATCTGACAAGAGGGCAGCAAGCTACTCATTCCTTTCTGGTTTATAAAGCTCATCTCGTAAATTTTATTTTCCCGTTTTATAAGTCTCGGTACTACTATTTACTGTTACGTATTAATATTTCAAGATGCATTAAATCATTGCTTGCAAAGGATCAAGATAAAACTCATCAATGCATGTAGAAGGTTTTGTTGAATTACTGATCATGCATGCATGTGCTGTAATTAATGCATTGATATATACGAGATGTGTGTGTGTGTGTGTGTGTATATATATATATATATATATATATATATATATATATATAGAGAGAGAGAGAGAGAGCCCTATAAGTACTTTTGTAAACTAAGAAATTAATTCTATCATTCATCATATACCTTGGTTGAAGCAATTTTAAAATTGAGCCCTATAAAACGAAAAGAAG
>NC_041391.1:49818490-49848703 GCF_002162155.2 Triticum dicoccoides
TACTGTTACGTATTAATATTTCAAGATGCATTAAATCATTGCTTGCAAAGGATCAAGATAAAACTCATCAATGCATGTAGAAGGTTTTGTTGAATTACTGATCATGCATGCATGTGCTGTAATTAATGCATTGATATATACGAGATGTGTGTGTGTGTGTGTGTATATATATATATATATATATATATATATATATATATATAGAGAGAGAGAGAGAGAGCCCTATAAGTACTTTTGTAAACTAAGAAATTAATTCTATCATTCATCATATACCTTGGTTGAAGCAATTTTAAAATTGAGCCCTATAAAACGAAAAGAAGGGAGCACCAACTTGCGTGCATGCCATGCCCATAAAGTAAATCGACATCTTACCACAGCCTAATTAGTTAGACTACCTAAAACGGGAGTAATATAGGTGGTAACATCACACGTCTCTAGACAAAATAGATGATGTGGCGAGTAATTAATGAGAAAAGAGGGGCATGTGATAACATAACTAGTTACTGTAACATCACACATACCAAGACAAAATGAGTCTAAAACCTTATAAATAAAGTATTGCATGATATCACACATATGTTACTCCCCATTACAAATGTAGTAACATAGACTAGTAACATATGCATGTTACTAGTCTAAGTTACTACCCATTGTGACTAGTCTTAAGCATAACATCGAGAATCCAATCATTGTTGTGACGTGGGTGAACAGGGTAAATGATCAGTGATGGAGAGCGCACTTCCCTCATTCTAGCTAGGGTTTCTTTTCCTTATCTGGCTTTAAAAACGCACAGCTAGCTTGAAGGATCAGATCAATACCTTCCTTTGGCAGGCCACGCACTCTAGGTAGCTAGGGTTCTTGGAGCAAGGTTGCATGCGTGCAGCAGCAATGTCGTCAACCGGCTAAGTACAAAAGTCGTGGACCACCGTACCGTGAGAATGGAATAGCCAGGCCGCACGTACCGTACGCGACAGACGATCGGGACAACAAGGAGAAAAACGCGTCGGCGGGACCGGCTGGATGGGTCTTCACCGGTGACTTCCCGCCACGTGGTCGCGTGCAATGATGACCTCAGCTCATCTAGTCTACCACGTGCATCACGTTACCCCTCTAAATCGCTCTCTAAATCCAAAAGGAAAGAACTTAGTAGTACTACAAGACAAGATCATGGATAATATCTTAGAATTTGCCAAGACTATTTTTGAGTATTGGATGGTCTTCATTTGAACAAACCCAATAACCCTCCCATGGTAGCTCAAAACATAGTTGTAAGAGCATCTACAGCTGGACTTGGAAAGTTTGAGCCCTCAAACGTTATTCGTGCATGCAATCATGCTCGTCATTTTCTTCCGTATATGCCCAGTCATTTGCATGTGATCTGTGGAGATGAAGAGAAAAGAAAATTAAAGAATAAAGAAAGAGAAAATGTGGTCCGGGTGGGGCGCATCTTACATGGCGGACTGACTGACGCGCCCTCATATCCTCCTCATATATGGTCATGAATGAGGGTTGCAAATGACCCAGATGTACGGGGACGAAGCGGGGGTTCGGTTGGGTCATCTTTTTCCTTCTCTCCCTTGTCTGGAAAGTGACCGGGCTATGCGTCCGGATGTATAGGGCTAATATGAGGTGTCCGACTGTAGATGCTCTAATGCACATCTTACTTGGCCCCTCATTCCAAAAACATACATGTCTCAGTTCAAATCTATGTCACGTTTAATGAAGCTTATGGGGAAAGAATTTATATTTACAATACCATACAAATACACCATAGACAAAACATATTTCAAGATGCATCCCTTGATATTGGTCAGGTAGAAGTTGGGTCTGGAGACTCCATCCTTTTTTGGCACGAGTTTGCCTCTGTCTCAAAAGTCCACTGAACTGTTCTCTTTGCCATTAAAGGAAAAGCTCCATTTGGTTGATCTCATTCATAGTGATGATCTGGATCTCCATTTTTCATAGGCCTAAGAACCCTGCTGCAAGCTCATGCTCAATTCATTGAGATCACTAACTTAGTTCATCGAATTAATCCGTCTGATTAGAAGGATACATGGATATACAGATGGAAAGGCCCTCATTATTCCTCCAGCAATATGTATGAAGTTTAATGGAGCCTGAGAAAGCTCACACAATTTTACAGTGGCTATGAAAATGGGTTGCACTGAGACAAAAGATTTTCTTTTGACTTTTATTGCATGACAGAGTTAATACAGGAAATCTCACTAAAAGAAAATACATCCATCTTGGTTGTTAAAGTTGTGTTGTATGCAATGAAAATGTTGAAGAGACTCTTTTCTGGAATTGTGACATGGCTAAAAATAATTGGAACTCCATTCTTCCCAACAAGCTGAAAGGTATTTTCTATATATGATGAAGTGTTGCAAGTCTTCCAACTCCTGCCTAAAGGAATTGCTTTTGATTTCATTATTCTTGGATGTTGGAACATATGGTCTCAAAGAAATGGAAAGATCTTTAAAAGGGAAGCACCTGCTCTCATCTCTTGGAGGCATCTTTTGAAGCAAGATTTGATACTACTAAAGCATAGACTGAAAAGAAAGAATGACAGTTGTCTTCATAGCTGGATTTTTGTGACAAAAAGGATCAGATCTATTATAAAAGTTCATCAAAAGTACAAAGCATCTCAAACATAACAAAAATTACATCAAGATTTTTGAGACCACCGAACGACCACTAGTTCCACTAGAACGAGCCGCCTACATGCCGCAATCACTGCTCCCCTACCAGAGCAGGCTTGGCCTTGTCGATGACAGCCAGAAAAGCTTCGTGCACATGCCCTAAGGACCAGTGCCATGTAGCCGCAGTTGTTGCCGTTGAATCTTTGCATAGATCTGAAGCATCTGACACAAAATCTCGGCACATGACGACAAAACCCTAACCTCAGCGTTCTAAGGAGGTGGCAGGAATCTACGCTGGAGCTGCGTTGACTACATCCAGACGAACGAACTCGAGGAGGATCGATAGTCGGAAGACTAACATGAAAAAAAAGTGCCGCCATCCACCCGAGCATCGCATCTGCGAGGACCAAAAAAACCGTAGAGCAATCTGGCCTAAAAAAAGGGAATTTGTTAGCTTACTAGCTGAGATTTTTTAATATTAAATACAGTGGGAAAAAACCGTAGAGCAATCTGGCCTAAGAAAAAGGTTTATAGTGGACTAACCTATTCTAGCAGCCAGAGAATCATTCGGACAATTGGTCAGTGTGTGTGAATGGTCTGAGATGACAATGTAGCCCGGGTAGATCGAGCCAAACATGACATCACTTTTCCACGGTGCTTTTCTTGCTCAGGTGCGAAACATCAGCATTCGAGCATAGTATCTGTTCGGTGCAGCGCACGATCGATCGCACCATTTTGGCAGCCGAAAGCCACACAGACGAAAGAAAAAAGAAAGGTCCATGCACGCATTTTCAAAAAATAAAACGTACGTTTCGCAGGGAATTATACGAATGTAAAGCCAAGCGCAGAGGGCTTTGCCAGGCGGCATCAGATGCCCTATCGCATGTGGTGGGGAGATGTCAGCCTCACTGGGTACTGCGTGCGTTCGTTCGTTCTATCCCTTTTTTTCACTTTTGAGAAATGCGCCCTTTTTCTGTGTTAGAGTGAGTTTACATGTGAAGCAAAGCTGGATTATCACGACGTACGTACGGAACCGATCACATGACTCTAGCAGCTACGTACTAGCTTGTTTATATATATCACCTGGTAGCTGCTGCAGGGCTAGATGCAATGCGTAGCTTGTAAGGCCGACCAAGCATCAGAGGACGCTGCATGCATGCATGCATGCACATGCGAATAAGCAGCCAAATTCCTACAGAAACTGGCTGCAAACAGCACATAATAGAAACTTCGCCCTAGTTGCAATCTTGCTCGGTGCATCACAAGCTCCAGTATGGCCACCCATTCCCTCCATCATATTCATATAATTTAAAATATCTGAGTTCTCGCCTAGATTTTTATGAAAAGGAAACACCTCCATGCATGAAACTGCATCTCAAATGAATTTCTGGAAGAAATAATCAGTATGGGTAGTTAAAGGAAGAAAGATGTATCTAGATCGGCGACGACGCACGTAAATCTCAGGGCGCGAGATCAATTACATACCAATTCCAATCCTTATTATGTCATAGGAGACTCTCACCGTAAACTTTTATAAGACGTTTTAGGTCACAAATCATTCCACCTAGCTAATTAAAGACAGGCCCAGGCCGCTCCTAAACATAGCAGATACAGGACCAACAGATCCTCAAAAAAAAAAGATACAGGACCAACAGATAGATATGTGAGAGGGTGACGTTTGGTCTTCCTGCCGACCTTGTGCTACACGTTTGATACTGTGCAACAACTGAGGTTGACTTGAATGACCACTCGGCGGCTAAGATTGGTTACTGCTGAAAATGATTTCAAGGGAAGGGCTGCTGCATCTCCGTCTGCACGCGCGCGTCCACATCATGTAGTCGATCACCCAGCTGATCAGGCCGAAGTCCCTCTCGTTCCAAAATAGTACTACTACTAGTAATTTTCTCGTGACACGTGCATGCTCTTCCATTTGTGCATCATTCAGTTCCAGGTTTTTCAACCCAAGCTTTTCATATTCTCAAAGAAATAATGTGTACTAGCAACTAAGCAGATCAGACAAGAGGGCATCAACAAACAACTTATGCGTCATGTAATGATCCATGTCTCACCATAATCTAATTAGTCAAGCATACGTAGAATCCAATCATTGTGACGTGAACAGGAAATATATGTTTTTTTTGGCTATCCTGGTTTATAAATTATGTCCATCTTGGGAAATCAAATCAATACCTTCCTTCGCCTGGTCACACACTCTAGCTAGGGTACCTATAGATATTCCATCGAAAATAATTTCATGTCATTACATTTGCAATAAATTTCACAAGCAGCATTCAGGGAAAGCAAGGAGTGAGCAAGAACATTGTCTGTGTTCCCGGAAATACAAAGTCCATGTCAATGGCAAATAATTTTTTTTTGTGAGGGAATGGCAAATAATGTTAATGGAAATCTCAGTAAGAAGTATAAGAACACAAGTCATATATCATTGTCTCGGTCATGACCTAACTAATGATAGTATATATTTATTTTCTCCTAATTAAAGACACGGAGGTCTCCAAGGTCCATGCTCCTAATTTAGTAGATATATACATGACCAAGAGATATACCATACAGCTTCATGTCGAGCTTGTGGTACACGTTTGGTTTTCATTTTCTCATGCTAGCTAAATATAACAGCTAGCTGAGGTTGAATTTGATCACTTGTACTCCCCGCGTCTCATAATATTAGATGTTTTGTTTTTGCAAGCTATTCTATTGAAATAGCTTGCAAAAACATCTTATATTGTGGGACGAAGGGAGTAGTAGTAGTTAAGATAGCCATATTGATCACTGCTGAAAATGGTTGGAAGCTAGGGCTGCTGTGTGCATCTGTCTGCCCAAGTCATCCCGATGAACCCCATCATGTCTCCCTGGTCATCAGAAGTCCATGTCATCAATTCCTACATGAATTTCTTAATTATACACGTGACATGCATACGCAACATAGTCCAAGTTTCAAACCCTTCAACCTTGTCAAAGGAATCAATTAAGCAACGACCGACGAGGCAATGAGAGCGACAACCGACTTACATGGACGCTAACCCATATTTCACCATAGTCTAATCTAATCGAGCACACCGAGGATCCAACAGTTGTGACGTGACCAGGAAATAATCGCGCACATGCATTTTTTTCTATTCTTTAGTTATTTTTTTATACAACAAAAAAAAGGGCAGCTTGCAAAGATGCCTTCCTTTGCCCGGCCACGCACTCTAGCCAGGGTTCTTCTTTTTAGCAAGTTTGCATGCACACGCAGCGGCAAAGTACAAATCATGGACCACCGTACAATGTCACGTACCGTACGCAACGGACGATCGGGACAAGGAGAAAAACACGTCGACTGGACCGGCCGGCCGGCCGGACGCATGCGTCTTCACCGGTGACATCTCGCCACGTGGCCCCATGCAAGGATGGCCTCAGCACGATCCGGTCTTCCACGTGCATCACGCTACCCTCAAAACTTGTTTAAGCTTGACAAAGTTTACGGTATGATTTTCTTTGTCACATCTAGAGTCGCGGATAAAATATACCGGGAAAAGAAGCGCATTTCATGATGCACTCGTCGATGTTGATTGCGTGAATGCGGAACTTTCTATGTTTTTTTTCCTTCATGATTTCGTAATTGTGCAGTGGTGCATCCATTTTTTTTAACACAGTACAGACGCAAGCGCTCATATACACGCGTATGCACTCACCCCTATGAACGCACACACACACACCCTATCCTTATGAGCACCTCCAAGAGACTGAGCCGGCATATCATCTTGAAATTTACGAAGTCACCGTAGGCATCCATTTTAAGGGTAGTAGTAGTCGGGTGTTGCTTTATCTTAAACACGGTACAAACGCAAACGCTAAAATAAACACACATAAACTCACCCTTATAAACGCGCGCACACACACCTTGTCTCTATGAGCACCTTCGAGAGACTGAATCGGCATATCATCTTAAGATTTTACGAAGTCACTGTAGACGCATCGTAGTCGACGGGACGTCTCCTCCCACTAAACGTGCATCGCCGAAAATCTTGAAATAAATCCAGAATAAATACGAGCACCATGCCTTGTTGATCCGCTAGTCGGGCGTTGTTGTTTTGTTGTATCCCAGAGTCCATTTTCATATTGAAAATGGGGGCCTCAACTCGATTTTTCTTTTTTGTGTGAATGCGGTATTTTTTTTGTTTTGTGAAATTGCTCAAGTTTAGCTAAGTTTGACTTGACACAAAATAAACATGGCTTGTATTTAAGAACAAGGGCGTATTTGCTTTGTATGTTAGGAGCGGAATGTTGAATTCTCACAAGACAAACGAAAATGATCCTCATGTTTAATCAATCTCCTGATGAAACCACCAAAGCAACCCTTCTTTGAAATGCTAAAGGGAATTTAGCCGACTCCCATGCATATTTTGTTGGGGAACGTTGCATAAAATAAAAAATTTCCTACGTTCACCAAGATCAATCTATGAGTTTATCTAACAACGAGAGAGAGGGGTGCATCTACATACCCTTATAGATCGCGAGCGGAAGCGTTCAAGAGAACAGGGTTGAGGGAGTCGTACTCGTCGTGATCCAAATCACCGGAGATCCTAGCGCCGAACGGACGGCACCTCCGCGTTCAACACACGTACGGTCAGCGTGACGTCTCCTCCTTCTTGATCCAGCAAGGGGGAAGGTGAGGTTGATGAAGATCCAGCAGCACGACGGCGTGGTGGTGGATGCAGCAGGGATCCGGCAGGGCTTCGCCAAGCGTCTGCGGGAGGGAGAGGTGTAGCAAGGGGGAAGGGAGGCGCCAAGTGCAAGGGCGCGGCTGCCCTCCCTCCCCCCCCTCTATATATAGGGTCCCCAGGGGGGCGCCGGCCCTAGGAGATGGGATCTCCTAGGGGGGGCAGCGGCCAAGGGGGGTGCCTTGCCCCCCAAGGCAAGTGGAGGCGCCCCCTCCCCTAGGGTTCCCAACCCTAGGCGCAGGGGGGCCCAAGGGGGGGGCGCACCAGCCCACCAGGGGCTGGTTCCCCTCCCACTTCAGTCCATGGGGCCCTCCGGGATAGGTGGCCCCACCCGGTGGACCCCCGGGACCCTTCCGGTGGTCCCGGTACAATACCGGTGACCCCCGAAACTTTCTCGATGGCCGAAACTCGACTTCCCATATATAATTCTTTACCTCCGGACCATTTCGAAACTCCTCATGACGTCTGGGATCTCATCCGGGATTCCGAACAACTTTCGGTTTGCTACATTCTCATATCTCTACAACCCTAGCGTCACCGAACCTTAAGTGTGCAGACCCTACGGGTTCGGGAGACATGCAGACATGACCGAGACGACTCTCCGGTCAATAACCAACAGCGGGATCTGGATACCCATGTTGGCTCCCACATGCTCCTCGATGATCTCATCGGATGAACCACGATGTCGAGGATTCAAGTAATCCCGTATACAATTCCCTTTGTCAATCGGTACGTTACTTGCCCGAGATTCGATCGTCGGTATCCCAATACCTCGTTCAATCTCGTTACCGGCAAGTCACTTTACTCGTACCGTAATGCATGATCCCGTGACCAGACACTTGGTCACTTTGAGCTCATTATGATGATGCATTACCGAGTGGGCCCAGAGATACCTCTCCGTCATACGGAGTGACAAATCCCAGTCTCAATCCATGTCAACCCAACAGACACTTTCGGAGATACCCGTAGTATACCTTTATAGTCACCCAGTTACGTTGTGACGTTTGGTACACCCAAAGCACTCCTATGGTATCCGGGAGTTACACGATCTCATGGTCTAAGGAAAAGATACTTGACATTGGAAAAGCTCTAGCAAACAAACTACACGAACTTGTGCTGTGCTTAGGATTGGGTCTTGTCCATCACATCATTCTCCTAATGATGTGATCCCGTTATCAATCACATCCAATGTCCATAGTCAGGAAACCATGACTATTTGTTGATCAACGAGCTAGTCAACTAGAGGCTCACTAGGGACATGTTGTGGTCTAAGTATTCACACGTGTATTACGATTTCCGGATAACATAATTATAGCATGAATAAAAGACAATTATCATGAACAAGGAAATATAATAATAATCCTTTTATTATTGCCTCTAGGGCATATTTCCAACATATTTGAAGCTCAAGACAGACTAATGTTGTTTCCAAAACAAAAGATGGTTTATATAGTATCAATAAAACATTAGATACAATTAGATATGACGGGGGCAACTGAACCTAGAGACACATAGATGTTGCTTCCAAAAATGAAGATGCGGGTGAACCTATTGTCGTTGCACCACCGTAGATCATACCAACAATATAATGGACAACATGAAGAAATCCAGCCACTGGAATACCTGCAAAGACATACGAGGGACAACCCCGTCGCAATAGTAGAATATTAGGTAGGACGGGGATTGGCAATCGCGCCAAGCATATCGGCGAGGGGTCACCCCGAGATCTAGGCAGACAACCGCACTAGCGTCGTCAGACCAAGCCCATGTTGAAACTATTTTTCTTCCTTTATTATAGTGTAGATAGATAGAGAAATGGCGAGTGCTACAAATAATCTGGATGATAATACACAAACGTAAGTCGCCTCGCCAGCCGTTAGATTGCCCGACGCGTAGCGGTTGGATCGGGTCAACGCAGAAACCGCACGCAACCGCTCGCCCTCAAATCAAACCACGCCTCCTATGCAGCAAATGGTGCTCGCCATCAATCCCACCTCACCGTGGTGACTGTGCCGGCGACATCGCACCACCGGAGCCATCGGCAGAGCTCCAACGCAGCAGCACTGGAGCCACCGGCAGAGCACTAACGCAGCAACACCAGAGTCGATGGAAAACAAAGCTTCAATGCAACACGTACGACCCCGGGGAAGCTCCACTGCAGCTCCATGGCAGCACCACGCTGCTGAAGGAAATATGCCCTAGAGGCAATAATAAAGTTATTATTTATTTCCTCATATCATGATAAATGTTTATTATTCATGCTAGAATTGTATTAACCGGAAACATGATACATGTGTGAATACATAGACAAACATATAGTCACTAGTATGCCTCTACTTGACTAGCTCATTAATCAAAGATGGTTATGTTTCCTAACCATAGACATGTGTTGTCATTTGATTAATGGGATCACATCATTAGGAGAATGATGTGATTGACATGACCCATTCCGTTAGCCTAGCACTTGATCGTTTAGTATATTGCTATTGCTTTCTTCATGACTTATACATGTTCCTGTAACTATGAGAATTATGCAACTCCCATTTACCGGAGGAACACTTTGGGTACTACCAAACGTCACAACTTAACTGGGTGATTATAAAAGAGTACTACAGGTGTCTCCGAAGGTACATGTTGAGTTGGCGTATTTCGAGATTAGGTTTTGTCACTCCAATTGTCGGAGAGGTATCTCTGGGCCCTCTCGGTAATGCACATCATTATAAGCCTTGCAAGCAATGTGACCAAATGAGTTGGTTACGGGATGATGCATTATGTAACGAGTAAAGAGACTTGCCGGTAACGAGATTGAACTAGGTATTGGATACCGACGATCAAATCTCGGGCAAGTAACATACCGATGACAAAGGGAACAACGTATGTTGTTATGCGGTTTGAACCGATAAAGATCTTCATAGAATATGTAGGAACCAATATGGGCATCCAGGTTCCGCTATTGGTTATTGACCGAGGATAGTTCTAGGTCATATCTACATAGTTCTCTAACCCGTAGGGTCCGCACGCTTAACGTTACGATGACAGTTTTATTATGAGTTTATAAGTTTTGATGTACCGAAGTTTGTTCGGAGTTTCAGATGTGATCACGGACATGACGAGGAGTCTCGAAATGGTCGAGACATAAAGATTGATATATTGGAAGCCTATGTTTGGACATCGGAAAGGTTCCAGGTGAAATCGGGATTTTACCGGAACACCGGGGGGTTACCGGAACCCTCCCAGGGGTTAATGGGCCTTAGTGGGCCATGAGGGAGAAGAGGAGGGCCGGCCAGGGCAGGCCGCGCGCCCCCTCCCCCCCCTAGTCCAAATAGGACAAGGAAGGGGGGGGGGGCGGCGCCCCCCTTTCCTCTTTCCCCTCCCCCCTTTCCTTCTCCACCAAGGCAAGAGGGGGGAGTCCTACTCCCGGTGGGAGTAGGACTCCTCCAGGCGCACCCCAAGGGGGCCGGCCGCACCTCCCCCTCCCTCCTTTATATACGGGGGCAGGGGGCACCCCATAACACACAAGTTGATCTACGGATCGTTCCTTAGCCGTGTGCGGTGCCCCCCTCCACCATATTCCACCTCGGTCATATCGTCGCGGAGTTTAGGCGAAGCCCTGCGCCGGTAGAACGTCATCATCGTCACCACGCCGTCGTGCTGACGGAACTCATCCCCGAAGCTTTGCTGGATCGGAGCCCGGGGATCGTCATCGAGCTGAACGTGTGCTGAACTCGGAGGTGCCGTACGTTCGGTGCTTGGATCGGTCGGATCGTGAAGACGTACGACTACATCAACCGCGTTGTGTTAACGCTTCCGTTTGCGGTCTACGAGGGTACGTGGACATCACTCTCCCCTCTCGTTGCTGTACCATCACCATGATCTTGCGTGTGCGTAGGAAAACTATTGAAATTACTACGTTCCCCAACAGTGGCATCCGAGCCTAGGTTTTATGCGTTGATGTTATATGCACGAGTAGAACACAAGTGAGTTGTGGGCGATACAAGTCATACTGCTTACCAGCATGTCATACTTTGGTTCGGCGGTATTGTGAGATGAAGCGGCCCGGACCGACATTACGCGTACGCTTACGCGAGACTGGTTTCACCGTTACGAGCACTTGTGCTTAAAGGTGGCTGGCGGGTGTCTGTCTCTCTCACTTTAGCTGAATCGAGCGTGGCTACGCCCGGTCCTTGCGAAGGTTAAAACAGCACTAACTTGACGAACTATCATTATGGTTTTGATGCGTAGGTAAGAACGGTTCTTGCTAAGCCCGTAGCAGCCACGTAAAATTTGCAACAACAAAGTAGAGGACGTCTAACTTGTTTTTGCAGGCATGTTGTGATGTGATATGGTCAAGACGTGATGCTATATTTTATTGTATGAGATGATCATGTTTTGTAACCGAAGTTATCGGCAACTGGCAGGAGCCATGTGGTTGTCGCTTTATTGTATGAAATGCAAATGCCCTGTAATTGCTTTACTTTATCACTAAGCGGTAGCGATAGTCGTAGAAGCAATAGATGGCGTAACGACAACGATGCTACGATGGAGATCAAGGTGTCGCGCCGGTGACGATGGTGATCACGACGGTGCTTCAAAGATGGAGATCACAAGCACAAGATGATGATGGCCATATCATATCACTTATATTGATTGCATGTGATGTTTATCCTTTATGCATCTTATCTTGCTTTGATTGACGGTAGCATTTTAAGATGATCTCTCACTAATTATCAAGAAGTGTTCTCCCTGAGTATGCACCGTTGCGAAAGTTCTTCGTGCTGAGACACCACGTGATGATCGGGTGTGATAGGCTCTGCGTTCAAATACAACGGGTGCAAAACAGTTGCACACGCGGAATACTCAGGTTAAACTTGACGAGCCTAGCATATACAGATATGGCCTCGGAACACGGAGACCGAAAGGTCGAGCGTGAATCATATAGTAGATATGATCAACATAGTGATGTTCACCATTGAAACTACTCCATCTCACGTGATGATCGGACATGGTTTAGTTGATTTGGATCACGTGATCACTTAGATGACTAGAGAGATGTCTGTCTAAGTGGGAGTTCTTAAGTAATATGATTAATTAAACTTAAATTTATCATGAACTTAGTACCTGATAGTATCTTGCTTGTCTATGTTTGTTGTAGATAGATGGCTCGTGTTGTTGTTCCGTTGAATTTTAATGCGTTCCTTGACAAAGCAAAGTTGAAAGATGATGGTAGCAATTACACGGACTGGGTCCGTAACCTGAGGATTATCCTCATTGCTGCACAGAAAAGTTACGTCCTGGAAGCACCGCTGGGTGCCAGGCCTGCTACTGATGCAACTGATGACGTTAAGAACGTCTGGCAGAGCAAAGATGATGACTACTCGATAGTTCAGTGTGCCATGCTTTACGGCTTAGAACTGGGTCTTCAACGATGTTTTGAACGTCATGGAGCATATGAGATGTTCCAGGAGTTGAAGTTAATATTTCAAGCAATGCCCGGATTGAGAGATATGAAGTCTCCATTAAGTTCTATAGCTGCAAGATGGAGGAGAATAGTTCTGTCAGTGAACATATACTCAAAATGTCTGGGTATAATAATCACTTGATTCAACTGGGAGTTAATCTTCCTGATGATAGTGTCATTGACAGAATTCTTCAATCACTGCCACCAAGCTACAAGAGCTTCGTGATAAACTATAATATGCAAGGGATGAACAAGACTATTCCCGAACTCTTCGCAATGCTAAGAGCCGCGGAGGTAGAAATCAAGAAAGAGCATCAAGTGTTGATGGTTAACAAAACCACCAGTTTCAAGAAAAAGGGCAAAGGGAAGAAGAAGGGGAACTTCAAGAAAAACAGCAAACAAGTTGCTGCTCAAGAGAAGAAACCCAAGTCTGGACCAAAGCCTGAAACTGAGTGCTTCTACTGCAAGCAGACTGGACACTGGAAGCGGAACTGCCCCAAGTATTTGGCGGATAAGAAGGATGGCAAAGTAAACAAAGGTATATGTGATATACATGTTATTGATGTGTACCTTACTAATGCTCGCAGTAGTACCTGGGTATTTGATACTGGTTCTGTTGCTAATATTTGCAACTCGAAACAGGGACTACGAATTAAGCGAAGATTGGCTAAGGACGAGGTGACGATGCGCGTGGGAAATGGTTCCAAAGTCGATGTGATCGCGGTCGGCACGCTACCTCTATATCTACCATCGGGATTAGTTTTAGACCTGAATAATTGTTATTTGGTGCCAGCGTTAAGCATGAATATTATATCTGGATCTTGTTTGATGCGAGACGGTTATTCATTTAAATCAGAGAATAATGGTTGTTCTATTTATATGAGTAATATCTTTTATGGTCATGCACCCTTGAAGAGTGGTCTATTTTTATTGAATCTCGATAGTAGTAATACACATATTCATAGTGTTGAAACCAAAAGATGTAGAGTTGATAACGATAGTGCAACTTATTTGTGGCACTGCCGTTTAGGTCATATCGGTGTAAAGCGCATGAAGAAACTCCATACGGATGGGCTTTTGGAATCACTTGATTATGAATCACTTGGTACTTGCGAACCGTGCCTCATGGGCAAGATGACTAAAACGCCGTTCTCCGTAACTATGGAGCGAGCAACTGATTTGTTGGAAATCATACATACTGATGTTTGTGGTCCAATGAATGTTGAGGCTCGCGGCGGGTATCGTTATTTTCTCACCTTCACAGATGATTTGAGCAGATATGGGTATATCTACTTGATGAAACACAAGTCTGAAACATTTGAAAAGTTCAAAGAATTTCAGAGTGAAGTGGAAAATCATCGTAACAAGAAAATAAAATTTCTACGATCTGATCTTTCTTCATGACTTATACATGTTCCTGTAACTATGAGAATTATGCAACTCCCGTTTACCGGAGGAACACTTTGGGTACTACCAAACGACACAACGTAATTGGGTGATTATAAAGGAGTACTACAGGTGTCTCCGAAGGTACATGTTGAGTTGGCGTATTTCGAGATTAGGTTTTGTCACTCCAATTGTCGGAGAGGTATCTCTGGGCCCTCTCGGTAATGCACATCATTATAAGCCTTGCAAGCAATGTGACCAAATGAGTTGGTTACGGGATGATGTATTACGGAACGAGTAAAGAGACTTGCCAGTAACGAGATTGAACTAGGTATTGGATACCGACGATCAAATCTCGGGCAAGTAACATACCGATGACAAAGGGAACAACGTATGTTGTTATGCGGTTTGAACCGATAAAGATCTTCGTAGAATATGTAGGAACCAATATGGGCATCCAGGTTCCGCTATTGGTTATTGACCGAGAATAGTTCTAGGTCATGTCTACATAGTTCTCGAACCCGTAGGGTCCGCACGCTTAACGTTACGATGACAGTTTTATTATGAGTTTATAAGTTTTGATGTACCGAAGTTTGTTCGGAGTTCCGGATATGATCACGGACATGACGAGGAGTCTCAAAATGGTCGAGACATAAATATTGATATATTGGAAGCCTATGTTTGGACATCGGAAAGGTTCCGGGTGAAATCGGGATTTTACCGGAACACCGGGAGGTTACCGGAACCCTCCCAGGGGTTAATGGGCCTTAGTGGGCCATGAGGGAGAAGAGGAGGGCCGGCCAGGGCAGGCCGCGCCCCCCCTTCCCCCTAGTCCGAATAGGACAAGGAAGGGGGGGGGGCGCCCCTTTCCTCTTTCCCCTCCCCCCTTTCCTTCTCCACCAAGGCAAGAGGGGGGAGTCCTACTCCCGGTGGGAGTAGGACTCCTCCAGGCGCACCCCAAGGGGGCCGGCCGCACCTCCCTCCCTCCTTTATATACGGGGGCAGGGGGCACCCCATAACACACAAGTTGATCTACGGATCGTTCCTTAGCCGTGTGCGGTGCCCCCCTCCACCATATTCCACCTCGGTCATATCGTCGCGGAGTTTAGGCGAAGCCCTGCGCCGGTAGAACATCATCATCGTCACCACGCCGTCGTGCTGACGGAACTCATCCCCGAAGCTTTGCTGGATCGGAGCCCGAGGATCGTCATCGAGCTGAACGTGTGCTGAACTCGGAGGTGCCGTACGTTCGGTGCTTGGATCGGTCGGATCGTGAAGACGTACGACTACATCAACCGCGTTGTGTTAACGCTTCCGTTTGCGGTCTACGAGGGTACGTGGACATCACTCTCCCCTCTCGTTGCTATACCATCACCATGATCTTGCGTGTGCGTAGGAAAACTGTTGAAATTACTACGTTCCCAACAGCTGCACCGTCGGCTTCCCGACGAAGCTCCATTGCAACCGCAACGGAGCTCCGTTGCAGCACGACACGCTCCATTGCGGCCATCGGCGCGCGGTGTTCCGGCGGAGCTCCGTTGCAGCCCAAGCCGTGCTGCATTGCAGCCGCGACGGGGCTCCATTGCACCTGCGGCGGGGCTCCATTGCAGCCACCGGCGCGCTCCATTGCAGCATCACCTGCTGCATCGCAGCTCCTGGCTTGCCGGTGAAGCTCCATTGTGGCGCCGGTGAAGTTTCATCGCAGCTCCGGGTGCCGTCGGTGAAGCTCCATTACAGCTGCCGGTCAAGCTTCCTTGCGGCACTGAGCTCCGGGCCTCCGCGCGAGCGCTGCATCGGGAGCCACCGGCGAGCGGTCCACTACAACACCGCCGCGCACATGTTGCGGCGATGTCTGATGCCGCGAGAGGCCAAGAGCGGCGAGGTGCTGCGATGAAGCTCACGGCGGGCGACTTCTGATGCTGCGACGGAGCTACTGCGGCGGAGATGCAACATGCGGTGCTCATCGTCGTTCTCCTAGTGAATTGTAGAAGCGGTTCGGTGGGATCTGGGCGTGACGAACAGAGATGGAAAGGGGGAAAGAGAGGAAAGAGATGAATGGAGGAGAAGATTGCGTACGGGAAAGAAGATAAGGCTGGACCGAGCGGTGACGGGTCCACAGGGACACGTGTCCACCACAGGACGCGGCTTACGTTTCGTTCTTTTCATACGACTTAAAACAAACGTTTTCCTAGAGAAATCCAATATATAGATCACAAAAAATAAAAATGATTTGCCATCTTGTAATTGTAATAGAGCCCATGGCCGACATGGTGGGCCACGTGCTCGCATTCTCCACGGGGTGGGTCCCGCGTGTCAGGTCGTCGGGTACATCTCCATCTCCCTCTTCCTTCCCTGTCCCCCCTCCGCTATAATACCTTCACCTAAAAATAATATGATGACGAGCTCGACGGAAGCAGCTCCCGGTCGGCGTCGTGGGGTCCTCCTCCTCCGCCTGCCCCCCCTGCTCTCCCTCCCTTCCCCGAGCCGTCGTCTTCGTCGAGCGCCGCCGCAGCAGAAGCCGAGATTTCCTCTTCCGGCGCCGAATCCAACCCCGTAAGTCCGAATCTCCGTGCGTTTCTCCCCCTGTTCTTGCTCTCCAATCCCCCTCCCCTGCCGCCAATGCCCGCCGTTTCTTGGGCCCTCGGGTCGCGGAATCCGAGGTGAAGCTGTGTGTCTTCCCCAGCTCCCCCTCCCCTACTGGCTGTGGACTGATCCCCCGGCAATGGCGGCCCCGGTCGCCGCCGCCGCCGCCGCCGCCGGGCCTACTCCCGCCGGCCCTCGAGCTGTTCAACCGATTGCCGCTGTGCCGTACCATGCCGTACGGTGTCGGTCGGCCTGGTCTTAGTGGTTTCACTCCGTTCCGTTTATGGTCAGTTGCTCAACTGACGAAATGCCGAAATTTGTGTCAGTTGGTCTGACCCAAATCTGTGCACGCAAATGCTTCCATTTTTGCAGGCAAATGTTGCTTTTTTGCAGGAAGGAAGCAACCTTGAGCATTACTAGTAGTAATCCTGGCGTTTCTTTGTTCGCTTGCTGTCCGTCTGATTGACAATAGAAAAGGGGGTGAAGCAAGGAAGGAATAGAATAGATGCCTTGCTGCATGATCCAAAGTTCGGCACCTGCGGCTTTTGTTCTCTCTCTCTCTCCGCGTAGCAATAGTGTGGGGAAACTGGAATCTGCTGGGTCACATGTTTGGGATTGCAATCGAGGGCCACATCGCTTCTCGGTTTTTCTTGGATGAGTAGGTGTGAACAAAAATGCCGGCCCGGCCTAGGACTTTGGATGGCATAAATGGCACAAACCAAATGTTGTGTTGCTTACCAGAAAAGGGTGTTTTTCACATTCTTGTTAACGAGTTTGGTTGAATCATCTGCCATTGTTCTTTTAAGTTGCTTTTCTTTGCGACATTCAGTCCGTTGGTTTTTTAATTGCTTCCTTCAGATTGGCACTTGCTTCTTTGTTACTGTTTTTCTTTCAACATTTGGATTGACCCCCTACTGGCTGCGGCCTGTGGACTGATCTCCCGGTATTGGCAGCCCTGGTTGTTGTGATGGTGTTACCACTGGGTCTTAGCCCGCTCACAAAGTATTTGGCTGATTGCCTCCTTACTGTGTCTGCCGGCCAGGTCTCCTTTGAGTTCTTCAGTCCGTTTACCATCAGTTGCTAAATGAATGAAATGCTGGAATCTGTGCTTAGCTGGTTTGGTACTTTGCTCTGCTGGCATCTTAGGCAGTGTTTCCTTTTTGCAGGAAGCACCCTTAAGCATAGTATCCTGGTATAATATGTTTGTTTGTTTGTTTGTTTGCTGTCTGATGATTGACACAAGGGGTTAAGGATAAGAATAAATACCTTATACGCTGCATAATCCAAAGTGTGTTCCCTGCATAGCAATAGTGTGTGCAAACTGAAATCTGTTGAGAGCAGTTGGTCCACACCACACGTTTGGCTTTTAATTCAAGGACCATAATGTTTTTTGGTTTTCTTGGACGAGTGTATGTGAGAATGCTGGATGCTTGCCGGCCCAACCTACGACCTGTATCTTCTTCCTAGGAGCAGTATAACCGGATAACATCAATGGCACAAACCGAAATGTTCTGTCGCTTACTACAAATGGATTGTTTTCATTCTTAACGTGTTTGGTCGAAACATCTGTTGTTGCTCAGTTCAGTTACTTTTTTTTTGCAATATTCAGTCCGTTTTTTCTTAATTACAGCTAGTGCATCCTTCAAATTATTATTTGCTTCTTTGTTACTGTTTTTTTTCCTTTGGACGTTTGTACTGAGGCTTCAAATGCTGGTACAGTCTACACCAACTATGTTACTTTAGGGAATACAAGAACTATGCATCCGTATCACAATAACATCTGCTCTGTGATTTTTTTCTTGCAGGGGGATCCCAACTCATTAATAATCTGTTAAGATGCAAATAACCATCCAGTAGCCTTTGCACCGTTTGAGGGACAATGGCGATAGCTTTTCCCATGCTGTTGGTTCTCTCTCTGCTCCTGTACCCTAATGGCATCTCCAAGAGCTTAGCTGCAAGGCCTCCAGTTGTGAATATTGGGTCTATTCTTCAATTGAACTCCACCACTGGAGGTGTTGCGGCGATTGCCATCAATGCAGCCTTGGAAGATATCAACTCTGATCCAACAGTTCTAAATGGAACAACATTAAAGGTTGAAACCAAGGATACAAATTGCTTTGATGGTTTCCTTGGCATGGTTCAAGGTAGACTAGCTTTAACGTCATCATTTTGTATCGTTAAAATAGTTGCTTCTTTTCTGGAGTTGTGACAATGATATCGTATTCCTTGTATCAGCTTTGCAGTTCATGGAGACTGATGTTATTGCAATCGTTGGCCCCCAGTGCTCCGCAATTGCTCATATCATTTCATATGTAGCAAATGAGCTCCGAGTCCCCTTGATGTCCTTTGCGTCTGATGCTACTCTTTCATCGATACAGTTCCCATTCTTTGTCAGGACTGCTCCCAGTGATCTCTATCAAATGGCGGCTGTGGCAGCAGTTGTGGACTACAACCACTGGAAGATAGTGACTGCCATATATGTTGATGATGATTATGGTCGAAATGGCATTGCTGCTTTGGATGACGCACTCACTGCGAAGCGCTGCAAAATCTCCTACAAGATTGGATTTCCTGCAAATGCTAAAAAGAGTGAGCTCATTAATTTGTTGGTTAGTGTCAGTTATATGGAGTCTCGCGTTATCATCCTCCATACTGGTGCTGAACCTGGACTCAAGCTTTTCTCTATGGCAAACCGACTAAACATGATGGGTAATGGCTATGTATGGATTGCAACCGACTGGCTTTCTGCATATCTTGATGCTAATTCATCAGTTCCTGCTGAGACTATATCTGGTATGCAAGGTGTTCTTACTTTACGGCCACATATCCCCAACTCAAAGATAAAAAGTAATTTGATCTCCAAGTGGAGCAGGCAAAGTCAGAAGTACAACCATAGTGATCTTCGAGTAAATACTTATGGTTTTTATGTTTATGATAGTGTATGGACAGTAGCTCGGGCTCTGGATGCCTTCTTCGATGATGGTGGTAGCATTTCCTTCTCTAATGACTCGCGGTTGCGTGATGCAACTGGGGGAACTCTTCACCTTGAAGCAATGAGTATTTTTGACAAGGGAAGGAAATTATTGGAGAAGATTAGAAAGGTAAACTTCACTGGGCCGTCTGGGCACGTGCAATTTGATGCTTCAGGTGACCTCATTCATCCTGCCTATGAGATCATAAACGTCATTGGAAATGGCATGCGGACCATTGGTTTTTGGTCAAACTATTCTGGCTCGTTGTCAACTGTCCCTCCAGAGGCTCTTTATTCAAAGCCCCCAAATACTTCTCTAGCCAATCAGCAACTCTATGATGTTATTTGGCCTGGGCAGACTGCACAGAGGCCTCGAGGATGGGTTTTCCCTTCTAATGCCAAGGAGTTGAAAATTGGTATTCCCAACAGATTCAGCTTCAGGGAGTTTGTCACGAAAGACAATGTTACCGGGTCAATGAAGGGTTATTGCATTGATGTCTTTACTCAGGCATTGGCTTTGCTTCCTTATCCTGTTACCTACAAGTTTGTACCTTTTGGGAGTGGTACTGAAAATCCTCATTATGACAAACTCATACAGATGGTTGAATCAAATGTAAGCATATATGTTTTTTTTTCTTTTTTCTACACATTCCATCATACCGTACTGACCAGGTTTATCTTATTCTGCAGGAGCTTGATGGAGCTGTAGGGGATATCGCAGTTACAATGAAGCGCACAGTAAATGCTGATTTCACCCAGCCTTTCATTGAAACAGGATTGGTTATCTTGGCTCCGGTTAAAAGGCATATAACAACGTCCTGGGCATTCTTGCAGCCATTTACTTTGGAGATGTGGTGTGTTACAGGGTTGTTCTTTCTTGTTGTGGGTGTGGTTGTTTGGGTTCTTGAACATCGAATCAATGATGAGTTCCGCGGCTCGCCACGAGAACAATTGATAACTATTTTCTGGTGAGGAGCTTACCTGCACCTTTTGTTTCATCTTCCTGTATACCAGTTTTGTTTTCTTAGAAATGTCAAGGCCGGAACAAGTCTTGTGTAACATGTTTCATACAACAAGCACCTTAGAACAATTGCCAGTTAACACACCCACATGAAGCATCCAGTGACTATGAATTAACTATTATCTTGTGGTGAGAGATATATATGATGCATTGATTTTATTTTCTTCTGTTTTTACATACTCTTGTCAAATGCTCTTATCACAGAGTCATTCCTTGCTCTCAAAACTGTGATTATAATCTCAATTTTTTATTGTCTGCAGGTTCAGCTTTTCGACTTTGTTCTTTGCACACAGTGAGTAAACCAACCTTCTCTATTATGTGTTTTTTGGCTATATATAAAAAGTAATTTTATTCTGATTCACATGGCTCATGATTTTCATCTGTATCTGTTCCCAGGAGAAAATACTATGAGCACCTTAGGGCGCGGCGTGTTAATCATATGGCTGTTTGTTGTTTTGATCATCCAATCCAGCTATACCGCGAGTCTTACTTCCATCCTGACCGTGCAACAACTTGATACTTCTATAAAAGGAATTGATGACCTGAAAAATAGTGATGCTCCTGTTGGTTTCCAAGTTGGTTCTTTTGCACAAGACTACATGGTTAATGAACTGAACATCTCACGGTCAAGGCTAAGAGCTCTCGGTTCCCCAAAAGAATATGCTAAAGCCCTCGAGCTTGGCCCCAAGAAAGGAGGAGTTATGGCCATCGTTGACGAGCGCCCCTATGTTGAACTGTTTTTGTCAACCTACTGCAAGATTGCAGTAGCCGGCTCAGATTTCACAAGCAGAGGATGGGGCTTTGTAAGTACATTTAAACTAAGTTATTTAACATAGCTTCAAAATACAAGGATACAATATTTTGGTGTTAAAAATCCTGAAACGACAGTTTTAACTTCCAATAGTTGTGTATGCTGTCTAGTATTATGTAAACCTTTCTTGCACTTCTTTTACTGGTGAAATCTAAAATCTACACCTTCTTTAATTTCACGAATCAATACTTAGCACCTTACAAAAGTTCATTCTGCCAGGCATTTCCAAGGGACTCCCCGCTGCAAGTGGACCTGTCGACGGCGATCCTGTCACTGTCAGAGAACGGGGAGCTGCAGCGGATCCACGACAAGTGGCTCAAGACAGGCGAGTGCGCAGCCGACGAAAGCGAGATGATCAACTCGAACCAGCTCCGGCTCGAGAGCTTCTGGGGCCTGTTCCTCATCTGCGGCGTGGCGTGCGTCATCTCGCTGCTCATCTACTTCGGCATCATGCTGCGCAAGTACGTGAGGCACGAGCCGAAGAAGAGCCTCCGGAGGTTCATCTCGTTCGTCGACGACAAGGAGCCGCCGAAGGACCGGAAGAAGCGGTCCATGAGCCTGCCTGCGAGCGCGGCGGCCACGGCGCCGATGGCCGCCCTCGACGTAGAGAGGCCGGCCAGGAACGGCGGCAGCGTCATTGATATAGAAGGCTAGTTCTTGTGTACAAAAGCTAAGAGATTATATATATGCACGTTTTCGACCCGAGGTGCGCTGTTCTTCGGGTCGGCTTACCTGATCTAATGGAGGGGGAAATAGATTCTCAGACTTTCAGAGGCTGTGTAGGGGAGATTGTTCTGTAGGTTCCTGGCAACTGGGCAATTGTATAGAAGATGTGTCTTGTCCTTGATGGTGTTGTGATTGTGAATGGCAGGAATGTGTTTGTGTGAGTGCCTTTTTATCTTCAGAGTTTCTCTTGCATTGGCTGTTGCCTGCCTTGGCCCTGAATGGATGTGAGCAGGCAGGTCTATCATTTAATTATTTTTTTGTGAAATTGCACAGATTTGAACTTCTGCATCCCAATATTTCTTTGATTTTCTTGGTTGGAAGTGCAATTAGCAACAATGATAAATTCTTTAAAAAACAACCACCACCTTCACTGTTTGGAACTGAAGCTACAGTTTCACAACAAGGCCATTGTCTGGACATGCACAAGTTCTCATCCAGAATAGGAGTATAGGACAGGTACTAGCTTGTCTTGAACACCGATTTTTTTCTCTTGTCACAAATACCACAATCTGTATTTTTTAAACATTACTAGACTATTTTAACCAGCAAATACAAAAAATCCAGTAATATGATAAAATAAATATGAATGCATAAAAGGGAAAATAAACACCGCACAATGTGGTTTGCGAACATTGTAAGAAAATAAATAAATTTAAGAAAAGGATCTAAAAATCAATGTAACAGGAGTAATAAACAATAAGGCATAAAATGGGGAAAATGGAATATTCTGTTTTTTTTTCCTGCACCCTACCGTTTATGGATATGCTGATGTGGTGGCGGCAGGCGGGCAGCCGAGCGCGCGCCATTCCGACCCACCATCATCCTTCCGGCCCCCATGCCTCCTCCTCCGCCGTCCATGGCTCCCTCCGCCCTGCCTTCCAGAACCTTCCACCCCCGCCGGCCCCACCCTCAACCCTCCTCCGCTCCCGCTCCTCCTCCGAGGGAGGCCACCGTCCCCTGCTGCGTCTCCCGGCGGAGGGCGGCCGCGCAGCTCCTCCTCTCGGCCGGCCTCCTGACCGCCGTCTCGTCCTCCCCGCCGGCGCCCGCACTCGCCGCCAGGAGGGGCCGCCGGACCATCGCGCCGGAGGACTACGCGTCCACACGTACGTCCGCGAGCCACTTCCCCTGCGCCCTTGGTTCCTGCTCAGATTTCCGCCCAAAAGTTTGGCCCTTTCAGGCTGAACTCTGAAGCTGATTAGCCTCATACAATATTTCATTTTATTTATTTTTTAGCTGTCAATTGATCCATGTGATATTAAGCACTGCAACTCATGTTTACAATCAAAAGTTACAGTCTCTCTTTTCCATGAATCATCACTACTTATTACATTGGTTAAATTAAACTCGGCGTTCGAGTGATCTGATGTGAGAACCATTGGGGGCAGCTGATGGCCTGAAGTACTACGATCTCATTGAAGGGAAGGGCCCAACTGCCGAGAAGGGATCAACTGTCCAGGTAATCAGCTCAGCCCTGCTCTTCATTCTTGTGCTCAAACTGCTCTTCAGTCTCTAACTGAAACCGGTTGCCACTGCTGTTCTTCTCAAGGTTCATTTCGACTGCATATACCGCAGCATCACCGTGGTGTCGAGCCGCGAGGCCAAGCTCCTCGCGGGGAACCGGAGCATCGCACAGGTTATGTGGCAAAATACTCCTGACACCGTTTATGGCACTGCTGCTGGTTTGGCGCGGTAGGAACTAAGATTTTTGTCTGCCTTCCTCTAGTAGCCCTATGTGTTCACCGTCGGATCGCTGCCTGGAAAAGAGCGGAAGCGCGATTTCGCAGACACCGCCAACGGGCTGTTCTCCGCGCAGGCTTCGCCGAAGCCTCCACGGGCCATGTACATGATAACCGAGGGAATGAAAGTTGGAGGGAAGGTATTGACAAGGAGAACTAACACTGAGTGAAGAATAATCGGGTGTTTTTTGTCTTTGGTATGATAACTGACCTGATCTGCTGTTCTGTTTGTGTGTTGGTTATGCAGAGGAGGGTGATTGTGCCTCCAGATCTGGGTTATGGGAAAAAGGGGCAGGGCGAGATACCGGTAAAAAACCCTCAGTTTCTGCTAGTTTGATTGTGCATCTGAGTGGATTCAGCTAGTGATGAGTTATTTAATTCGGTCCTACTTTGCAGGCTGATGCTAGTTTTGAACTGGATATAGAGCTTTTGGAAGTGATCCCTCCCGCAGATAGTTGACCATTTTTGCTTACACGTGGAAAATACTGATGAGGTACCTGTGAAGCTTCACAAATTTTAGAGGGGTGTGTTTATTTTATACAGTACTTTTTTCGTTCTTATCAATGAGACGAGAGCTGTAACCGAGAATATGTTAATATTATATTTTGCCTGGATATATATCGAAACGTTGGGAGGCAAAGCTTTTGCGTTTTGTCGATTTTGTTTGTTTGCCCTGAAAGGACTTGTTTCTAACAAGTACTCCCTCCGTTTGGAATTACTCGTCCAAGAAATGAATGTATCTAGATGTATTTTAGTTGTAGATACATCCATTTTTATCCATTTTTGTGACAAGTAATTCCGAATGGAGGGAGTAAAATCTAAGATTAGAAGCAAAACTTAAGTAGGTAGAAATGTTCACTTCAATGTATTTATGTTGAAGCAAACTGCATCACAGATATTCACCACAATGTCATGGTGCATGTATGACTCATAGCAGATTCTATATAGTAAAATTGATCTGCCATTGTGATGTCAGCATGTTCCGATGCTCATTTAAAGGTCCTCAGGGCCGTTGATATCCTGAAATAAAAGAATAAAATATATTTTGTTATAGAAAAAGATGGATGGTGCTAGCAGCTTAGTTTTTGATTAGGACATATAAATGAACATCTCAAATAAGGTTTTAGTTTGTTACCCAGAAACTAGATGATGAAAATTAGTCAATTATGTAAGACTTCTGATTATTTTAATGATGTCAGTAATTCTTTCGTTTATTTTCAAACTTATTCCAATGCTGATAAACAAGTAACCAGACTAGAACTAAGATCTCTGTTGCTTTTAAACTGCTGAATTCGTGAAACAACAATGAGAACATGCATCTTGGGAAAGATACCTTGTTCTCAATCACTTTTCCATCTGGGATTTCCAGCTTAACACCAGGTTTTGCTGTGATGGTCACCTTGCCCTACAAAAGTTTTAAAAGAAAACATACATCTTTACTCCCAAGGTTTAAATACTTTTGAGATGTATATCTTCATAAATAGCCATAAATCAGAACAGCAATTATTTGAGAAGCGAAGCTGCACATTATATCCAGGTAATGCATGCATTGAAAATAGCAGGTCATAAATAGTCTGAACATGTTGTCTAAGAACTGCAACTACAGTGAAGACTGTAATAATTCAACAACTTTGTCTGAATACCTTCAGCACGATGCCAGAACCAAACCAAACATCACCGGAAACCTTCAAGCTCTCTAGCTCAACAATGCTAGGAATCGACTTGAAGCGGCCGAGGAAGCACCCAACCTGCCAGTGCATGTATAAACAAGATCGGCTTATTTATATTTGGAGTTTAAAAGTTAATGGTAAAACTCTTTCGTTTTGGCGAGGAGTGTTAGTGTTGGAGCCTGACCTTCTTGAACTCAGGGCCAAGTTCAATTGAGGGATTTGATGGGTTTGTTCTAGCGGCATTACGTGTAACAAAGCCATCAACCAAGGTATACAGATCAGACTGCAGGGCAAAAGTAATTTGAGTTAGAATTAGGAGTGTTAACTTAAAGAATTTGTTCAGCATATAGCACAAACCTGTACTAGCTGCAAGTCTGATGTTGCCTTCACCGGTAGGAACCGGGACCTTGGAACATTCATGCCGATTGCATGGTCAAAGAACTGATTCAAAAAACATATGATTTGTCATATTTATATGTAGCATAAGGCTATGATTATGGGTAAATAGGTTAGTAGTAGTTTGTTAGTACCCTGATCGCGGCACCAGCTGCCGTTTCCAACTGAAGGACTTTCACGCCCTCAACTTCCTGAAATGATTTTATTGTCCATCAAAATCTATGTTAAACTATTCACAAATCATAGGTAAAAACTAACAAAGCTCATGGAGCAATCCCTGTGTGAAAATAATTCTCTAGAATGCATTATTACCTTCGGGTTTGGAATGATCTCCATCTTGAGTGCATCAGCCTCGACAAGGCGTTTGATAGCCTTCAAGCTCACCCATCTATAAAAGCATGTAGTAGTGTTATATAGCAATGAAATGGTCTTTATAAAACTGAAATGAAAAACTTTGAATTCACTTACAGATTGTTGGTGTTGAAGATCTTGAATTTCTCAATTGACTTGAACTCATTGACCTAGGTTTCAGAAAAATGTGGAAGCAATCTCAGAAAAGACGCACAGTAATTGCCGCGGTGCTGTCTGGTTTTTTGATCATTTATTATGCCATTGCAGTTTCTAGTTTATGACTTACATGTGCATCAGGAACCTGTGCAATCTCCAGAAGCTGAAAAAATAAAAGGGAAAATTGTTGTCGTTATGTTCCCAGACACGATTCTCCACTATCATTCATAAAATTGGTTTGCAAGATTATGCTGCAACAAGGAAGAAACATAATTAAGCTAACCTGAACCCTTCCTTCATATGAGATCAGTGTGCCACCTTTCACATCGGCCAAAGTTTTCGGGGTAACCTGAAGGAAGGCTGTTAATCTTCTTTCCCAACAAACCAAATTCAATCTATCTTCAATGTATATTTATGAAATTACATACCTCCATGCAGTATTCATTCTGCTTGTGGATCAAGTGGTTCAGTATCTCTATTCAATAGTTAAGTAAATATAAGCAATGTATCCTTTTTCTTACAACTGGAATTTTTTGTCAAAGTAAATATTGAATATCATGTTTATGTAAGGATACTCATGTCAACTATAGCGCCCAAGTTATCTGAGTTTGCGATGAAAACATATTCTTTTCCCTGCAATAGTATAAAAACATAACAATAATGTTACTACACGCGTGGAAACTTTGGATGAGAACTTTTCCCCAGATGATTGCGAACCTGCGAGAGTAGTAAATCGAGCTTGCCGCTGTTCATCAGGGATGGGAAGATGTCACCATGGCCAGGAGGGTACCTTCATATTTGTGTAATGAAGAAGAGGTAGTTAAAATTACACCGTGATTATTGTCAGACAAGAATTTCCTGATCTGGTGATGCATGAATGTCTTACCAGCCATCCTTGTCAGTCTTCCCCTTGGAAGGCCACGGCAAGAACTCGTCGGCGACGACACGAGGGTACTGGCTCTGCATATCAGAACAGAAATTGGCAAATGCCATGAGCATATATACCTGACTGAAACACCAACACGGAATCTGTCTTGACATACCTGGTTGAACGTATGGATTTGGATGTTTGAGTTGGCGTATTTCTCGACAATCTACGGCGCAAAATGTACTAACTAATCAGCACGATGAGGGAAAAATGTTTTTCAAACAACCGCGAATGTCGTCGGGAGAGATTCGGGTGGTGGCGATCGATCTACCTTCAAGGTGTCGTCGTGGGTGTTGAAGGAGTTCATCAGGAGCAGCGGCACGTTGCTGCCGTACTTCTTGTTCAGGGACTGCAAAAGGAAGCAGTGTCAGTGAATGCAGCCTTGCAAAACTCAGGTAGAACAGCAACATTTGCTTTGGATCTCAAAAAGAAAAGAAGAAGGAACAATGGATGATCGATCATGCGTGCACGATGCTAGACCCCGGCCCCTACCTCGATCTGGACCACGATGAGGTCGAGGAAGGTGAACCCGTTCCGCACCTCGATGACCGACCTGAAACGTTCGTCGAGAGATCAATGTGCTAGTTGTGATCAGCACCATGTATGTGGATGAGATGAACGTGGCAGCTTACTTTGGGCCTGTGCACCCCATGGTGGTCCCCAGGCCGCCATTGAGCTTGAGCACCGCGAGCTTGTCGAGCAGCGCCTTGGTCGCCGCGAGGTCTGCGATTTTATTTTTTCAGGAGATAGGGTCATCACCAAAATTCAGTTTCGTGTCGAAGACGAGGAAGGAGAAGGAGAAGGAGAAGGAGAAGATGGCCGTCTCGTCGGTGGTGCGCACCTTCCGGCGGGGCCGCTAGGGTGTCGTATGGCACCACCACCTCGTCGGTCGGCGTGTGGATCTTGCCCCACTCGATCTGCTCCTCGTTGCCGCTTCTCGCCGTCAAAGAAAACCAACCATGGTCAGAACTCAGAACAACATCCACGCCATGGATGACGAACGGGAGGAGAACCTAACACAAAGGAAGAGAAATTACCTGAGGTAGCGGGAGACGAGGCTGATGAACCCGGACTTCTCCTTGTCGCTGCACGCAAGGCAGCACAAAGAAATTAAGCAAGCGATCCATCGGACAAGACATACATACAGGTAAAGACATGCGGCAATGGCGACGGCTGGCGTCCGATTGACAGGGAGAGAGCGATCGACCTGATCTGGCCGAGGCCGGTGACGGCCTCGCGCAGCTTGGCGAGCTTCTCGTCCGCCATTGTCGATGCGAGAGAGAGCGCTTGGCTTGGCGCGTGTGCGGGGAGGGAGGGAGGGAGATGCGCGTGGGAAGAGGAGGGTCGAGGGTAGTCAGAGGTAGGAGAAGGAGATGGCGCCGGCTATTTATACAAGGAAAACAGGGACGCGAAAGGAGGGGGACGCGCACGAAGTTAACGGCCGGACCGTTAACAGCTTTGTCCCTCAAAAAAAATCTTTGACGGCTTAAAATTGATAGTACTAAAAATTAAATTGAAAAAATATTGGTTCCCACTAGCTCTTATCTATTTCTTATTTTAAAAGGTTGTAAGGCCATATATTAAGTATCACGATTCCTCACTAAAACACCCTTACAAAAAAATAGAAATACATTTAAAATCATAGGGTGCCTCGGTACCTTTCCTCTTGCATCCACCGACGGCGTGTCGTGAGCCTAGCTCGATGCCGCCACTGGGCCTCCACCTTAATGGAGCAAGCTTTTTGAAACTCAGGAGCTTGTAGAAGTAGCCGTCGCTGCAAAACAAGAGACGCCAACAGCCACAATCTGCTAAGCAAATCGTCGCCCCAGAGAAAAAAACGTCAATAAGGGCATGTAGGAACTCCAAACACCACGAAAGTCGGCCGAATCTAGACGAATCCACTGAAAACGTAAATGGACCAGGTCCTGAAAGTCTCGCCGAAGACACGACACCACCCGCCATTCGCCGACAAAAAACACAACATGATGGAAATAGCGTGATGAGAACATTATGCCTGACTTGGGGCAATGCTGCCGATTTGTCACCCCACGCACCAAACACGATGACTCCCTAAAGAAAATCTGGGGAAAAATTACCCATGCTATTATACGACAGATCTGAGTTTGATGTCGAGCTTGCCGCCGTCCAAAACCATGCACCGATGCCCTCTTCTCCGATGATCCAGCCAAATCGGGCAGTCGTGGATCTCCACGATGGATCCCTTCGGCTGCACCAACGCCGCCGTCGCGCACCACCTGACAAAGACCGCTGCTAGAGCACATATCTCCTTCGCCGTCCCACAGCAACCCTCCAACACATCGACAGCAGGCCTTGATCTGGACCACCCCTCCGGCGCTAGTGCCGCACACGCGCTTTGCCTGATGGTGATAGGGGAAAATGTCAAGTGGTGGCTAGGGTTTCTGCCTAGTCTGTCTTATAAAATGATTCGCTAAAATGACCCATCATTTGTCACTAGCTCTTATCTATGACATTTAACTAAGTCTCATCTAATAACATCAACATAAAAAATTTGTTGTATATTTTTTTCCATTTTTCTTCTTTCACTTTATTTTTTCCTTATTTTTGTTTTCTTTCTTCACCTTTTTATATTCTATTTCTTCTCTTGAAAATATACGGACGGACACTTGCACACGTAGATC